>NC_067399.1:21679417-21992917 GCF_016432865.1 Antechinus flavipes
TCAGTGCCTTGTGGGGACTGTATGAGCCCTGCTGCTGTGGGTCTCTTAGACTGTGTGAAGAGAGGCCTGTGTCCTTCGGGACCCTCTCTTTAAGCGGCTTATGGAAGTAGCATTGGAAATCAAGGCTCTCCCTACCACTAAACATCCCCTCTGGGGCTTCTGAGTCTCCGTCCTGTGACTTGAAACCAACTTAGAGAGAGCAGAGTGTTCTTGAGGCCCTGGGTCGGTGTGCCTCCCTGGGGCTGCAGGGAATGTCCCATCTCCCCAGGCTCTCAGCTCTTCCCTTTCAAGGAGAGCTGAGATAACAACAAATACAGCCCCGTTCTCTCGAGAGGCCAGATCGAGTGAGGGGTGAATGACTCTGCATTTCTGAGGAAAGTGGCGGTGCCCTCGGAGAGCTGCTTCTCCCACTGAGGAGCTTTCCTTCCTCCGAGGGGAGCTGTCCTCAGGTGTTCTCGTCTAGAGGTTCCAAAGCTCCCCTGCCCTCTCGGAAGGAAGGGGGGAAGTTTCCAAAGCCCCTGGACAGCCCCAGATTGTGTTAGAGTTCTATTGTTGGAACAGAAACAAGCTTGTCTCATCACAAACAAGGGGGTGAAATGAGCTGGGAAGTGAAGCCTCCTGCCCTTAGTCAGGTTGTCAAGTCCTGGGTTCTGCTCTTGTTCAGCGAGTGCTCAGGGAGCACCTCTGCCACTGCAGGCCTGTGGCTTGGATCTTGGCTGCCGGGAGCACCTCCGCCACTCTGGCCTGAGAGCCACTGCAGGGCACACCTCTAAGGATGGGCATGTGCACTGGCTGTACATGCTTCGTCCAGAGACATCTAGTGCACTACTGGTATCTTAGTGCACATGTTTACCCAAGTTCATTCAGAAGTTAAATAACGTAATAGTTTTCCAGGGGACTCTTTAAAGCAGAGCTTGGAATCAAGGCCTTTGGGTTGGAGCCACAGCTCTCAGGTTCCCTAGATGTATAATCGTGAAGAAGTCCCAGGGCATTTCTCAGTCTCAGTTTCCTTTCTGTTCAAACTCATACTGCCTACTTCACAACCTTTTTATTAAGGAGGGAATAAGGGTGGATGGGACCTGTAATATCAGTGGTGTAGCAAGCCCTGGACCAGGAAGGAGATTCTCTCCATCAGTGCAGGTGGGCGAGGTCCTCTGCAGCATAAGGGCTTAAGCTCCCTCTGGTATGGGCTGGTTTTATGATTCAGAGCCATCCCCAAATCTGAGTGCCCTGGCTCTGGGGCGCTTGCTCTCCCCACTGTCCATTATCCCCCCCCCTCCTCCTTGCTTTCTTTTTGTGAGCGATTGCATTTGCAAAACACTATTAAGTACTATAGAAATGTGAATTGTTACTGTTAGTATGTCTTCTGATTGAGCAGTAACTGTGGTTTCAGTTGCTAATGATTGATATGTGTTTTTTTCCCATAAACCTGCTTCTGGATCTTTGGTGGGCAAGCTTTCAGTGCCAGTATTGTCTGCTGGCAGAGCCCCTTCCCACTGTGGATTTGGAGGCTGTAGAGCCTCTCTGGGCCTGAGCAGGGGTGCGTGGTGAACTCCATTTCATTGGGTTTTCAGGGCTGAAGTTTTGTTCTTTTGTTCCCTTTGTTATTTCCCATAGTCTTACTGCTCAGACCCAGACCTGGTATTAGATTTGAAGAACCTCATTGTCCTTTTTGCAGACACACTTCAGGTATGTGACTCCATTTAATTAAATTAAGCTCAGCCCTTGAGTAGTTCTCGACCTACATAAATTTGGAGAGATGCCTTTGTGTTTATTTTTCCATGTGGCACTTCTGCTAGGTCATTTTTCTGTTTCTTGTGTTCCCCTCTGCCCTCTTTCCACTTGCCTTTGGACCTTCCTCTCCCACATTTATAGAGCACCGAGTAAATTCTCACTTCCAAAAAGCAGGAAGTGAGAATCTGGGCTCCAGTCAATGGTGTCTTTGGAATTCCTTGGGTTCTGCCTTTTAGGGAAGTATTGACTTAGAGGAATCCAAGGGAGCCCGTGTGGTGTGTGGTGGGGAGGGGCACGGGTTCCCCTCTTCCTTTTGGCTTTCATTAAGGATTGGGAAGAAGGGCTGCTCTTGGGTAGAAGGAGGTGGGAGTGGGGAAGGCTCAAGTGTCAGTATGCAGGATGTTGAAGGTGATCTTAATATTAGGAATGGTTTTAACTTTCCAAAGCTAAAGGTTTAAAGCCATATGAGCCCTAGACTGGCTGCCTTTGGGGCAAGAATGGCAGGCCCACCCAATTAAGTCACATTTGAATTGGTAATCAAGTCAGGAATGATGCAGTTCTGGGCCTGTTCTGCAGTTAGAAAATGGGAGATCATAGCAGCTCCTCCTTCCTAGGCTCATTGTGAGGCACTAGTGGGAGGGTGTTTGCAAGCACAGGGGTGATACGTGGTCGGCACTGAAGAAATGCTTCTTTCCTCCCTCCTCTCCTTTCTAGAGTTAACAAGTTAGAAAAACTGAAGCTGACTTATTCCTCTCCCCCAGGTGTATGGTTTCCCAGTAAACCAGCTTTTTGACATGCTGCTTGAGATCAGAGACCAGTACAGTGACACCCTATTGAAGAAATGGGCAGGTGTTTTCAGGTGAGAAATGAAGCTTCACCTTTGACTTGGAGGCCCTGGCACGTCACCCCTGGCAGACCCTTATTGTTGTGCCCGTCGCGGATTCTTGAGTTCAGAAAGAGCTTTGCTGTGGAGACTGGAGAAACCGGCCTGCGTTAGGAATCGGGGTCCATGTTGCTTCCATCTCCAAGTCCCCAGGATAGCCGAGAGCGCTGCCCCTGACTGTTCCGATCCCCTTAAAGGGCATTCAGTTGTTGGCAGCGATACGTTGCTGAAGCACAACCATGAGCCAAATAGATCCTGGCCCCTTTTTGAAGAAGTTGTGATCTCGGGCGGTTCCTGGCCCAGAGGGGGAGCTTAGGAAGGGTCGATTGCTTGGTCATGTTCATGGTGTCCCTCAGAGAGTGACACTGGCCTTCTATCATGAAGAGTGGCCCTGACCCCGTCCTCCAGGATGTCAGTGGGGCAGATGAGGAATGCAGAGCGGGAAGAGACTTGGGGGCTCCATCCCTACTCGCTCCACAGAAGAGGGGGAAATGGCACCTTGCCCGGCGTTGATCACACAGCCCAGAGAAGGAGGTTCAAGGATGGAGCCAGGCCTGGAGTCAGGAGCACTAATCAACCCGAATTCAGGTCCAGCCTCAGACACTGACTAGCTGTGTGATCCTGGCCAGGTCATTAAGCCTTGAGGGGTGTCGTTTCCCCACCTGTAAAAAGGACCAGAGAAGGAAATGGCCAATCACACCAGGCTCTCTGCCCAGAAAACCCCCACATGGGGTCACAAAGAGCCAGACCTGACTGAGGTGACTGAAAACAAGAACCCAGGTCACCCAGATAGCCCTGAAAGAGGCGGGCTTTAAGGTCAGCCTCTGGTTCCAAAACCTTGGCAGTAGTGGTGATCTCGGGCCTCAGGAGCCATATAATTACATGCAGGAAATAACCAGCTTTAGAGAGTTTGTTAATTTTTCTGACGGAGTTTCCCTTACCTCTCAAAGACCATGCGAATGAAGCCAGTTTGTCCGATTTACAAAAAGCAGGGCTCTCGAGGGAAGGAGGAGGGTCAGCGCTATAACAGGGCTGCCCTCCTGGTCCCCAGATTTCCTAAGAGGAAAAGGCCCTTATTGCTGTGAAGCTTTCCGGAAGTCAGACATTGCTCTGGCGAGGAAGGAGGAGATGAGGAAGATGGAAGTGGAAGGACAGGACCCAGGTCCCAGCTGCTCTCTTAGAGTCCACCAGGGCTGATCTCTGGTTTCTGTCACAGACTGGCCCCAAGGACGCTTATCTCTGGACAGAGGTTTCCCTTTATTTCTCCTGTCCCCTTCTGCCACGTGGGGTCATACATGAAATGTCAGGCTGGCGGTCGGGATACCGAGTCACATAGCGTTCCCTGAGTATAATCTGCCAAGGAAGAGCACACATCCTGGTTTCTACTGTAATTAGTGCTTACATGTTTTAGGGAAGGCCTCTGCCCCCATGGCCCTCGTCCTGGGCTGTCTCTGGATTGACAGCTTGTGCTTCCCTCCCTCTGGGGAGCTCCGGGTATAGATGCTTAAGCAGAGCCCATGTGCGGCCGACTTCAGGTGACCCAGAAAGCCCCGAGCACTCACCCATGTGGGGGCTGGGGCCTCACAAAGGTCAGGATCAAGTACCTGAGGAGAGACCCCGGGGAGCCCCAGAGCCTGCCTGCATCTCCTGCAGGAGCGTCCACGCTGTCCTCTTCAGAGCTCACATCTTCCTAGTTTCATGGGCTGTTGGTTAGGATTTTTCTTCCAGCCGAGGCAGCCATCGAGAAGGGCTGAGAGATCCGGTCACCTTGTGCTGTCGGGAAAACATGGAGACCATGTCGGGAGCGGGGGGATTGGAACTTCATCCCGACTGCCCCTCTCTGGGCTAGCTCAGCCATCTTGGCATTTAGAGAGGGGTTGGAGGAAAGCCTTGGACTTTGCTTGTGATGATTTTCTGACTGAGGCAGAGATCTTCTCCCGGGATCATCTGAATTTGGTGATAGTGGGTATAAGTTTCTCTCCTTCTCTTTATTTGGGCCTTGAGATAATAAATAAATAAATAAATTCTTCTTCCTCTCTCTAGAAACATTCTTGATTCAGACAACTACAGCCCCATACCAGTGTCCAGTGAGGAGCTCTATAAGAAGGTGGTTGGACAGTTCCCCTTCCAAGATCCAGATCTGGAAAAGGTAAGGAGAGCTTTCCAGTCACTGGATCCTTTGTAGCTTTTCTTTCTGGCCTTGAGGATCCCTTTTGGTTTCCTCAAAGTGTGACCCCTTTTAACTCCCAAGTAGAGCCTGCCAGGGCCTGAGGCTAGAGGAGAGGAGGGGTCCCCTAGACTTGCTCTCTTCTGGAGGGCTGGGGCTGGGGTTGGGGTTGGGGTTTTGGACTCTGGGCTATTGTTTGTTGCTTTAAATTGAGGCGCCTGTTTCTTTTGGTTTGTAGCTTGTTTGTGAAGGTCTTTAATGTCTGCTGGCTTGTGACTCGGTGTCTTTATTTCCTGCATTTACAGCAGCCGTTTCCAAAGAAGTTTCCTTTCTCTGAATTTGTGCCTAAGGTTTACAATCAAATTAAAGAATTTATCTACGCCTGTCTTAAGTTCTCAGAAGATCTCCATCTGAGGTATAGTATGAGACAACACAAACACAGCCAGTGCCAGGGTCTTGCACTCTCTAGACAAAGACATTCTCAAAAATCTGCGATGTTCTCCTTGAGTTTGGAAGACTTAGTCTGGCCCCTTCCCAGTGTGCTTTTGCCTTATTCACAATGTCAAAGGGAACAAAAAGCAGGGAAATCTTTGGAGCCTTGTTTCCCCTTGATTTTATTCCTTCCACCAGATTTGCTCCGGGCCATTTCTTTGCCTAGTGCCGACCGATAATCAGGACGTGCAGCAAGTTGCACGGCTTTGCTTTCAGGGTTCAGCTTCCCCTTCCTTTGCGTGGTTACATTTTAAAGCCAGCTGATTTAAGGCCAGTGGTTGAGGAATTGTCTTGCCTGGATCAGGGACGAGGTTTAGTTTTACTTCTTTTCATCTTTCCCACAAAGTGCCTTGTAGGATGATTGGAGATAGCTGTTCTAAGAAAATACTAGTATGTTTCATTTGTGTTCAGAGAATATATATCACTACATTAAACGGAAAAAATTAGTCTCGAGGAGTTTATAGTTCCTTATTCTGACTGGACACACTGTTGTTTGGTTCCCCTAAGTAGTGTTTTTTTAATTGTATTTACCTAATAAATATTTGTGGGTTATGCACATGAGTAGTCTTCTCAGATGGTCTAGTATCATCAAACTAAGAGTGGATGAAGCAGATAGGATGGCCCCTCATCATGAGAGAGGGCCACACCTAGAGCAGCCAGGTGTGAAACAGAGAAAGGTCACCATTATGTCATTCCATAATTCCGTTTTCTTCCCCCCTTCATCCTCTGCTGGTGAAACATGAGTTGGATTTTTCACAAGATACATACATGACATTCCATGATAGTTTGAGTTTTCCTATTGTTCTTAAAACTAAATTTTCCCTTCCTTTTCCTAATTATACACTTAGAAAAAAAAAATGCTTCAGCATTTAAATAACCAGAGCGTATTGAGACAAGTCTTTCTCCTGCTTTGCCCTCCGATTTGAGATGAAAGGTGGGGCTGGGAAGCCGGCCTGCTCTCTGACCTTCCTGGGAAATGTTGCCAGACATCATAGAGATGTCAGATTTCCCTGGCTTCTGGAGCGGAGATGCTCCCTGTGGATTACAAATCCGGGCTTCAGCTCTTTTCTCCGTGACCAGGATGATGGCTTTTGTCCCTGAATAGTCTTCAGGGCACTACCTTCTTATGTCCGTGGATGAAAGGGACTACAATTCTTTGAAAGTGGCCCCGCTTCTTGGCGGGGAAGGGAGAGTGCGGGCAAAGCCAGCGAGAGCCTTCCTCCTGCTCAAGCCCATGAAGTATTTGCCTGAAAACTCCAGTTGACACTTTCTGCTTTTCACACTGACAGTCTGAATGAGGTTTTTATTAAGAAGTTTGCTTACTAAGCTGACAGCAAGATTCCAACCGCCCTCCCCAACTTCTTTCTTTCTTTTCTTCTTTTCTTTTTTGGGGGAAGGAGGGTTGTCATTTACCTTACACCCTGGAGTGACTGGGGTCAGTCTGTCAATCACAGCTGACTTTGAGGTCACGGCTACTGTTAGGGGATATGAGACATTAGCTGTCATGAACGCAGACGCTTGTGTGCTTTTTTAAAGCACTTGGCTAGATTTTTCCTTCCAGGAAAACTAGGCCCTATAGGCAGAAAATCAGGGTAGGTGGAGTTTTGAATGTGAATTGGGTTTTTTTTTTGGGGGGGAGAGGGGGAATGGGGAAGTGGAATTCATTCTCTTGAATCAACTTTTCATTTTTGTCAAGCAAAAAAAAAGTGGGGTGGGGATCATCTCTTTTACATTGGCCAGAATTCATCGAAAGGTATTAATAACATTTAGAGGAGACTGCCTTAATTACATGTTTTTTGAGGACATAGGTCTCTTTTTGAATGAAAGTTCATGTAAAAAACAACAGGGAAATTATGTCTTTAGGGGAAAAGAGTTTTCTGGCAGCTATGGTTGACTTGTTTTTTTTTATTATTTTGGTTTTGGGAAATAAGGAGTACATATTGTCTAAAGAATGAAGTGAGTGAAGTAGGAGAGAGAAAAGTTGATCAGTCCTGTCCCATTTCCCAGTCTTTATCTGGCACAGACAGTGAAAATAAACCCCTGTTGGAAAAGGAAAACTATACTTCATAATAGAGAGTGTTCTGCAAGGGATATTGGTAAAAATCACATAATTTGGTGAATTGTATAATTTCTGTGTCCTATTCCTCTAACCCCTTCCTCTGTCTTGGTCTTAAATCTCCAAAATGGAAAAGCCCACGGAACACATTTACCTGTCTTGTTTTTGGTGTCAAGCTTAGATTGACTCCTAGGGAGCACTGCTCATTCAGCAGGCCCTTATTTCTTAGAGAAGGCATTCTTAGAGAAGTACCCCTTCATAGCTTCACAGAGAGCTATAAGAAAGACAAACAGAGCATCTGGGTATAGTTTTTTTTCCCCCCTATTTTGTTGGTTTAAAAAAAAAAAGGTTAAGTTATAACTATATTAAGGAAAAAATAAAAGAGAAGGAGAAGGGGCTGGAACTTATTACTTTTTCTCATCTTTGGAATGCATAGAAGATTCTTCAGATAAGAAGGTTGGAGGGATGGAGTGACAAGGACGGGCATCTCACTAAACTCATTTTTATTTGAAATTTACAAATAAGGTTTAAATACACACACACACACACACACACATACATACATACATACATAACACACATACACACACAGAGATTTTGAGGTGGAATTACATTGAAATCAACAGGGAAACAGGAGAGGACAAGGTTGTAGGTGTTTAAGAAGTAAGGTAGTATCAGGAGAAACATAAGTAAAACAGACTTCAACTTTAGGGAGGGTGGATCATAAAGTGAGGATTTAAAAAAAAAACAAAACAATAGTAGTATGATCCAGAGATTGAAAAGAGGGGCAGCAAAAAGGGAACAATCTGCTTTGATTAATGATTACCATTATTGATCACCTTTCTTTTCTTTTTCTACCTTTCTCAGTGTAAAAAACTAACCAGAGTTTTTATGCTCCCTTTCAGTTTTTTAGCTAGCTACAAGTAAACAAATCATTCTGTGAATTTGTATGACAGAATTTGAGAAAAGAAAAAGATAACTATTAATAATCTATTAAATATTAAATATTAAGAATTCATAAAAAGCTGTCTCTTCCTTTACTTTGCTTAGAGGGAAGCAATGATTTAAAGAGAGTTAAAAAACGTATGGGAGGATGTACTTATTATTTTATATTAATATATTCTTATAAACACACACACACACACACACACACACACACACACACACACACTGAATGATATGAACTCTCCCATAAAATGGAAAAGGTCAATAGAATGGATTGAATGGGTTACCAGCAAAAATCCAATCATAAGTTGTTTATAAGAAACACTTGTGAAACAGTGATTCACATAGAATTAACATGAAACATAATAGCATAGAGAGAAGCAAGAGTTAAGAGAGTAACAAGTATGGGAGAGTATACTTAAAATATTAATACATTCTTATAAGCATAGTATAGCAGAATGAATTAGAAGTCAAAAATTTAACAATAAATTGTTTATAAAAAAACTTAAAATAGTGATTCACACAGAGTTAATATGAAGGAATATCATAGATTTTATCATGTCTAAGACAAGTTAAAAAAAACAAGTGTAGCAATCATCATAGAGCAACAGTAAATTTAGAGTGATTAAAAGAAATAAACAGAAACTCCATTATAATTAAAATTATCATAGGTAATGAAATAATATCAATACCAAATGGCCTAATACCTTAAATTCTTGAAAGAAAAATTAATCTAATTTCAGGGAAAATAGCAGAATTAAAGTATTATGCTTTTTTTTCATATCTATTCAAATCCAATAAATAGATTGACAAGAAAGATGGTAAAGACCTGAAAATAGTTTTAGAAAAGACAGATATGACATGTATAGGAATTAACTATGTGATGAATCAAAAGGAAACTTTTGAAGGTAGGAAAACCAGGACATAAAGTAAAAAGGATCTTTTTTTAAGATGGTGATCAATCAGTTAATCATTTATTAAGCACTAATTGTGTGCTAGACATAATGTTAAGCACTGAAGATACCCCCCCCCCCAAAAAAAAAAAAATAGAAGGCCAAAACCCATCCCTTCTCTCAAAGAATTTATAATCTAATGGGAGAAGCACCATGCAAACAAATATAGGCAGAGCAAGCTATGTACAGGACAAATAGGAAATAACACAGAGGATCCATTAGAATAAAGAGGATTTGAAGAAAACTTCCTATAAAAGATGAGATTTTAGTTGCATCTTAAAAGGAAACCAGGTAAATTCATAGGTAGAAATGAGAAGCAAGTGTTTCACACCAGGAAAGTCAGAGTTAAATGCGTGGAGTTGTGAGGTGCGGGGAGTGTCTTCTTTGTGAAATGAGCAGGAGGTTGCAAGCCTTATAGGCAGGGAAGATGGAATTGCCCTATGCAGTAAGAAGAAGATGGGGAAGATTAAAATAAACCATATAAATTATTAGCCTTTTGTATATTACCTGCCAACCCTAATAGGAGTAGATTGAAAGAGAAATTTCCTTAAATCATTACTTAATATATAAAATATTTGGGCATCTAACCAACAGTGCATGTGCATACATACATGAGAATTTTATGACTACAATTATAACACTTTGGAGAACAGAGAGTTAAATAATTGGTAAGGTTTTTTCTATTCAGATATTTTTAAATGCCAGTGCTGTCTTAGTTAATTTACATATTTATTGCCATATCAGCCTACCAAACAGTTAATTTGTAAAGCTAGGATTAATAATACAAAATTCATCTGAAGAACAAAATATTCAAGAAGCTCAAGAAAACTGATTCTTAAATAGTAGGAAAGAAAGGGGCTCAGCAGTATCAGATCTCAAACTATTAAGCAATGATCAACAAAACTGTTTGCTGTCGGTTAAGAAATAGAAAAATTGATATGTAGAAAGAAATTTTAAAAACCCAACAACCAAAATTGGAACAAAAGGTTTTGCAATTGTCAATGCTGAAAAATTAGCCATGCATATATCTTGTAAATAAAAAGCTATAATTAAAAAAAAAAAAGCAAACCCAGCAACCTAAAAACCCTTATATTATTTAGTATTATATCTTTGATCACCTCAAAGTTCACAAGCACTAGTGCTGTTGACCAAAAGTTCTGTTACTCAAGACTTCCTGAAGAAATTAGGTACAAAGCAACATCTCCTGTTTTATATCCCAGTTAATTAAAGTGAGCATGTGAGCTAAGTTTGAAAGGCTACATGAACAGAAGAACAGGGTAGAGAATGATACTTTCTCCAGCTGTGGATAGGTGAAGGATTCTTGGTGAAGTGATAAAGAGGTTATCATTGAAGATAAAATTGACAGTTTTGATAATATAAAATTGAAAAGTTTTTGCACACACAAATTCAATATAGTTAGAATTTGTATAGCAAGAGTTAACTGTGGAAATATGTTTGCTTCAAACTTCTTTTTTCATGGGGTACTATCTTCAATAGTACCAATTAATTGACTCATGTGAAGAGGAACCATTCTGTAATAGATAAGTGGTTAAAGGCTATGAACAGGCAGTTCCCAAAAGGACAATCTGTTAAGCATATGAAAACATGCCCCAAAATATTAATAATAGAAATGGCCATTAAATTGGCAAAAATGACCCAAAAAAGAAGATGGTGCTTGTTGAAAGGACTCTAGGAGGACAAGCATAATTTGCTTTGTTGATGGAGCTTTTAAAATTAATCCAGCTGAGCTGGGAACCGAGGGAATGATACCACAAAAGTGACCAAGTATGCAGTTCTTTCTAAGTGCAATGACATTAATAGACCTGTGATCCACAGAGAGCAGAACAAGAGGAAGAAGATGTACGTGCACAAACTTGGGACAGCAAAACGTTTTAGCCTTAAGATGAAAACAGCACGTGTGCCCATCAGTTTGAGAATGGCTGAATAAATTAGGGCATGTGCGTAATGAAGTGTTACTGCCATGGGAGAAATGGCAAATGATTGAGAGAAGTCTGGAAGGACTTTTATGAACTGATTTAGAGTGAGATATGTGCAGTGACTGTGGAGCTCTCAGCCAGGCAGCAATGGGGAATCATATTTCCTACCTCTTCACAGAGAAACGAAGAACAGAAAAAGAAAAACCCAGTGCCTGCTGTTATGAGGGGTGGGAAGTAGTGATAGTGGTACTAAAGGAAGAAACAAAGTGCACAATAAGGGAGCTAAAGAAAGTTCAGGAAAAACAGGCTAGAAGGAAACTATTGGAAACTTAAATTTATTACATGCTTCAAATAATAGAAATGTTTATATTTGATGAACATTTTTCTTTTTGTTTATTTATGAGAGTGAGCATTTTTATTTCTCAAGTTCACCATAAAAAAAGGACACTAAAAATGGGAGTTAGTTCCATTTCTAGATTTGTCGTTATAAAGGCATATGTTTCATTTAGCGCAAGAAGGCTACATATTGACTTGGGGTGTTGAAGAACCCCCTATGATGGTGAAGGAGGCAGAAGAGTCAGGAGAGGGAAGACAGTTGGGGTCGAAGGAGAGCTTCTACTACATTCAGTGGTACATTAGGAGAAGGAAGGAATTGGTACAATTTCGGGCTGAGGTTGAGGTTGGAAGCATGTTGCTCTCTGAGGAGATCTCTCTGACAGTGACAGGGTTACTCCAGAGAGCTGAGGAACAGCAGACTTTGAAGGACCACAGATGTGAAGGAGAGAAAGCTATCTTATTTGGGCAGAACATTCTTTACTGGGAGTAGACTTTGGTTCAAAACCTCCCAATTTTCATTTCTCTGGGTTGGGAAGATTGAAAATGAGAGAGGATGCCGGTTGATGTTATCAACCAAGAAAATGGCACAGGACTTGGCTGTGACCACTGTGTAAGTGGGGATGAAGCCCCAGGTTTTGGAAAATTATATGTAGCAGAAGCTGATATAAAGGACTAAAAATCCATGGAGCTATTTTTTTCTTTTTTTTTTTCATGCAATTTTAAAAACATTTTTTTTTGAAAAGTTTTGAGAAAACATGTATGGGACTATAATTTCCTTTAGTAAATAAGTTTTCCTATAATCATTTTACAAAAAAATGTTTTGTAGCCTAATGAGCTTTGCAATCTCTCTGAAGCCACCTCTGGGATTCTTCTTTACTGCTTCATGAAAACATCTGCAGTGAGGTTCCTGTGTAGTGAAAAGTTGATGAGCAAGCCCCTGACCTTTCTGATGATGAAGCACCTGAAAATGTTGATTACATTTAACTCATAGGCTGCTTCCATTTATCTTGTCACAATTTTGCCTCCCTCCGTTGAGTCTTGACCCAAAAAAAGGATCTTGGGAATCTGTCAATTAGCAGGCTGTCTGTGTACCTGCTTTTAATGGCCTTTATTTTTATATTAAATATATGGCTTTTTTTAGAAATCCCTTTTCTTTTACTTTGCAGTTTTGATATACAGTTAATATATCTTATAGTTACATCTTAATATTTTTTTCCCCAGAAATATAGTTGAGGTTTGATAGAAAAGACCCCTTTGGGCTAAAGGGGAAAGTTGGTAAGAGGTGGTAAAGAAATGAAAAATGGGGGGGAGCATCGGAGGGGAAAAAATACTTGGTAAACTTCTTTGTTTTTGTAAAGAAAGACACTGGCTTGGTGCTGAGTCTAAGGACTCTGGTTAGAATCCTGTTCAGAGGGAGGGTTGTGTGTGTGTGTGTGTGTGTGTGTGTGTGTGTGTGTGTGTGAGAGAGAGAGAGAGAGAGAGATATGTTGTTTCTAGGTCCTGTCACCTTCGAGTTGCAAAAACTAACCAGTGAATTTTAGGTGAAGAGTAAGGTGCTTTTAAACCTGGGAGAGTTACAGGTAATGATTGGATGGAGGGAGACAGACACAGATACAGAACCCCATTACACACTTTTCTCTCCCCCCTACCCCCTTCCCGACACATGCCATTTGAAGCCTTATATTTTTTTCTTAGCTTTATTTCTGCTTCCCCATTTTGTTCAAAATGTGAGTCACTGTTGCCAGGACTGGATAAATACATATCAGTTAGTTGTCATAAAAAAGCTGAGCCCCAATTTTCCATAAACTGGCCAGTCCAGTGACCCCTCTTCTCTTGCTCATAGAGGGAGAATGGCCATTTGTAGACAGGCAGATAGAACCATCTCTGTTCCATAGAAGAGCTTGATTTGTAGGTAGCTAAGTAGAATAGCAGATAAAGGGTTGGACCCAGAGTCCTGGTTCAAGAGCCTGCCTCAAATAGTGACTGGCTGTGTAATCCTAAACAAGTTGCTTAACTGCAGTGTGACTCAGTTTCCTCATCTGTAAAAGGGGATTGATGATAATGGCCGCTACCTCTTAGGACTTTTGTGAGGATAAAATGAGATAATACTTGCAAAGTGCATTGTAAACCTTAAAGAAAAGAGAGTTGTTTGGTCTTTTGCTCATATTTTTCTCTTTGTGACCCCATGGACCGTAATATATCAATACTATCCATGGGATTTTCTTGGCAAAGACCCTGACATTTTCTTCTCCAATGGACAAAGGCCAACAGAGGTTAAAAGACTTTATAGCGAGTCTGTGAGGCTACTCAGGTCCTCCTGACTCCAGGTCTGCATTCTTTCCACTGAACCACCAGAGGCACACACACACACACAAGATATGATATAGATGATAGATATAGAGAGACATATGATAGCTATAATCAGCTATTGCACATATGTGAACCTACAGCTGTAATAATTTCTTAAAAACAATGAAGTTAATAACATTAAAAAACTTTTGAATTTAAAAATCAAGTTAGTTAAATAGAAACATTTATAGACATATTAAAATGAAAAACTTTACATGATTTAAAAAAAAAACCCATGGGACTTTAAAATTAAATTAATTGCTTTAGTTCTTGTGGTTTCAGGGATCAATGAAATTGTACTTAATCTAATTTAAAGATGAATTTTAAGTTGAGTTTTTCTCTGTATGAAAATAGTTTTGTCTACCATTTTGCTAGGGGCCTAATTTTGGCATATTGGTTTCAAGTTAAAATATGTTAACACATTGCCCAAGTACTAGTTTGATAGTCTCATTTTGTCTGCCCTTTTTATCTCTCTTTCTCCATCTCTCATTCTTCTCTTTTCCTCTCTCAACATACACAGCTAGTTCTTTTTTTTTTTTTTTTCTTTTACATTTTATTTACAAGATATATGCATGGGTAATGTTTCAGCATTGACTGTTGCAAATCCTTTTGTTCCAATTTTTCCCCTTCTTCCCTCTACCCCTTCCCCCAGATGGCAGGTTGACCAATACATGTTAAATATGTTAAAGTATAAGTTAAATAATACAATATATGTATAAATGTCCAAACAGTTATTTTGACACAGCTAGTTCTTTAGTGTTTGTGTTTAGGTTCAGAAGGGCAGCTTCTGGATTTATCTCCCTTTGGAACCCTTGCCTCAGTGCAGGGTTCTGACTAAGGGATTAATTGGAGGATGAGGATGAGGATGATGCTGGTTCTTATGTTGGTTGGGACGTTTAGCCTGGATTTGTGAAGCGTTCAGTCAAGGTTTCTCCACCTTTTTGTCTGTCTAGATCTCGGAGGTGGTATCTGGTTAAGCCCAGAAGAATATCTGTAAATGCATAAATTGCAAATGTTTGCAAAGTAGCTATCCAATTATATTGGAATCCAATTCTCAATCTATTTCAAAACTCAGATTCCCAGACCTCATGCTCAGAAGACCTTAGTCAGATGATGAGCCTGGCCTAGTCTAGCTACATCTGTAGAACCTTCGATTTTTCTAAGTTTGCCCATTTGGATAGTAGATTTTGGTTGTGGGAAAAATATGGGCAGTGGGAGATCTAGAGAAAGAAATTAGCTGAAAAAATCAATAGACTTAGCATTTCTATGGCAACAGATGTCGCCTTTCCTTCCTTCTAGAAGCTGATAGATTAGCAGAAAAATGCATTGCCTTTTCCTTGACTAGGTCAGCTCATCACCAAACACTGATCTGATTTCTCAGGGAAAGTTAGCCAGGGTTTGGGACCCATTAGCCAGGACTGTCTAGACAGGGTCCGCTTGCTGGACTGAAGGGCTGATGGGCCGCCTGCTTTGCTCACCCACAGACAGAAATAACTGGAGGTTTTCCTGTGTTTCCCCTGCATCTTCCGCTTTGTCCCCTCACCATTTGTCAGGTGGGATGGGATCAAGAGCCAGAGGCCAGGGAAGGGGGAAAGGGTGAGGAGGAGAGGGGACATCCAGGAGCTCTGTGCTTATTAACGCTTTTGAACCTGCCAGTTTGAAATTTTCTTTGCTTGTCATTCCATTCAGGAAGATAAAGGACACTGTCATTCCAAGCCTAATGCAAGGTTGCTGAGAGATCAAAGGGATGCATGGCATTTTAGCCTCTTCCCAAAATCTGCTTCAAAAAGAAAAGATTACACACCTCTTAGAAGGGACAGAGATGGGATCATTTTAGAGGGCACTTCCTGGTGGCAATTAGGCTCCTCTGGGCAGATGTAGCAAGTCCCGGGGAACTGCCCCCAAAGGTGAAATTATTTCTGGTTAAATTGGAGGTAGAAAGAAGCTCCTTTCCCCCCTCTCCAATTAGACAACATCTCCTTAGGTTTTACGGAAGACTTGAACATCCATGAATTGAATAAGAAATAGGTGCCATGTAGCAAGGGACTTCTGGAGAGATTCAGCTTTGACACTTGTCTGGGCAGTAGGGAAGGGAATGGGAAAGGAAAGGAAGAGGTATTTAATTAAGTACTTACCGTATTGCAGGCATCATATTTAGCTTGCTCCAAATATTATCCATCTGTTTTGATCCTGGAAGGTAGGTTTATTATCTCCATTTTATTTCTTCCTGTTATTGTCTCCATTTTACAGTTGAAGAAATGAAGGCAGTAAGCAGTTAAATGATATATCTGAGGCAGGATTTGAATTCAGGTCTCCCTGACATCAGGCTCACTGCTTTATCCACTGTACTACCCAACTGCCTAGAGTGTAGTCAGACTGCAGACGTTCATGTTATGTTACAGAAGCATTGATTTTGGTTGCCACTTGGGCTGTTTTATTCTAGTAGTTGGTGTGATTTCCCCACTTCTTGTCCTTTCTGATGTAGATGTTTGCCCAGGAAACAGTATTGCCAGTTTGGAAAAGTCCAAGAACCTACATCCTGGCTCTCCCTCCCTCTCCAATCCTCTAAATGTCAGGGCTTTGTACCTCTTTCATCATTGGAAATCTTTGCGAGGCAGAAGATTGGAGATAGGTGCCTTGTGAAATACCATGAGGTGATTAGCATCAGACCTTGGTGTGCAGTGATGGAGGCTCCCTGGCGCCTTTGATTTGTACTTCTGGATCTGAAATTCAGTGGGTCAGTGCCATCCTCTCCCCTTCACCTTCCTTGCATCGAGAATAACTGCTTGATACTAATCTTGCTGCACTTATTACCTGTATTTTTGCCTACAATACTTTGCTTAGCTTCTAGGATTCATTGGAAACAAGGTCTTGGGTATTCCCAGATCCATTCTGGTCACAATTTTCTGTCTATTTTTCCCACTGTTTTTTGCACAAATCATTTTGAAACAGAAAAGAACTCAGGAGAATAAAATCAAAATGGTTGCTGCTTGGGCTCTAAACTCCAAAGGTCTTGATTATTCCTTGATTATTCAAATTAAAGGTCTTGAAAGTCACCTGCCTACTATCTTTGAAGTAAAATCTGGTTAAGTGTACTGTTTTCTGTCATCTGATTTATTGCCATCATATTTTACTTCTAACAATGGTGTTGATGTGTCACTTGTAGAGAGATACAAGAACATTGATAGTCTAACAAGGTTCTTAATGAACTTCTGCTGTTCCTGGGCTGAGTAATCAGTCTTCAGCAGAATTGGGAAATAGCTAGGCCCAACTTTTTGACTTAACAGCTGATTCTGGGCGAGTGCTTGGTCCCAAACAAAGGATGTTCAAAAAACTTTACAAGGTATTCAGAAATCCTTTGGACAGTTTTAAGCTATTAAAGCTTAACTAATCCCAGTCCCAATCGTAGCCCTAACTGAAATTTCCTTTCCTTTAAAGCTAAAAATGCCCTAAGATTTTTAGGACACTCTGGATAAAGCTGCTTTTCTAACAGAAAGCTTTGACCAAAAAATGTGATTGGTGTGATAACCTTGTCATTAATCAGATTCTTCTCCCTAGAATTCAACTCAATTAAATACACATTGAGTCCCTACACTGTGCTTGTCACTCAGCAGTGATGGGATAGATGACAGTGTGAATAAAATATGACACTTCAAACTTTACAATGTAGAAAAGAAAATAAAATGACTAAATAGAGTACAAGGCCCCAAAAATGAGGCTAAGAGAAGTCCTGATAAAGTCTGGAGAAAGGAGACTGTGTATCCAGCCGTGAAGGGCAGAATGGTGGCCTGTGAAGCTCCGGGAGAAGCAGCCTACCCTGGGGCAGAGAGCACAGGCTCTGTGGCTGAGGAAGTTGCTGCCCTTCTCTGATCTTGCTTCTTTGCTTCTAAAATTGAAATCATAATACTTGGCTCTGCTCAGTGTTATGAGGAAGATGGTTTTTAAACCTTAAAGACATAGAAATGCAAATTATTATCATTATTGTTGGCATAAATGGCTCCATAATCATGAGAAATGTCTGGAGGAGCAAGTAGTCCACACTAGTGAGAATGGAATGTGGGTATCTGGCTAGGAGTAGTGGGAGGTAAGGCTAGGAAGATGTTAGGGTATGAAATGGAGGTATTCTGCTCCAGGCTGAGGGCTTTGGGCTTTATCCTGTTTATCCTGTATATACTTAATGTCTCCTCTGACAGACTGCAAAGCCTTAAGAACAAAGACTGGTCCACTTTTGGTTTTGTATCCTCTGGTACCTAGCACAATGAATGACACATTGTAGGTGCTTAATAAGTGCTTGTTAACTGATTGATGGGCAAAAGGGAGCCAGTAGCAGGGTTTGAGTAGGAAAAGAGATGATCAGAGCTAATCTTTAGAAAGGTTAATCAGGTAGTCATATGAAGAATGGAGAAATGTGGGGGAAGAACAGTTCAGATGTCTATTTAATAGCCAAAGGGAAAAGTAATGAGGACCTAAATCTGGGTTGTAAAAGTTAGAATGGGAAAGAGAGGATACAATCAGGAATTAGTGCAGTGAAGAGATTGATTTACTGTGATTTGGCACGTGATTCGATGTAAAGAAAAGAGATAGTGGAATTAGATTCAAATGGCTTTATTTCATTCTGGAAGTAGGAGTATGTATGAGGGGAATGGGAAGATCCCTGGAGAAAGTTGTTAGTTTGGGGGGAAATGATGAATTTGGTTTTAGTCAGTGAACATTTATTAAGCCAGAATTATGTTACACACTGGGGATAGTGAGAAAGGTAAAAGATAGTCCCTGATCTCAAGGAGCTTGTGGTCTAATGGGAGAGACAGTATGCAAACAACTATGTACAGACCAACTATATACAGTGTACATTAGAAATAATCAACCAGGAAGGCAATAAGGGAGGGATCAGGAAAAGCTTCTTGTAGAAGGAGAAATTTTAATTGGCATTTGAAGGCAGTCAAGGAAGCCAGGAGATAGAAATGAAGAAGGAGATCATTCAAGGTCTAGGGGACAGCCATGGACAATGCCCAGAGTTATGCAAGGAATAAGGGGGTCTCATGATAGAGAGAATGCATAAGAAGGTGGGCTTAGAATACAACGCAGAGGATTTTGTATTTAATTAGCCAGACTTTCCCTTTTGAAAAAGTTTTAATCAATTCATTATGTAGTAGGAAGGCCTAGGATGCTGGGATGTATCTGTTTTGGTTGTAGGGGTATCTAGAGGTGGGAAGGATCCACTCAAATTTATCGAAGAGGAGGAATGGCGTGATCTGACTTGTGCTTTAGGAAGATTAGTTGGGCAGCCAAGAGGGTAGAAGGGACTTGGGAGAGACTGAGTCCAGGAGACCATCCATGGGCATGAGGTGATGAAGGCCTTCACTAGGTCATGTCAGGGGAGGAAAGGGAGCCCATTGAAGAGATGTTGCAGGGGTAGAACAATGTGATAGCAGATGGGCTTTGGGGATGAGAGAGAACTCTTCCCCTCTGGGGAGCCTAGGAGAAAGGGGATCCCTCGCTGATAATAGAAGAGGTTGTAAGGAGGTTTGGGGAACATGAGGATGAATTCGGTTTTGACATGTGGAGTTGATGGTATCTACTGAGCATCCCATTAAAGATGTAAGAGTGGAGGTTAGCCAGAGGATCAATAGGGGAAGCAGATTGGAAATCATCAGCGAAGAGAGAGTGATGAATTAAATGCAACAGCTGATGAGATCACCAAGTGAGGGAAGAAGGGGGCTTCAGACAAGCCCCTGTAGAATCTTTGGGGTTGGGGTCCTCTGAAGGAGGATCCAGCAAGAGACGGAGAAGGAGCGGTCAGAGAGGTCGGAGCATCTCTTCGGCCTTCTTCCCGGCTTCCCCCTCAGCGCCCCTGGACAATGGAGAAGTCTCCAGTTCAGCCTGTATGGCGAGAGGCCAATTTTCCCTGTAGAATGCAGTCTCCTGAGTGTTTTCCTTAGGATCCTCGACCCTTTTGACTTAATTGGAGCACGTTCCCAGGCTTATGCAGAAGCCATGTTTCCCTTCTGAATTGGAGTTAGCCGGTTCTTTATGTAGTGCTGGACAGGCCTAGGATTCCGGGTTGTAGTTTGGAGGTGTGAGTGTCCAGAGGTGGAAACAAGCTTGGAGTTGAGGGATGGGGGTAGAAATGGAAACTCAATTGCTGTCCATATTTCTTCTCTGCTTTTCCTGGGGTGAGGGGAAGTACCCTGGCAGACCCCAAGAGTTTGAGGGCTTCCTCTAGTTTGAGAATGTGTTCCAGGACTGGTGGTGGCGGTTAGTGCTCAGGGATGCTTTGGACGTCACCACTCGAATACTGTTGGGTCCATTCTGCGGCCTGGCCAGGCTGATGGTTAATCTTTGTTTTTCAGCTCCACCGAGGTGGACGACATGATCCGGAAGTCGACAAATTTGCTGTTGACCCGAACCCTGAGCAGCGCTCTGCAGAATGTCATCAAGAGGAAGAACGTGGGGCTGACAGAGGTGAGCTTGCCCTGGCCGGGGCCCGAGCATCTCTGGCATTCTGGGCCTGTGTTGCCCCCACACTCTTCCCTCCTTTTCTCACCTTCACCTTTCTGCCAAAGGGCCCCTGGCCCTTTGTGCCTTAATCTGTTGGTGCTTTGTCCTTTCTCCTGCAAAGCCGAGCTATTTTTCTCCGTGTCTTTCACGGGCTTAGCCAGCTTTCCGGTCAGAAGTTGATACGGTTGGAAGGAATAGTGTGGATCATTTGCCATTAGTTATATGAGCGGGATTTTGCTCAGAGGATACTCTCAACATCAGGTTCCTATTAATGTGAATGACAGTCCAAATATAACATTTTATATGAATTCAGCTCTTGCCTGCGTAAAATCACGGATGCCGAGGATCTTGGCAGTCCCAGCACTTGGCTGGGGTATGTAGCCCGGCTTTGGCAGAAGTCCCCCAGTCCCCTCCAATCCCCTTATGACAGGTAACACACTTGATCAGCACCTAATCTAGGGATCTTTCCTGGTACAGAGACTTCCTCCTGAGTGTCTTAGTTGTGACTTATTCTATCCAGATGAGGGGGACGTGCGCACAGCTCCATCCCAGCCCCCAAAGAGCAGGCCAGATAACTCGGGGCCTTTTGGAATTTGGGGAAACCGTTAAAGAAGGAAGAATTTCCATTTGGTTGAGAACTCAGGAGTGCAATAGTCCAGAGCTTTGTTGGCCAGCCAGGCATGTGATGGGGGGGGCTTGCTGGGTTAAAACCAGACCCTCGTACCCAGCGCAGAGCTGGTTTTGAAGGGAGAAGGACAAGGACTTTGGATGTGGGCTTCCTGCATTGAGATATCAGTTGTGAAGTTGAGTGCTGGGCTGAGCAAGGACAGCACACACTCTGCAATCAGAGTGTGAGAGCACTGATGTCCTGAACAGTTGGATTCTTGTCGTGCTGGACAGTGGGCAGTGCTCTCTGCCCACTAGTACCGGGGCTCCGGGCAGCCAGAGAGCTAGAAACAAGTGCATCGCTGTACCTGCACGGCTCTGCTTTTTCCTTCCAGGCGATCAAAGAGGAATCAGTCATTATGGGGTGGGACATGGGCTGTCAAGTCAGAGACAACCGGGGGAGAGCCTTGTGATCATCCAGTCCTACTCTTGTCTTTGACAGATGAAGAGACTTAGGGTCCAAGAAAGGGAGGGATTCCCTGCTCTCCAGCCTCTGCACCCCCAGTAGGTATGGTCAATTAGCTTGGAGTAGAAGGAATTATTTGCCATCCCCCCAAGAGTGAGGATATGATGAGAAAGAAGAGCTCTGAGGAAGAAATATCATTTGGCGTTTTCGTTTTTTTTTAATTTATTATTAGAGCAATAGCTTTTTATTTTTCAGAATATATGCAAAGAAAGTTTTCAACATTCGCTGTTTCAAAACTTTGTGTTCTAAATCTTTTCTCCTCCCTTTTCTCTACTCCCCTCCCCTAGACAGCAAGTAATCCAATCTATGTTAAACATGTGCAGTTCTGTAGATATTTCCACATTTATTTCATTGCACAAGAAAAATCAGATTATAAAAGGAAAAAATGAGAAAACAAAAGCAAGCAAATAACAACATAAGGTGAAAACACTATGTTGTGAGTGCCTGTAGTCCTCTTCCTGGATGCATTGGAACTGATCTGAATCATCTCCTTGTTGAGGAGAGCCACGTCCATCAGAATTGATCATTGTATAGTCTTGCTGTTGCCATGTACAAAGATCTCTTGGTTCTGCTCGTTTCACTCAGCATCAGTTCATGTAAGTCTCTCCAGGCCTCTCTGAAATCATCCTGCTGATTGTTTCTTACAGAACAATAATATTCCATAACATTCATATGCCACAATTTACCCAGCCATTCTCCAATTGATGGGCATCCATTCATTTTCCAGTTTCTAGCCAGTACAAAGAGGGCTGCTACAAACATTTGTGCACATACAGGTCCCTTTCCCTTCTTTAGTATTTCTTTGGGATACAGGCCAGTAGTAACACTGCTGGGTCAAAAGGTATGTTTGATAACTTGAGCATATCTTCAGATTGCTCTCCAGAATGGCTGGATGTATTCACAGTTTCACCTACAATACATCAGTGTCCCAGTTTTCCTGCATCCCCTCCGACATTCATCACTATTTTTTCCTGTCATCTTAGCCAATCTGACAGGTCCGTAGTGGTACCTCAGAGTGGTCTTAATTTGCATTTCTCTGATCCACAGTGAGTTAGAGCATTACCTCATATGACTAGAAATAGTTTCAGTTTCTTCATCTGAAAATTGTCTATTTGTGACCATTTATCCATTGGAGAATGCACGCGTGCACACACACACACACACACACACACACACACACACACACACATCCCCCTATAACAATATCTTCCTGCCCCCGGTTTCCCATCCCGGCTCACAGCCCACGTGCCTGGGCCCCGCTCCCAGTTTTTGTCCCCCTTTCCTTCTCCCTCCTTCAGAGGTGACTGCACTACAAATGTTGCCCAAACGGGCCGGTTCTGCTTCCTCTGGCTCACCTTCAGGATGCCCTGAGGAAGCCCCCCTCCCCCGCAGGACAGAACCCGCAGGTGTCTCCTTGTCCATGTCCCCTTTCTTTGGGGTGTGGGGCCTCGGCCCCCAGCCCAGAGCACATGCCCTCTCCCAGCAGGGCCCGTCCGTGTGCTTGTTTGTTTTGGGGTCCAGTGCTTGGCAGATGCCAGCTAGGGGATCGACTCCATGGGGGTCAGAGGTAGTGAGTGTTGGGGCTCCCAGTGGTCTCTCAGTCTTGGTGAGCTACAAACAGTGGCAGTTCCACACTGACATCATGCTTTGGAATGGTACGAGGGATCTCTGTGGACCCCCACGCCAGTCCTGGGAAGTCGTTGCCACCATGCTTATGTTATGGGTGAGGAAAGAGGCTCTGCAAGGAGGTGAGAGAGAGGGGAGGAGGCTGAGCCTCGTGGGGAGCCCCGGCCGGGAAGCGTCTGAGGCAGGCTCTGACCTCCCAGGGCCCCCCCACCCCACCCCGGGGTCTCCCCAGACAGGCTACGGCCATCCCTGGGGGCTCTCGAGTTCCTCAGGCCTCCCAGGCCGTGCTGTGGCCCACGTCCACTCCCCTCACAGACTAACCTGGGGAGGACCAGGGTCCCCTGCCCTGCAGGGAAGGCGGCTGGCTGCCCCCCCTTCCCCTCGGGGCTCACGGTGTCCTTGTCCGCATGTGAGACGGTCCACTCGCTTGACCTACAGGAGCAAGTTTGTGAGTCTGGGGGAGGGGCGAGCGGCATCACAGGAGAGACTCAAACCATGATGAAATGTTCTCTCTGAAATGGCTCCCACACAAGTCGCTTCGTGACGGCCCCCTCCCCCCGAGCGGCGGCTTTTTCATTTGCAAATGCCCTTGCCAGGTTTGTGGGAGCTGTCACTCAGGAGCCCAGATTGCTTAGAGCTGCTCAACAGACAATGTTCCCCCGAAAATGACACGGTATCTGCTGTAATCCCGGGGCGTTTTAATAGGCCATTCTGGGCTCTGCCATGAAACATTGCCAGAGTGACTGACAGTCAATTGGTGTAATTCATGGGGATCTTTTGTGTTGACAGTTTTTGAAAAAGTCGTGGGAAATTATAACTTACCCAGTGAAGCCGTCTTTTTTTTTAAGCTGCCAATATCATGAAAAACAGGACAATCTTCTCTTTGACTGTCACTGGTTTGCAATTGCGATAACATGACACGATCCCTCCTTCTTATTAGGATTTCAATTTATAGACACCGTGCCTTTGCTACAGGTAGCTGGGTTCGTTTTAAAATAGAAACTTCAGGTTTTTTCAAATTGGTCCCTCCCCGCCTTCCCTCAGCACTGGGGCGCCCGTCAGTCGCCAGCCGTCCACCCTCACCGTCAGGGAAGGAGTCGGGGAGACTTCTCGCTTGCTTCGGACTCGGGGGAGAGAGGGGCCGCCCCATCATTTTTTCTTTTGATCTCTCGGACGGTTTGGCCACATTCAGATGGAGCGGCTGGGGCTGGGGCAGGAGTGCCGCGTCCTCCCAGCACCTCGAGGTGCTGTGGTAGCTTCTCAATTCTGGGGGCTCAGAGACCTGAACGTGCCTTTTCAGCTGTTTGCCTGGCACCGAAGGGCACTGCCCCAGGGCCAGAGAAGCAGAGTGAGCCAGCCTCTGGGAGAGCAGGCTCCTGGCTCTCTCGGAACCCCATCCCTGAGATTTCCTCAGGCCTCTGACTCTTGGGATCACATAGGAACCTCTGTGTATGGTGGAAGGCTGATCAGCAACTCTTATCACATGCACTGAGTGATTTTTTCTTTTACTTTTTTTTGGGGGGGAGATATATATGTGTACACACATGCGCGCGCGCGCACACACACACACACACACACGAGTCACAAGCAGAGGAAAGGTAAATATAATTTCCTGTGGATATTTAGCCAACGCCAAGATTGAGAAAATAAGATTTCCAATGGACATTGAGCACTCAAGGACTGGTGCTGCCAGTTTTCTCATCTGTAAAATGGAAAGAACAATAGCTTCTCCCTTCTAAGGATATTGGGAGGATTAAATGAGAAGATAATTATAAAGTTCTTAGAACCTAATAAACGTTATTGAGGATTATTATTTTTATTTTGCTACTATTTTCCACTTGTTCCAGTTGTGTCCAACTGTTTGTGATCCCATTTAGGATTTTCTTGGTAAACATACTAGAGGGATTGGACATTTCTTTCTCCAGCCCATTTTACAGATATGGAAACTGAGGCAAATAGGATGAAGTGATTTACCCAGGATCACACAGGTAGGAAGTGTCAGAGGCTGAATGTGAACACCTGACTCCAGACCCAGTGCTATGCCTGGTATGTCACCTAGGTTTCCAGCAGCAGCAGCAGCATCATCATTATTATTAATTAATATCATTATTACTGTCCAAGTAGAGCGAGTAAAACAGAATCATAGCATCTCCTTTTGAAAGGCTCTGCAGTGGTCTTCTTGTTGGGCTGTACCCAGATGGCGGGATCCTCTCTGACATAATCCTCCTGCAGGCTTTGCTGGGTCTGTTACTGTGGGGACCTCAGACTCATTCTTGGTGGTTCAAGTGACACCCCCCCCCCCCAAAGCCTCTCCATAGCCCGTGGGCTAGATAATCATAATACAGTTAGAGCAGGTAGAAAGGGGGGGATGCCGAGCCCCTAAGGAGTTGTTGCTGGTTCGCTATCAGCGCGTTAGGTCTCCTGTCCTCACTGGAGGGACGTCCCCCTGGCAGGGCTCTGTAGTTGGTTGTGGCTGTTTAATACCGTTTTTATCAGCAGTTTGGCACAGGCTGCTCGAGGTGCAGAAGGCCCAGAGCTGAGGGGACACTCGGCCCCCTATGAGCTCCTGACAGGCTGGGCCAGAGCCGGCAACACTCCCAAGTGCACGGAACCTGATTAAAATGTGATTGCGAAACATTTAACTAAACACAAATGCAATAAAACATAAATCACATTATATTGAATAGAGTCTCTGTGGCCACAGGGATCCTCATTTACAGATTAGTGACTTCCATTTCTGTTCTCTCCAAATCAAATGAGAAGTTCAGTGGGGAAGTCTTGTAGTTGTGTTAGAAAAAATCCATTTCACCAGTCGGAGACATTTAGGACGGAGCAGCCAGAAAAGCACAACCTCAGGACGTGCCCTCCTCGGGCCTTATCTGGAGGCGTGGGTCTGGTTCTGGTCCCAGAGCTGAAGAAAGGTCTGCCTAGGCCAGAAGGGCAGGAGGGCAGCCCAGAGCGTCAAGAGGGCTGGGCCCCCGTCTTGAGGAGAAGGTGCCGGACCTGGGCTGTTACACCAGGAAGAGAACAATCTCGGGGTGCTCGAGAGCGCCCCTCCAGCCCCAGAGGCACCCGCGAATGGAAGCGGGCAGAACCAGGGGTGAGGCGTGAGTGACAGAGTTCGCTTCTAACCACTAGAACTGCTTGGGGTGAGGGGCCGCGTCTGAGGGGCGGGAGCTCCCCTTTCTGGGATGTCTCCCGGCAGACGCAGATGGCCAGGCCGTGTGACTTCTGTGGCCTCCAGCTCTCGCTTCTCGGGTTCTCAGGCTGTGGATGGAGTCACTGTCTTACGGTCTGGAGTTCCTGAGCATGGGAGCGGCCCGGCTCCCACTGAGCGCCATTCTCCAAGGGGCCTGGACTGCTCTGTGATATGGAGGAGCCAAAGGGCTTTCAGACATTTGGAAGGATCGCGGGCTTGGAAAGTTGGCAGTCGTACCCCACCTGGGCTTGTCCCTCTTGCCACCTTCTCTTATCCACTTCTTGGGCATTCTCTGATTGCATATGCCAAGCCAAGAGGATGCTGGTCCTTTGCCCACTGCGAGTTTTTGTATGAAAAACCTCAAACCCTCCAGACACATTGTAAAAGAAGGGGTAGGACAGGTTAGAATTCACTGCTTTCTCAGGCTTATTTTAGATGCATATAGATCCTCATGGTTGAAGTAAGGTGCCAGCTTCATTTCAAGATGATGAGGTCAAGGAGGGCCCGCTGGGGCACTGTTAGAAACTGCACCCCCTCCTCTTGCCCCCAGAGATGCCCCCCTCCTCTTGCCCCGGCGTTCTGGAGGGCAGCGACCGTCCATTTCCGTCTTGGCTGCTCCCAGGGGAGGCCCCCTCAGGCCACTCCCCTCTTGTATAACCGTGGCTCACCAGCTTCCTCTGGAGTTAGTGAAGGGGCTGGGGCTTCTGATTTCTATAGCCTCAGGGATTTTGTGGGTGTCTTGTCTTTTTATGGGGACTCACGTAGGATGCTGAGGGTCTTTAGCACGTTTGCTCTGGATGCCTAAATGTCTTTTATTCAGTCATTAGACAGTTATCTTTAAGCAAAGATTTACTAAGAGAACAATAGCTACAAAGCACTGGTTCCTCTGTACCTGGAGTGCTTGCTCTCTGCAAGGGTGGGCACAGACCTTGAGAGCTCTTAGTAGTAAGACGTACGCTGAGGAAACCCCCAGGGCCTCAGGGTCCCGATGGCCATCTCGGGGTTGCCTTTTGCTGCTCCCCCTTCCCACAGGGTTTCCTTTGGATAGATGGCTTAGCCAGGGTCCCTACTTTCGGCCCTCTCTGCAGGCTGACTTACCGGTG
Source organism: Antechinus flavipes (assembly GCF_016432865.1). Classification (NCBI taxonomy): domain Eukaryota; kingdom Metazoa; phylum Chordata; class Mammalia; order Dasyuromorphia; family Dasyuridae; genus Antechinus; species Antechinus flavipes. The sequence continues at coordinate 21,706,828 of NC_067399.1, forward strand.
ATTGTGACCAGTTGAGCAGCTCTCCTTATGGGACAACTCACCCTGCCCATGGGGGTGGGGGATTCAGGGAGGAGAGGTTCCCTCTCCTCCCTGGCCCAGGTTTTCTGGGGCCACGTGGGGTCCGACCACTTTTCTTCCTGCCAATCTAGCTGCTCTTCTGATTTTATCATACTTTGCAAAGGGATAACAGGTCTTGAACAAACCTTTGTACTTTGTTTAACATATTAATGTTTCATTTTATCTTATCTTCTCCTTGCTTTCTCTAATGGCATCAAGAGAACCAGTAGCCTTGGGGGTGGGGGTGGAGTGTGTGTGTGTGTGTGTGTGTGTGTGTGTGTGTGTGTGTGTCAACACTGACTTTATCAATCCCTCTGAGCTTTCTTACTGCTGGAGTACACAGCTTGCCATCTTGTGTGCGTGTCCCCCGTGTTCATGTCTCCCTCTCCTGCACCCCCACCTTTCTGGGCTTGAGGCCCCCCATTTAACCTAGGATCATTATCCCCATATACCTTTGTTTTGCAGCTTGTCCAGATTATCATCAATACAACTCACTTGGAGAAGTCCTGCAAGTACCTGGAGGAGTTCATCACCAATATCACCAACGTGCTCCCCGAGACCGTCCACACCACAAAGCTGTATGGGACCACCACATTCAAGGTGAGAAGGCCCCCAAGCATGTTGGATGGTCTTGGTCACGAGCTAAGCACAGCACACGTTTCCCCTTGGGTTGCTCCCTTGTTCTCTGGGAAATGTTATTCCTCCTCTTGTTGCAGTCTCTGCCACTCAGAAGAAAAATTTGGCCATAGTCAAGAGGCAAGAGCCTTAAGTCTGGTGCTCGCGTCACATCGCAGCAATTCGTACAGGTTTTCCTCGGTCTTTCTGAAACCATCCTATTATCACTTCCTATAGTAGCACAATATATTTCAGCAATTGTAATTGATTTTCCATTCCCCAATGGATAGTCATCTCCTCAATTTCCAGTTCTTTGCCATCACGAAAAGAACTGCTATAAATATTTCCTCCCTTTTTGGATCTCTTTAAGGCTTAGACTTTAATAATGCTATTGCTGGGTTAAAGGGTATGCACAGATTTATAACCCTTTGAGTTTAGTTCTAAATTGTTTTCCAGAATGTTGGATCAGCTCACAACTTCATCAGTTGTGCATTTGGGATATTTTAGATTTTTTCAATAAATTCATCAACTGGGTTTCTTGTTTTATCTTTAAAAAATAGCCTTTCTTATATGGAATATTTCTCTGGAAGGGAGAAAAGGAGGGATGTTGGGGAAGTTTATATGTGAAAAACCAGATATCAATAAAACTTAAGGAGGGTTTCCAATGGGAAGATTAAATTGATGCTAAAGTAGAAGAAAAACAGTGAATAAACTTATGAAGTATTCCTAGTGTTATCTGAATGGGGTAGAGCATTTCTTTTAATGAGAGTAGTGTAATAGAATTTCAGAAAAAGAGCTTTCTTTGGATCTTTGGCCACGATTGTGGCCCTCTTCTTTTGGCTTTTCTGTTCAGAAAGAGCTGGTTTCCGATTCTTTTCATGAAGATGTCCTTCCAGGACATCGCAGAGGACCTTTCACCTCAGTCGAGTTATGAGCTAGATGGTTTACTTGGACTTCTGCTTTATGGATGAGAATGAGATTTCTGCAAAGGGAGACCTAGCCCTTATGTAGAGAAAGGATTTGGGGGACTCCTAAGTCCATGAGCCTTTATTAAGTGACTACTGAGTGCCAACCCTAGACTACATGCTGAGAATGCGAAGTGGCTGACAGTCCCTTGAGGGAGACCACACATGAACAGTTAGGTACAAACAAGCGACAAACAGGACAGAATGGAGATCATCTTCCAGGGAAGCCGTAAGGGGCACCAGACAAGGCTTCTTCCGGAGATGGCCGGAAAGCCACGGCCAGGAGTCCGAGATGGGGAGGAAGCAGTTTCAAGGCTTGGGCACGAGAAGGGAAAACGTACCCGGTGTGGATGGAGGGGCTCATTCAGGGAAAATGTCAGGTCAGGGGCTGAGGACCAAGGTACATAAGACTGGAGAGGGAGGCGGGGTCAGGTGAGGAAAGGCTGCGCTTGGTCTTTGGTCCTGGAGGCAGGAGGGAGCCCCGGTATTTACTGGGCTGAGGGAAGATGTGGTTAGACATTGATTTCACAGGCCCAGGTGATGGAGGGCCTGGGCTGGGGACAGGTGAGGCAGGGAGACTCAGCGGGAGGTCATCGTCATGGTCCGGTAACAAGTGAAGGGGGCCGTATCTGATGATGTTTCACAGGGGGATTCAGTAAGATTTGGCCCCTGTGGGGATTGATAGAGAGCTGAGGATGAGCCCTAGACTGGGAGCCTGGGTTGGGTGGCTGAGGGAATGGCAGCACCCCCATAGTAACAAGGACGTTACGGAGAGGGGAGGGCTGCAGACAGTTTCAAGTCCAGTGTGGGACACGTTGAGATCCAGATGGCTGTGAGCTCTCCGGTTCGGATGTCCAGTAGTAGTTGAAGCTGCTACCAGAGGTCAGCCCCTCTGGTTAGGGCTGGGCAGAGAAAGCTGAGAGTCTTTAACTTAATTGCATTTGTGGGAGCTTAGGAGCCCACCCAGCAAAATAGAATAGGGAGAAGGGTCCCAGGACAGCTTTGGGAATCACCTGTGAGTCACGAGCTGGATGAAGATCCCCTAAAGGAGCCCGAGGAGAAATAGGCTGTTTGGAGGAGTTGGGACAGAGCTTGATCCTGCCAGCGCTGCGCAGTCCTTGCCACCTGCTCACTCATTTCTCCCATTCCTGGACTCTTGCAGACCCCCTACAGCCACCTCCATGGTCCTCACCCCTGGTACCCCCAGTCATGTCCTTGTCCTGGCCCAGCCCGGGACAGCACTCCCTTCTTGGGGCCAAAGGTGGCCTGGCTCTGGCCACTGTTGCCTCCCCCCTTAAGCTGGCTGCTTTGTCTTGCATTCGTGGCCCACCTGCACTCATCAGATACGTGTGTCCGTCCCCAGTAAAGGGCCACTCCTTGAGGGCAGGGGCTGTCTCGTGCGTCCTATCCGGCCCCGTGAGAGAGGATGGCATGTGGGCTCCCTGGTATTAGACCCGCAGGAGGAGGACTGTGGGCCGGGCCCAGGGGGAGATCATGCTAACGAGAAACACGGCGAGAGGCTGATTCTGCCGGAGTGCCTTCTGGATAAGCCCCACCATTATAGCAGCACCACCATTACAGCGGCTCCATTCCTGCTACCATTTCCTGCAAATGTTCTCTTGCAGATGGAAACCTTTTGCTGGATGACGGGAGGCAGGAGATGCAAAGGCTTCCTGGCTGTGGTCTTGTCAGAATGCTCTTTAGTGGACATGACCTGGGGTCGAGCCGACCTTTTCTCAGCACCAGGGGCTTTCTGGCCTTGTGGGAAATGAGAAATGGGGCTGCTTCGGATAGAGAATGGGGTTGCCCATACTCAGTATGGGTGTTGGGGTGCAGCTGGTTGGGATCCCCTCGTTACGCAGGGACAGAAAGGAGCTGACCCCCTCCTCAGACCGTCTGTCTCTCTCCCCAGGATGCCCGGCACGCTGCGGAGGAAGAGATTTATACGAACTTGAACCAGAAGATCGATCAGTTCCTGCAGCTGGCCGACTATGACTGGATGGCGGGGGACCCGGGCAGCAGGGCCAGCGACTACCTGATGGACCTCATTGCCTTTCTCCGGAGCACCTTTGCAGTCTTCACACACCTGCCTGTAAGTCACTCCTGCCCCTTCCCAGGCTCCCTCTGAGTCAAAGGGATTGGTACATTCGGGTTTTCTATCCCCTTTATTTCCAAGCCCCTCCCTCCCGGCTCCCCTCCCCTCCGAGCCATCCTTTGAAACAAAGAGAAAAGCAGTAAAGGAATCCTTCCTCCTCTTGGAGTCATTGTCTCAGGCTGCACAGGAGGGCAGGTGGTGGGCCTGGCTTGTGTGGCTGGCCCGCCACATGGTACGGTAGCCCTGAGAGGGAGGATGATGGCCGTTCTTGCCTCTTCTCCCTGGGGGCCGTCTCGGTGTCGGGGTAAGCCGCGCAGACAGGTCCATCGTGGGCATTGTGGCACAGCAGGGGCACTGACACCAAAAGCTCCCGGGCCACTGGCAGCCAGAGCCCCTTGTCTGCTCCAGCCCAAGACTGGGGTCGGAGCTGCAGAAATGCCTCAGTCCCCGGATCCTAGCAGCACCTTGGGGAGCCCATGAGGGGGTTCCCTTTCTCCTGGCTCCTTGCCAACCCCTACCTAGAGGACACTGTTCTTTATGGGGCTCTATCGCCACGGCAGGGCAGCCCAAGGGAGTCAGGAAGACCCACGTTCAAATGTGGCCCCGGCACTCACCAGCCATGCAGCTCTGGGCACGTTGCTGACCTCTGTTTGCCTCAGTTTCCTCATCTGTCAAACGGGGGAGAGAAGGAAATAGGCCCTTTGCCAAAAAAGCCCCATGGGGAGTCATGACTGAAGTCAGTGGAGCCTCTGTAGCTGGTCCTGCGCACTTTGGTCTTTCTGTGTCGCTTGTTCCTTTATCCTGATAGTGGCTGGCGAGGGGTTGGCTGGTTTGTTCCGGGCCTGGATACCCCCAGCATCATGCCGGGAGCCCCTGGACTTCCAGAACCCCACGTTGCTGCTTCCCCTGGGGCAGGCAGGCTTGCCACTTCACTAGCACTTCGCAAGGGGTTTGAGAAGGGATAGTGTCTTTTGGATGATTAAAGAAAAGATCCCATCCTCTTCTGTTAGGATCTTACAAGATACTAAGTCAGTGGAACTGATAGAGACAATAGTTATCTAATTTAGCATGGCTCAGTATGATTGATCTGATCCTACAAGGAGATGCTATGGGCCAGAACTTGAAACAAGGCACTAAGTGGAATTGAGGAGACAGTGGTTAAATCTGGTTTAGCATTGATTTAATCCTACAACAAAAAATGGTTTCCTCCTGATATAATGATTGCTGTATACTCAGTGTGGGGCATAGAAGGAGGAGCTCTCAGGGCCAGAGAGGAGAAGCGCACTAGAAGCTCATTCAGAGGAAGCTGGAGGCAGAAGCTGGCAGAGACAAAGGACTAGCGGCAGGAGCTCTCGGAACCAAGGAAAGAGAGAGGCTTCTAAGAAAGCTAACCGGGCCCCAGGAAGGAGACAAGACTTAAAAGGAAACAATAAAGGATTTGGACTTTAATCCCTGGCTGCACTTGTGGTGATTAGTGGCTGCCTCCAGAAGCCCCCGAAGGAATCTGCTCCCAGAGAAGATTCTATTTTAGAGAAGAATATTACAATCCTCCATCTGGCATCTTCTACTTTGCCAGTCTAACCTGGGCCAGTTATAAGGCGGGAGCTGAAGGAATGATAGAACAGCTTTAAATGGTTAGAGAATAGGAGGATCCTTTGGCATTTCTTAGTCTAATTTCCTCACTTTACAGATTTAGGAAAGCCATCCCAGACTCAAGTTGTTAATGTTCTAGGGCAGGGGTCCTCAAACTACGGCCCGCAGGCCAGATGCGGGAGCTGAGGACAATTATCCCTCTCACCCAGGGCTCTGAGGTTTCTTTTTTAATTTCTTTTTTTTTTTTATTTCTTTATTTATTTTCTTTATTTCTTTATTTAAAGGCCCACAAAACAGAATTTTTGTTTTTACTATAGTCCGGCCCTCCAACAGTCTGAGGGCTCCCTATTTAAAAAGTTTGAGGATCCTTGTTCTAGGGGGATTGAACTCTCAGCATCTAGAACCCATGGTTTTTCATTTACACCAAGCTTGGTTTAATATTTTTCTCCCTGAGTTCTCTGCAGAGATGTAGGTGTGCTATATGAGCCAGAAATAGCCCAGCAGGATTCAGATTCCCTCTTTGTGGCTTTCGGCTGCCCCAGGATGGATTTGGGCTCCATGTGAGCCTAGACTAGGAAGCCTTTAGGGGAAAGGCCGTTCTGAGCAATGGGCCATGGGCCCAGGGAACTAAGAGAAGACAGGAGAATACAACTCCTGCCGAGTCCTGTCATTCTGTCCTCGAGAAATAAGAAGTCCTGTCATAGACAAACCTGTGCACATCCTCTCATTTGGTAACTCTTCTTCACAGACCAAAACACAGCGGAAAGCCGGTCTTATTCACTTGTCAGGTCTGCTCTTCTTGGCCTTGCTTTTGGGAGGATTTGTTCTAATTTCAAAGGACTCTGAGTTCTTGCTTGGTGGAGGAGTTAGTGAGCTACATGTCGAACTAGAAATGTGATTTTCAGGTTAATCAGAACCATTGCTGGCAGAAATGAAATAAAGCAGTGATTTTGGGCAGTAACAAAACGTCATAATAAAGCAGAAAGGGGGAGCCCAGACCAGCTTCCCACCCTTTGATTCTGTTCTTGTCTGACAAGCTCCCTCCTTGGACTCTGGGTTTGAAGAGAAGCTTCCTTTATATATAGATTGTTCTGGTCCGGTCAGTCTCCCAGGAGTTGTGGAATGCCCCTCTGCCGAGGTTCTTCAGATCAGATAATTAGCTATTTTAGGCCAAGAGGCTCTACAAAGGTTGTCTGGTGCATCTGACTCCGGAGTGTCCTCCCAGCACTCTTCCAAGGGATGGGGTTTCTCCTTTGGCAGAGGAGATGCGTCAAGACTTGGGAAGCATCATCCTTGAGGCCGTCTTTCTGCCTCGGCCCTTCAGAGTCCCATGTGCTAGAGTCTTGGTTCATCCCTTCTTTGTCAGGATCTTGAATGGAGCCAGAGAACAGCTGTTCACTCCTGTGTTCCCTTCCTTAAAAATTATTCTGTAGCTCTGATTATGTCTCCCTTATACCCTTCCCATGGGCCACCAGTCTTCCATTTAGCTTTCCTAAGGCTCAGTTCTGGCCGTGTCATCTGATACCCAGGAAGTTCTAGGGGTTTGCTGTCACATTTAGGGTTCTTCTTTCCACGCATTCATTTCCTTCTGCTGGGTCTCCTGCCTTCAGAAAGAAGAAATGCCATCTCCTGTCAGTCTCCTACCTTTGTGCGAAGAGCAGAGGGTGCCATTGCGGCAGGCATACCTCCCTCCTCCTACTCCCTCCATCTGGCACTGACTCCTGCCTTCCATCCCTTTGAGTCTGGAGCCTGCAGTTGTGTTTTGAGGAAAAAGAGCAGGGCCATGCTTTAGTTAGCCTGAACTGCCTCAGCACTCTAGGGAACGCCCCTCAGAGCAAAAACCCTTTTGGCAATGGAAATCTGTCCAGATCCTCCTTCGGTGATAGACCCTGATGCCCCCACACCTGTATCCTCCCCAACTCAGGTGATTCTGAACCCCTAGCAGTCATTATTCAAACCCCATTTCTTTTCCCACCCAATTCCCTATCCTTCATCCCACACCCATCCCTAGGTAGCACCCTTTCCTTCATTTTCAATCTTTCCCTTTCTTCATCCTTCCATTGTCTGGTCCTCCCCGAGCCGCCGCAGCCCCTGCTTTCCAGGGCTAACCCAGGCCTTTTGTTCAATCCCTCCTCACTCACTCATCAAGGCCAGGGAGTCGGAATACTCCTTGCTGCTGGAACCGCATCTAGGCTCTTCCTTTGCTGTCATTATTTTAGATTCCTTCAGTCCACATCTACCACTCAATAAAGGGTCAAGAGGATTTGTTTAATCAGTTCTCAAAAGAAGAAGTGAAAACTATTAACAACCACATAAAAGCTGGAACTTCAATTACTAATAATTACTAATAATAAGATAAATGCAAATTAAAGCAACTTTTAGCTTTCTTTTCTTGCTTCACAAATCTTCAGCAATAGTAGATGAAAATATTCAAAGCTTGAGGGATTGCAGAAAGTCAGGTATATAAAAGTCTTTTCCCACAGAGTGAGTTCCCACTCCTTCAAAGATCTTTCTTTGAAAATGGTTTTGGGATGTATTAAAGTAGTCCTGCGGGATCTATTTTACCTCAGAGATTATGTGATTCCAGGAAAGAGAGTGAAAAGAGATCTTCAAACATGGCGCGCCTGTCCTTCAACGTGAACAATTGTCAAATTAATTGGATTTTTTGGGGAAAGAGATTTGAGTAGTAGAAAATGAAAGTCTGGAGGCAATTGGGATGTAATAGACAGAGAGTCAGATCTTATTTTTCTACAATGCGATGCCCTGCTCCTCAGTATAATGGGAAAAGCCTTTGCCGTGGTCAGAGAACGACTGCCCTCATTTCATTTGGTGAGCTCAGCACCAGTTGTAGTGGTAGTGATAGTGAAGGGTGCAGAGGTAAGGAGACTTGATTGGCCTCCAAAGCCATTCTCCCCAGGAATTGTTGTTGATTGGGTCACTCACTGCCCTTAGTTACCAGAAAATGCTGTTTTGTGGTTTAAAAGTAACAAGAATGTCCACAACAAGGTTGAGTTTAAAAAATATTTAACCTATACCCCCCGAGATGTGAGCACCAAAAGGATAATTGCCCATGAATTTTTTCAGGCTCCCATTGTGTAATTTACAGTTGCACGCACAATTACCCATTTTGCATGCTCAACTGCAGGGCCTGTTTTTGAAAATGTATCCTTGTATGTCCTGATAATTATCTTTAAAAAAATATTTGAAAGAGAGGAAATGCTATCTCAAGTATGAAACCAGGAGTCAGGAGTCCTGGGTCTGTTTCCCAGCCCCTTGTTCACTTGGGTGACCCAGGGCAAATCACCTCCCTAACCTGACAGGGGCAGGACACTTAACCCTACCTCTTTGCCCCAGCTTCTTCACCGGAAAATCACGTGGCAGCTGACCATGAGTTTCCATGCTGGGCCATTGTTTTAAGTCTAATCTTCAAATGACAGCAGTTATTTACACATAAATTTTCAGGGCTGAGTACTAACAAGTCAAAAGTTCTTAGTTTCTACCGGAATCTATTGTACTTCAGCTCAAGCATAATAGATTTTTCTCTGGTCCTTTATTTTGATTTTTTATCTCAGGTATCTTTCTTGTAAACAACATATTACTGGATGCTGGTTTTTAATCTATTCTGCTATCCATTTTCATTTCATGGGTGAGTTCATCCCCTTCATATCCACAGTTTTGATTACTAGCTTTGTACTTCCGTCCATCTTGTTTTCTTCAGTTTATACTTCTGTTTTTACTCTTCTCAAAAATCGGTTTTCCTTTTGACCACTGGCTCCTTCAATCTGCCCTTCCTTTTGTCATACCCCCTTCTTTGTCTTAGTCCCCTCCCTCTCACTTCCCTGTTGGATAAGATTTCTAAATCCAACTGAGAGGGAGGGGGGAGAATAAAGATAGATACAGAGGCAGAGAGACAGATAATTTTCCTTTAAATTAAAATGAGATAATTTTCCCCATTCTTCCTCTCCCTTTCCTCTTAACCCAGTGTAAAACTCTTTCTTACTACATTTTTTTGGAGACCTTTTCAATATAATGGATTCAAACCTGTGTTCTCTAACAATGTAGATTCTTTCTAAATTCCTTAAGAATGTTTTTAGGAGCTACATTTTTTTTTCTTCCCCTATAGGAATGTAATCAGCTTAACTTTAAGTGTCTTATGATTTTTCTTTCACATTTGCCTTTTTGTACTTCTCTTGAGTCTTGTGTTTGAAAGTGAAATTTTTTATTCATTTCTGTTCTTTTTGGGGACAGTATTTATTTCAGTAAATGTCTATGTTTTTCCTTGGAAGCATTATCCTTTTTTTTTGGGGGGGGGGAATAAATATTATTCTTGGTTGTAATCCTAGATCTTTTGCCTTTTAGGTAATCATATTCTAAGCTTCCTCCACTTCTTTAACATAGTAGCTGCTAAATATTATGTGCTTCTAACTGTGACACTACTATATTTGAATAGTTTCTTTCTGGCTGCTTGAAGTATTCTCTACTTGACTTGGGAACTGTAGAATTTGACTATAATATTCCTGGGAGTTTTCATTTTGGCAATCTTAGGAGGTGACTGGTAGATTGTTTGAGTTTCTATTTTGCCCTCTGGTTCTGTGATATGGGATAGTTTTCCTTTATGATATCTTGATATATGATATTTATGCTCTTTAATACTCATTTCTGTCAGGTAATCCATTTATTCTTAAATTCCTTCTTCTTAACTGATTTCCAGATTATTCATTTTTTTGTTTGTTTTATTGTTTCTTGATGCCTCATTGAGTCATTAACTTCCACTTACCCAATTCTAATTTTAAAAAAATTATTTTCTTTAGTTGATTTTTGTGCTTTTCTTTCTATTTAGCCAGTTATCCTTTTTTAGATATTTTTTTCAGTTTCTTATGTCATTTTTTTCTTTTTCTTTTATTGAAGTTTTTTGTTTTTTCAAAATACATTCATGGATAAATTTTCAACATCCTTGAAAAACGTTTTCCAATTTTTCTTCCTTCCTCTTAACTCCCTTCTTTAGATGGTATGTAATCCAATATATGTTGAATCCAATATAGGCAGACATATTTATACAATTATCTTGCTGCATGAAAAAAAAATGATCAAAAAGGGGAAAAAATGAGAAAGAAAATAAAATGCAAGCAAAGAACAAAAAGAGTGAGAATGCTATGTTGTGGTCCACACTCAGTTCCCACAGTCCTTTCTCTGGGTGTAGATGGCTCTCTTTATCACGAGATCATTGGAACTGGCCTGAGTCATCTCTTAATGTATTTTATTTACCAGTTCAGGGCAAGTATTTGTGAGCTTAATACCAAAATACAGTTTTCCTTTTAATTATTTCCTGGCCTTTCTACTGACCTTATTCCTTCTGTTTCCCCATTTGAAAATGGTGACATTCTAAGCAGGTTCAAAAGAAGCGAATATTAAACACATAAAGCATGCCATGGTCATTGACCCGGAAGCACTTTTTCAAGTGGGAACTGCTAGTGGGGTAACTGTTAAGAGCATTTTCATCTGCCGATGGATGTGTTAAAGTGAGAAAATAGTTTCTAAGCCCCCTAACAATTTTTGATGTCCAGATGGACGCAGTGTATATGTTAGATGGAGTAGGGATTGTCGGTATGCAGTGAAAAGGGAGACGCACCCTGACGTGAAGAGTGAGTGGACCCAGCTTCCGTGTCTGAAACACGAGACACCAGCGGGAAGCCCCAGTATTCCTGATGACCCTGGCCAGGCCCTGTGCCTGGCATTTGTCAGGCAAGAAAGAACCTGTAGGAGTTACCAAGGGACCTGACGCGAGAAGCCCCGAACCTGTGGCCCTTGTCCCAGCCCCTAGTGCTCATGGGAATTTCTAGAAGGTCCAGCAGACCCCACTCCCCACTTCCTCCTCTATTTCCCCTTCTGATTCCTCTCTATTTCCCAGGGCATAATTCTGCCCATTATTTCTCTGTCCACCTGGAAAACAAATATCTGAGTGTGTGAGGATATTCCACATGTTTACTGCTCTTGGGCTGCTAACAAGATTTATGTTTCTTGAGTTTGCTACATTGAAATCAGCAAATTATCTCCTTATTAGTGTGGGGCTTGCTGTTGGTTTAGTTAATGATTGTGAATCCCTTAGGGAGTTTGTGTTTCTTTGGGGTTTGTTTATGTTTGGGGCAATTATTTAGTATTTCTCTTTTTTTAAACCTGATATAATAGCCATGAAGAAGACTTAGCAGCTGTTCAATCTGCTGTGACCCAGTTAGCAACTTCTGTGTCCATTTAAATGATACCAACTCAGCTGCTCCCTTAGTTATTAATTAAGATCTTGGGCTTATTAAAGTTGGGACTCTGAAGGTATTTTCTTCCTAGCCCAGTTTTTACTAGTGAGACTTAGAGAGTGAAGGGGGCAGACTGACACCTGAGGGTGCAAGTCCTCAGTGGTTTCCCATCAGCTCTGAGCACCCTTCTGCTTTCCCCTTGCAATCCAGCTTGAGTCCTGCCTCCATGACCTTGTAACTCTACTCTTTTCCTTGAATTTCTCCAGCTTATGCCATCTCTGTAGATTGAGGATTTAGGGTGTATCTTTGTTTCAGTACCTCAGTGGGGCTCAATTTAGCAATCAAATATCAGCATGTATTTATTTAGTGCCTCCTGTAGACCAGGCAAAGGGCTATGCTCTTGGGATATAAGTGCAAGGAAGTAAACAATCCCTGCTTGAGGGATCTTACCTTTTAATGGGGAGAAGAATCCTTTCTCAGTTTAGATTTCCCTCAGAGACTGGCTCCCATTTTCCCAGTACGTAGCTTGTATCTACAGAGTTGTTTGCCTGTTACATGGGCCTTCAGATTGGGGGCTCCTTGAGGGCAGGGCAGTGTTTTTGCCTTTCTTTGTCTTAACAAAGTGCCTGGCACACGGGAGCCCCTTCATTAGTACTTGTTCCATGTTCTCTCCATACTCTTGTTCATTTTTTGATCTAGCTCATTGCCTCGCTTTGTTTCCACCCGCTCGGTGGGTTGTCCATCCTTTGGCGTAGCACACTTTGTTTGGACAATAGACATTTTTCATCATTTCCTGTTTTTTTTTTTTTTTCTCTCTCTGAAGAAAATAATGGTTTGATTTTTTTTTTTTTGAATAGCACTATGGGATTTGAGCAATTAGTGATAAACATACAGATGGGAATCTCTCCTCTTTGGATCACTGACCATAATCCTCCAGGATAGTGGCCAGCACCATTGAGAAGCATATGGCTCCATTTTATACTTAGTGTTAAAGGATTATTGAACTTAGTTATCTCTCGTGTCAGTAAGTATTTATTAATCTTTGCTGTATACTAAGCCCTGGGTTAAGTGCCAGGGATATGAGGAAAGACAAAAGATAGTCCCATTTCTTGGGGGGCTCCTGGACTAATGGGAGGAGAGCACATGCAAACAGCCGTGTGAGCATTTGCAGGATGGTTGGGAAGGCTTGCGAGTTAGGAGGGACTTGGAAGGACTTTCTGTGGAATGTGGGATTATAGTTGAGACTTGGAGGACACTAGGGCAGCCTGGGAAGGAGATGAAGAAGGAGAGCATTCCAGAGCCCAGGAACATTGGAAAACGGCCTGAAGTCTTGGTGCAGTGGTCGGGAGACCAGTGGTACTGGATGGGGGAGCATGTGTTGGGGAGTCAGGCATAGGCCTGGGAAGGTGGAAGAGCCAGGCTGTGAAGGGCTTTGAAAGCCAGCAGAATTCTGATTTTGCTCTTTAAGGGGGTAGGAGCCAGTGAGGTTTATGATCGTCAGACTTTGGCTTTAGAAATCTCTTTCCTGACTGAATGGATTGGAATGGGGAGAGACTCAAGACAGGCAGAGCCCTCCCCCAGCAGTAACAGAGTGTGAGTGATGGGGCTGTGGGGGCAGCATCAGAGAAGGGGATTGCAGAGCTGAAACTGAGGGGCATTGGCTACCCAACTTGGACATGGAGAGGTTGGGAGGCTGTGGCCCTGGGAGGTAGGGGACATGTCGAGTCTGGGGTCTCCAAAGAGGCCGATTCTGACTGCAGGTCAGCAGAGAGAGCCGGGCTGGACAGCCAGCTTTGAAAATCAGTAGAGATAGCTTTGGGAATGATCAGTGTAGGGAAGCTGCGGAGATCACGAAGTGAGATCATTTGGAGGGGAAAAGGGAGTGAGCCCAGAATAAGGCTCCCTCAGACTTCCCTGTCCGTGGTGGGAGCTGGATGCAGGAGTCTCGTAGTCCTTTTGCTGTTGGCCACGCAGCTGTCCGCTGGCAAAGCGCCTCTCTCAGAGGCGGTCAGGGAGTGGTTAGTATGGTGGGCTCGCGGGCCCTGAGCCTCAGTCACTTGTGTGACCGCATCCTTTCAAAGAGCCTCCCTTCTCACACTCGCGTGGAGCCCCTAAGACATGCGTAGGGCGTTCTCCTGTAATGTCTAGGCACAGGAAACTGGACACATGTTATAGTTACTGTTCAGACTCTCTTTATTACCTTTTTTGGGGAAAGAACCAACTAGAAAGCTATTTTCCCCTCTCAAGAATTTTACTCCCTGTGAGAAACCTTGAGAATCAATCACTTTTGTGATCTCTAGGACACACCTGTTCCATATCTTAGTCTAGTCCATTTTTTTCACATAATAGAATAAATAATTGTAGACTGCTTTTTCCCGTATTTTCTCATTTACCATTTTTCTTGCCATAGTATATCAGTGGTGGCTCCACTGTCATTGATGAAAAAAAGAGTTTGTTATGAAAACCTGAAGACATATAATTTTTATAGCCCTATTTTTGTCTTTAAGTGTCCTTTGGATGACTTTTTTTTTTTTACTTTGATTTCTCCAGCCATCCTTTTTTTTTTTTTTTTTTTTTTTTTTGTAAATTGTGGGTGTGGTGGGGTAGAATTATGGGCTTTTTAAAAGCTTGATTTTCCTTTCTCTGTTTCTCATGTTTATGAGGCAGTGTTACTCATAATTATCTATCATCTTCTTCCATAAGAAATGATTCCATTAAAAATGAACTTTAGATTTAACCATTGTTGTCCTTGGCTGCCATCTCTCTACTCTTGACAGGGAAACGGGGGTTTGCTGTCTAATATAGTTTTAGGTTTTTTTAATCTTTTTGTTGGTTGGAGACATAGCGCATTATAGATGCAGTTCATGTTAATATCTGTTCTTTTATCCATTTTCCATTTTTGGCATCAGCAAATTGTTTGTTCAAAAAATTGGAGTTCTTTCATTTGCAAGTTAGATCTCACTTTCCTCCTAATTTGGCAATGACTTGTCGGTCTGATTGTACATAGAAGACTGGTTCACAAAGAACTTCCATATTAATTATTTGCTTCCTTTTTACTAAAACCGGATCACTTTCCTTTTATGTATTATTATTTGACTTATTCTGTTTCCAGTGCTTTTCTTGAAGAAAATATTCCTAACATAGGTGAAAAGTGTCTGAATAGTCTGCAGATCTTTAACTTCTCTCATTTCATACTTTTTATTTCCCACATATTTTTGCTATCTTAAATTATTGCCATTATTTGTACAGAAATCAATCAACTATTACAATTTTTTATTTTGGGGGAGGAGTTTATTGGATTTTTGAAGCATTCTCTACCTTGTCCTTCTCTATAAGTAATGTTACAGCATAAGCGGCAGTGGTCTCCATTGTGGTCTGTAAATGCTTATCACAAGTGCTGCAAATGTTTCCATGAAATGATGATTCTTTTTTCCTTTGGATGAATGGTGAAACCAGTTCTTCCCCCTTTTTTATCTGAAACTCCGAGAAGAATCCATGTACCGCCTTTAGCCCAGGTTCTTCCTTTTGTCAACCTCAGACTCAGTTTCTCCTGTAGCGCCTTCCCTTGTTGCTCACTGGGCAGGAGTTTCACCCTTCAGAGTTCTGAGAGGTAAGTGGAGCTTGTGGCTAATGTTGGTTATTCTGAGGCCCCCGGCTCCTTTTCTGTCCCTGCTCTGAGTCCTGAAGGCTTTTTTCTTCTGGTTTGTGTTGTGGGGGCTTCCTCAGCTGAAGCATCTGTCCTCTGGGGACCAGCTCTGCTGGGGATGGGCCTCGCTGGACCGCGAGGGCGCCTGGGCCTTGGCGAGCTGGGGTTCTGCCCCTGCCCCAAAGAGGGCCGGGGGAGGGTGTTGGAGACGAGGTTTATTCCTCTACTTGTCGCTCAGTGTTAGCTCTGCGCAGATTTGTCCCTGTGACCTTGAGCAACTTACGTGTTTGTGCGTGTGATTGCGTGAGAGAGTATGTGTGTGATTATGTGAGATTGTAATGGTGTATGTGTGACTGTGTCTGTGTGTGATTGTGTGAGATTGTAACTGTGTGAATGATTGTGTGTCTGTGTATGCATGTGTGTGTGAGAGAGAAAATGTGTGTGATTGTGAGATTGTAATTTGTGTGATTGTGTGTCTGTGTATGTGAGAGATTGTGGGAGGTGTGTGTGGTTGTAATTGTGTGTGATTGTATGTGTGTGTGTGTGATTGTGTGAGACTAGTTGTGTGTGTGATTGTGTGAGACTAGTTGTGTGTGTGTGCGTCTGTGTGTGTGTATGAGATTGTGTGTGTGTGAGATTGTAATTGTGTGTCTGCGTTTGTGTGCTTGTGTGTGTATGTGTGTTGGGGGGCCAGGATCTGGGAGGAGCTCTTCCTGCCTCTCCCCTCCCCCAGTGTCTCTTCTGCAAACTCTCTGGGCTTCAGCTCTTCCCTTGCATTTGGGGGTGGGGAAGGAAAGCTCTTTTCTCATGTTCCCGAGGAAGGAAACGTTTGCTGCTTGGGAAATTGCAGCTGGGTCTTTATAAAGTACATTTTTACGTCTCTGACAAGATGGCAAATTTGGGCCTGTAAATTGGAGCCAGGATCCCCCCGTGTATCTCTTGCACATGTTGCAGGGTGAGGAGTTCACGGTTAAGTGAACGGAGCTCTGGCGCGCGCCCCGCCGCACAGGACTTTCATGGTGGTTTATAGCCACAATTTTAAAACGGTCTAGTAAGTGCCCCAAATGTCTCCAAACAAATAGCACATTATTGGAAATCAGACGGAGCACGCTCTTGCCCCAAGGGGCCCTGCTCCGCAGCCCGTCGCTGTTCGGCTCCCTGGCTCCTGCCTCACGCTAGTGGGTGGGGCGGCGTGGGGCCCGGGCCGGGGTGGTGCCCCCCAAGCTTCCTTCCAGGCAGGGGTGCCCCCTTCTGACCTGGCCCTCGTTCTGGGAGCCTGCCCTGCCATTCTGCAGGAGCCCTTGGGCCAGACTTGTGGGTGACGCAGGGATCCCGGCCTACCTGCGGAGGAGACCATGTGTTTGCAGAAAGTCCATGGGAACGGCTTGTTATCTTTGGTTCACCTCGGGTTCCCACAGACACGCTGACTTGTTGACTTTACACTGCCCCAAGATGGAGGCTTTTATCAACACCTCAAGTGGCTGCCAGACTAACAAAGCAAGGAAGTTTTGTGTGGGCCTTTTCCCCTCTTTTGCTGGGCTGTTGTTTTTTGGTTTCCTTTGATCCCCGGGTCACCTTGTGTGTCCCAGGACCCATTTTGGGAAGGGGATCTCGGGGTCAGGAGGTGACAGTGACCTGTGCAGGCGACACGGGCACAGACCCCGAGCACACGGCCCCAGGGAGTTCTGCCTGCACACACACCCCCTTCCCCCAAAGGAGTTTTCTTTTGTGTTGACCTTTGCCAGATTGCAGCTGGACCTGGGTGAAACCTCTGCTGGGCCCTGGTGAGGGCCGGAGGAGAACGGATCAAACACGGCCTCCGTCCATTGGCTGCCTTGTTGTTCTCCCGCCCTGCTTCTGACTGCTCTTGTCAAGGGGCTTCTCCCAGGCAGGGGCGCAGCTCTAGCAGGGAAGTACCGGGGTCGGGCTCTGGCCGCTGGGGACATGGAACCTTCCCTGACAGCAGCAGCTCCCTGGTGTGGCCGGTCTCCTTTCTTTCCAGGGCCCCTGGAGAATCTCCTCTCTGTTGGTCTCCCAGGAGGAGCAGCTTCCGGTCATCACTGACACTGTCTATGAACTTGGGGAAATTAGGGTCAAAGTTGCCCAGGACAGGTGCTTAAACACCCTGAGGCCTGTTCCCGTGCCTGCTGCGCTTCCCCCCAGAAGGATCCGCCCTGTGGGCCCTTGTGGGATCGGTGGCTGTCCTTCCCTCTGCTCTCTTCCCCCTCTGCCTCTGATTCACACTCCCTCTGTTGTCCTCCCCAGGGGGATGTAATTGCCCACTCGACAATGTCGGTGAGTATGACCTGCGTGTTGTCTCTGTCCAGCGTGTTTCACAGCCTCGGGATTAGAGGGTGCTTTGAACCAGCCGTGGTCTTCGGGGAGGAGGGCGGGACAAGCTTAGGTCCTGGGCAGAGAGCCGGAGCCTGTTACTTGTGCTTAGCTCTTGCCTTCTTTTTCCAAGGAAGTCCCTTTAGGGGAATATTAATGTCCACTGGCCCAAAGGATCATGATTTTTAGAAACACCAATTTGTAACAGAATAACTTCTTAGATGTACAGCAGATCTTGGTTATTCCCACTGGACCCACGCCAGAAGAGCCTCGCTTAGGAGACTGAAGTTCTAGCTCAGTTCTGCTATGGGTCTGAGTCTCAGTTTCTTCATCTGAGAAAGTGAGTCTAAATTTTCTCGAAGCTTCCAGATTCTGTGATTTAAATACTATAAGATGGATGCTTACATCAGTTTTATTGGATTGCTTGGAGATATGAAGGCCATCAGTCTCTGTTTAGGGTGATCTTTTCATTTATCCGAACTTTATCAGGTCTGTGCCTTCCATTTATTTTGCTCATCTTCAAGGCAGGAGGATAGGGAGCACCTTTTCTTTGGGGTCACTAGTGTGGTTCCAAAATGGAAGCCATCCAGCACTCAATTAGCCATTGCCAATTGCTCGGTGGCAGGCATCAAGTTAGATGGGGTACAAAGCGTCCCCCAACATGGACCTTCCAGTCTCTGGGGGAAGTCAGCATGGGAGGGAGGGAGTAGCTTTGATGAGTGGCTCTTAAGACCCAACATTCTAGCTCCATTTCTGTCCTGACTGCCCACAAACATGGTTTCCTCAAGGAGAGTCAGGGCCAGGCTCTTTCTCAGGAAGGTTCTGGGTTCAGTTGTGTCAGTGCAGCCAGCTTGGAGGAAGCCAGGGAAACTGGGACCTCTGTCTGGTTCAATGAACGCCTCTATTGTATCTCCTAGAGCTTTTCACCTCCTCAGTTTTAAACCTTCTACTACCCAGCCTGCCTAAGACATTTCCACGGCTAGTTCACGAGTAGCGTCCATCCCAGCTGCCTTGTGATCCATCATCATCCATGTCCAGTTAACAAATGATTCTAGCCCTGTGCCATTCCTGTACCCGAGTCCCTTCTGGGAGAAGGACATGATGGCACTGGGATTAGGTCACACCTGTGGGGAACCTTCCACTCAGCTGAGACTTAGCTGGGGGCCACCCTTGGGAGACGTGCTGTGCTTCCTTTCAGAGCTCGAACTAACTATGTTCTCCTGAAACTGGGAAAGCTGGCTGGTGGGGTCGCTTTCAGCTTCAAAATTGGGAAAGATCATGAGAAAGGGCCTTGATTTAATTTCTAGAGGTCCATTTCTTACTCTCCTAGACCTTATTTCTCCCCAGAAACACCTCTTCCTGACTATTCTGGACTGCTGACTGCTTCCTTTAAAACTTGTAAGTTAGATTATTTGGGGAAGCAAGGAATTTGCCATTGATTAATCAGAGATGACGTTCTGACTGATATTGACTTGCTTTGTGTATCGAGGGTAATCCTGGTCCTTTCTGGGCCTCGGTTTCCTGAGGTGGAAAAGGAAAATAGTGGGTTAAAGTGCTTCGTAATTCTAAAAGCCAAAAACTAACACTGCCTCCATGTTTAACATGGAATTCCCAAGTCACTTTATGAAGAGAGAAGCCACAGTTTTCCTTTGTCCAAAATAGGAAAGGGTCTCAGAGAGCAGTAGAAGGTAATTCTTTAGGATGGGACCTCACTAACCACGGTAGGAAATTCTGTTCTTTAGCTAGCACTGATATAATTTTAACCTTCTAATTTTTTTCTCTGTTCCTTAGATGGTGACTGACCCATATTAGTGTTATTCACTAATATCATTAGATCTAATTTTTTAGGGTTTTTAAAAATTCAATTTTATTTTCTCTCCCACCTCCCTTTCCCTTCATTGAGAAATCATTCTTTTCTTAAGTAGTATTTTTTCAATAGCCTTTTTTTCTCATTTTTCCAAGTTTTCAACATTGATTTTTACAAAACTTTGTGTTCGAAATTTTTTTCTTTCCCTCTCTTCTCCCCTCCCTGAAACAGCAAGTAGTGTGATGTTGGTTAAATATATGCTATCCTTTTAAACACGTTTCCATATTTGTTATGCTGTGCAAGAAAAATCAAACCAAAAAAGAGACCCACATGGGCCAAAATGTTTGTGGCAGCCCTTTTTGTAGTGACAAGAAATTGGAAACTGAATGGCTGCCCATCCGTTGGAGAATGGCTGAATAAGTTATAGTATATGAATGTTACGGAATATTATTGTTCTGTAAGAAATGACCAGCAGAATGATTTCAGAGATGCCTGGAGAGACTCATGCTGATGCTGAATGAAATAAGCAGAACCAGGAGATCATTGTACACGGCAACGACAAGACTATATGATGATGAATTCTGATGGATATGGCTCTCTTCAACAATGAAATGATTCAGGCCAGTTCCAACTTCACCCAGAGAAAGGGCTGTGGGAACTGAGTATGGATCACAACATAGCATTTTTACTTTTTGTTGTTTGCTTGCATTTTATTTTCTTTCTCATTTCTTTTTGATTTATTTCTTTTGTGTAGCAAGGTAATTGTGTAAATATGTATACATATATTGGATTTAACATATATTTTTTACCATATTTAATATGTATTGGTTTACATCCCTCTAGAGGAGGAGGTGAGGGGAAGAAGGAGGAAATTGGGATACAAGCTTTTGCAAGGGTTAATGTTGAAAAATTATCCATGCATATGTTATGAAAATGAAAAGCTTTAATAAAATATATATATATATATATATATATATATATATATATATATATATATATATATATATATATATATATATATTATATATATATATATATATATATATATATATATTTATATACATGAAAAAGAAAAATCAGACCAAAGGGGGAAAAAAGAAACATGAGAAAGAAAAGAAACCAACAAAAAAAATGAAAATACTATGCTCTGATCCACATTCAGTCTCCATAGTTCACTTTCTGGATGTGATCAGCATTTTCCATCTCAAATCTATTGGAATTGCTTTGAATTACTACATTGTTGAGAAGAGCCAAGTCCATCGTGGTGGATCATCACATAGTCTTCTTGTTGCTGTGTACAATGTTCTCTTGGTTCTACTCGGTTCAATTCATGTAAGTCTTTCTGAATCAGCCTGTTGATCATTTCTTGCAGAACAATAATATTCCATTACATTTATATACTATAACTTATTTGGCCATTTCCCAACTTAACTCAGTTTCCAATTCCCTGCCACTGCTAAAAGAACTGCTACAAAATTTTTTGTACATGTGGTTCCTTTCCCCTCTTTTATGATCTCTTTGGGATACAGATGTAATGATAACACTGCTGAATCAAAGGGTATCCACAGTTTGATATGATAATCCATATGCTTTCTAGAACGGTTGTATCATTCACAGTTCTACCAACAATGTATCAGTGTCTCAGTTTTCTCACATCCCCTTCAACATTCATCATTCTCTTTTCCTGTCATCTTAACCAAGCTGAGCAGTGCTCAGAGTTGTTTTAATTTGCATTTTCTTAATCAATATTGATTTAAAACATTTTTCAATGATCATTTAGTTTCTTAATGCTGTTCCCAATCCCCCCAATCCCCCCAAGCCTTCTTCCCTCCCCAAGTCACATCTTTCAAAGAAGTATCATTGATGGTAAAACCCATAAGAGGAAAACATCCTCCAGATGTAATTACTGACCATTATTCACTCCAGGTGGGGCTTATATGTAGGGTCATACTGTCAGCCCCGCCCTCCTCCCCCCTCTGGTACTGGCCCAGTGATTGGAAGTGGAGGTTTTGTTTCCCTGTGGGATTAGGGAACTTAATGCAAAACCATGAGTA
Source organism: Antechinus flavipes (assembly GCF_016432865.1). Taxonomy (NCBI): domain Eukaryota; kingdom Metazoa; phylum Chordata; class Mammalia; order Dasyuromorphia; family Dasyuridae; genus Antechinus; species Antechinus flavipes. The sequence continues at coordinate 21,728,239 of NC_067399.1, forward strand.
GTGCCCTTCAGAGCCAGTGCGTGAGAAATCCACTCAGGATTAGCACCGTAGCCTTGTTTGTGACTGGTTGAGCAATTCTGAAGGTACCCAGAGTGGGGGAGAGGCCTGTCACCTGCCCTTCTCCATAGAATTTAGCCAGATCTCTGGTTTATTTTCATTTGTATCCATATATGTTGATGATAGTGTCCAATACTTATCAGAATGTGTGTCACTTAATAAGTGCCTGAGAAATGCTTGTCAACCGATTGACTCATTTGCTTCTTAGTCCAAGTCCCATCCTGGTCTTCAGCAGCAACAACAATGATGATGATCATAATAATAACAACTATTATTATATAGCCCCTATTATGTGCCAAGCACTATGCTGAATTCTTTACGAGTATTGCCTCATTTGTTCTGTCTTTTCAGACGTCTCGCTAGTTTATTCTGATAAGAAAGTTAGAATAGGTTGTGAGTCTGTCCCCTAAAAAAAACCAAAAGATGCCATCGATGGCAAACTTCACCATGGGAAACTTAGTTGAGACACTCCCCAAATGACAAATGTACTGGTCTGAGTAGGCAGAGGGTCAGGGGAAACCACATGGACTTAATTCTGTCACGTGAGGGCCCCTGACGTGGGCTTGGGTGGACTTTGGTAGCTCATGGACTCGAGGTCGACCCTGGTTGACATTCGCACAGAAGGATCTTGCCATGGACTCCTGACTTTTTGGGTTTTGCTTCCTGACCCAACAACCGTATGAAACGTTACTTCCAAAGAGAAATCAGTTTTCAGGAATAACTGGGTCAGGGATGATTGGTTTTGTTTAGGACTGTTCCAGGGAGGGAGGAGTTCCTCATGTGGCATAGAACTAGATTTTCCTTGTTCCCCAGCATCCTGCCATGTTTTTAGCAGTTTTGCCTGTGATGTGTTCTTGTCCCTTGACAAGGCAGTCGTTTCTTCCAGCTTTGGAAAGCTAGAAGTTAAACTAGTTGGATGTCTGAGAGAGGTTGTGGAGGCGGTGTGTCCGAAGGAATAGACCGGATTCAGTCAGGAAGACCAGGCCTTTGGCCGCTGAGGGAACCTTGCCCTCAGCTCTTCACTGGTTTCATTCCAGAACCTAGAATATGGTAGGTGCTTAAGCAATGCGCGCTACTTTGTGGACTTGACAGTCAGACGGAGGAACAGCTGCTGCTTCACAGAATACTGCGAGTAGAAGGCATTTGTCTGTGGAGCAGCTCGGTGGTAGCTTCGTGGCTCTTTCCATTCAGCCCCTTGCCTGTTTCCCTGGACTGGGGGGAAGATGCTCAGTGGTTGGAGCAGACCCTGGGTTGGAGCTGCCCCCTGCCGGCGGGACCAGGGCTGAGCTCGAAAAGCCCCACCTTGTGATGGCTGGAGGGCTGACTTTGGAATCACATCCTGCAGGAGGGAGGCGTTTTCTCCTCTTTATAATGAGAAGATTGGATGTAGGACGTCTCTTTCAGTTCCAAATCTTTGTTCTTAGCTATGGCACAGTGGATACAACTGGGCCCTGACTAGCTGGGCAGTCCCCTTGTCCCTGTTTGCCTCAGTTTCCTCAACTGTAAAGTGTGGGTCATAATAGCACCTAATTCATAGGGTTGTGAGAATCAACCAAAATTTTGTAAAGCAGTGAACATAATACCTGCCACATATTAAGTGCTTAATAAATGGTTTCTTCCTTCCTTCCTTCCTTCCTTCCTTCCTTCCTTCCTTGAGCACATTTTGAGTTTATCTTCCGAGGACTATGACCTAAATTTCAGGGATTTGTCATCTCCTAGTTTTTGTAATGTGATTTGTTCATTTATTACCAAGTTCATGTTTGGCTTAGTATAGTAGAAGTTTGATTTAACGGGAAAAAAATAACATTTTCTTCTGAAAACTTCATTACAATCCAGTCCTGCCAAATCTCCAGTGCAAAAAAAAGATAAATGGAGTTGCTTTAAAAAAAAACAAAAAACTCTGGAAAATAGAGGAGAAATACCAACTCTCCAAAGGTAAGGCATTGAAACAAATTTATACTTTCCTGCTCCTGAACAAAACTTTCCAAAGCTTTCTGTAATAGCAGTTCAAGCTTGTTTTCCCTTTAGGCTTAAGTGAAACAATAGTTTTGCAATGATATGCTTATCTCTTGTTTCATTCACTGGCACTGTTAAATCTCCTATGAGTCTCCTTAACTTGTGAACGTGCAGAAGAATTCTGATTAACCACATCTCCTCCCAGAGCCCCGAACCATCTTTCAGAAGTCACTCAGTTAGACAGCAACAGATTTCCTTTGCAAATGTAGACAGAAATTTCCAGCTCCGTGAATTTGAGCATGTTCCAGCAACAGCCTCTCATTTCTCAAGCTTTCAGGCCAGTGCCACAGTCAGGATCTGGCCACAACTCATACTTGTTCTTGTTCCGTGACAGGGTCAGAGACATGCACTGAAGGAATTGTTATCGGGTCAAACGTCCCAGAACAGGCAGCGTTGCGGTAATTGTAAGGAAGCAGATGAGCTAGGGCAATACTGACATGATGAAACTCTCCCAGGATTAAAAAAAAAACATTCTTTCTGAACATACTTCATGAATTATTATATATATACACACCGACTACAAATTTAGATAATCCTAATCCTTGGAGCTATCAACCACTCTGTAGGATCTTTAGGGCAAGTATTAGCTCCTTTTTACATATGAGGAAACTGAGTTCATCGTGTTGATGTAATTTCCCAGTATGGTTAGAAAGTAACAGAGCAAAGCACTAGATTCAGACTACAAACATCCCTGTCCAGTGCTTTGTCAATGCTAAATGATCCCATGGACACGGTAACTCCCTAACTGTAATAAACCTTGTTTTCTTAAATATAGATCGGGTTTGTCAAGGTATGCTAATCAGTTGTCAAGTAACTTAATGGAAGATTTTGAACACAGGCCCTTAGTTTCCTGTTAACCTTTTGAAAGAAGGTTTTAGAGGGTTTTTTTGGTTTAGTTTTTTGATTTTTAAAGGAATTTTGAAATGTCTCCATTTTTGTACTGGTTAAGGCTATTTGCATGTGACATTATTCTGTTTGCATCAAGATCCCAGAAGAGGTCTGTGATCACCAGAGAAACTGACCTGTCCCCTTTGATGTGAAAGGTCCAAAAGATGAAGAATTCCTATTGGCCAGATTTCCACTTGCCTTTGAATGGACAGACTCAGGGCCTGCCTGTCTGAATGCATGCTCTATCTGGGATTGACAAGAGAGATGGGCAGCCTGTTGAGGTTGGAGGTGAGAAGAATAGCCGGATCACTCGTGGGAAATTGTCAAACTCCTTTACTTACTTCACGCTTCCCATGAAAGCAAAGAGCCTCCTTTTTAATACTGATATTCTACCAGGGTTACAAAAACAGTAAGAGGTGGAATACGTTGGCTGCTGAAGGACTGAAAATGAGTATTACACAAAGGGCACTGGGAGAGCCACGATGGGCGTAGACAGCTACGATGTGTAATCTGTAAGGAGGAAGAGGAGGAAAAGGTCTTGCCAAGGGGCACGAGCTACAGGCCATTCATGTGATAAAAGTCAGGGAAGACAGACAGGTAACCGGAGTGCTGCTGGGGTGCATATGAGGAAACGCTTTAGAACGATGGGTGGCTGATTCCTTGTGACATACCCAGGTGAGGATGTGGAAGTCTGAGTTCTTTATGAGCACTTTTGGCCCCTTTTTTTGTCAGTCTCATTTTCATAGAAGCAGCAAATAGGGGTGAAATTTCTTTAAAGGCAATTAATTGCCTTGGTCAAACCAGTGTTCCTACCACAATATATATTCATTGACAGCTGCTTTGTAGGAAAGCCATCATTTAATTTACCAAAGGTCAACAGCTTATCTGCTGGTCAATGGAAATTAAGATACTTGGAAAAGGCAGCAGCCTTTGCATAATAGCTTTAATTCTATGGAGACCTCCATTTTTCTGGATTTTTCCAGGACTTAATTCTCATGAAAATATATTCTATTAAAACCATGTGATGAAATAAACTTCAGGAAAGCAATCAAGGCAATCCATTTTGACTTTAGAGTTGGAGGAAGTCTCCACCAGCCCTTCTCTTGAGTATTGTCATCTCTTTATTAAGCCATGGCGCTAGCTATTTGAGAATAATAGAAGACCAAAAACGCTGCCATTATTCAGTTTTTTGTTTCCAGTATGGCAGCTGCTTTGTATTTCATGGAAAATCTCTTCTTTCCCAATGGAAAGAATGTTATTCCCAAAGGGAGCTCAGAGGGGGGAAACATAAGCCACAAAAGAGCAGCATGAACATGTCATTTTGTTCTCTGAGCTCCAGTCTGGCCTGGTACTTATTGATAATTGGTGAGGAAATAGGTTGGATTTGCTCCCAACAATTTGAACCTACTCCTTTGCCCTTACTTTGCATCCTTCTATCTGAGAACAAGAGGATACCAGTGAATGAAGGAACAAATTCCATCTATAAACGTTTGGCCATTCCAGAGTTTGAGGTGCACTAAAATGCGTTGATCCAGCCTTATTTAAACAGCTTAATTACATATTCTGTTTACTTTAGGCATGATATGTTGGAAATGATTCTTGATTTATAGCCAGAAAGCCTTTGTTTGATTGATTCCTAGTTCTTATAATTTATTAGCTATATGACAATTAAAAAAATGAAAAAGAGCCATTAAAAAAAAAGTTTAAGAAGCAGTTTTAGATAATTGGAATGGCTGCGTTATTTTCAAAAATATGGTTCATTCTCTTCTACTTTTTTGATTTTGGGCTCAGCTCATTATCCATCTGCATGCAGTCCCTGTTTAAGATAGATATGGACTGATCGAGTAATTCAGTGTATTGCCCATCCAACTGTGTTCTATGATCTAGGCAAACACATTTTAATTTGTTAAGTTTTCTCTAATATCACCAGTATGGATTACTGGTCTGATGTCCTTTGAGTGGTCTTTCCTGAGGCAACCCTGTATTGAAACACCTGATCTAATTGATTGATCAATACAGTCAGCACAGTGCTCCACAAGCAGGACCAGTGGGAACAAGGTTTTCCATCCATAGGAAATCTCTCTACAGTTGGAGTTCTAAATCCAACATGTTGAATATCATGGATACTAAAGAAACATTTGACAAATGAGTAAATGAAGGCAGGCAGGGAATGGAAAATATGTGACAGTTGAGGGTCCTTGCAGGCCTGGTTCATGAGTAATCATTTGTCAGCAGTAGAGATGCCTAACAGCAGACACCAGTGAAGTTTGGCTCCGTGTTAGCTCCCAGCCATTGAGCTGAACCGGCTGTCCAGAGTGTTATGACCCAAGAGAGTCTCAGGCCCTGATGGGAGCAGCTGGCTTGTCCTTGGAGAAGTGAACCGATGCTGTCGAGCTTCACACCAGTAGGCTGTGAATCGGGCCGAGGTTGCAGAGCTGCCCGAACTCTTCTTTTCTGGGCTGGAATTGTGATCTGGAGCTTGTAAGCAGAGTAGGCTCCCAGGGCATCAAGTACTTGTCGGATCAGAAGGGTGTCCCTGTGTCAGGGTGACTGGGGCTGGTCAGGCACCGGAAGCTTGTGGGCTTTGCCGTCTGAACCTGGCGTGGATTTCTTAAATGTACGCTTCTCCTACCTGCTGGGAGCTATGGCCACCGCACAGGTCCTCTTCAGCTGAGGGGGGCCGCCCGGGGCATCCCGGGCCAGCGGAGCACCTGCAGAGTGCTTCAGAAGGCCCTGGGGGGATCTTGTGCCAGCTCCCCGCAGGATGGTCTGTTAGAGGAACGGGTGTCTCTGCACGCAGCATGGCCGGTGGGCCCTGTACTCGTCTCTGCCCTCAAGCAGACCCAAGCCGCTTCTGGTCTGAGTGTGTATTGGAGGCCCAGCATCCAGGAAAGATGCAGCTGCTTTATAATTGATGCTTTTAGTGCAGAATAGCTTTGGGGGGTGTAGGGGGTGTGACCAGTGAGCTCGATTTCTTTTCCCACAGTGAAATCTTTATCTTGAAATCCATACATTGTATGGAATGGAATGTGTTTATCTATAGGAGACAGAGTTCAGACCTGTCATTAATAGGCTTTATTGATGCAGGTCTCATCCCAGGAAGTTCCTGAGCTCTTTCCTGGCACATGCCAGGGTAGGACTTTGGGAATCAGGGCCTTCATTTGCCATTCCATACCGGGCTCTGAGGCGCAGCTTGCCTCAGTTGACAGAAGTCACCAAGGACATTTAGATCAGGATGGGCTTGTGAACTGTGTTATTGGAGAGAACAGACAAGTCCCCAAGATCGCAGATCAGTTTAAGTGTCCATCCTACTCTACGGAGCAGCTAGATGGCGGCAGTGGATAGAGGGCCGTCCCTGAAGTCACAGGACCTGAGTTCCAATGCGGTCTCAGACACTTGACACTTCCTAACTGTGACTCTGGGCAAGTCACTTGACCCCAATTGAGCAGAAACACCAACAAAAAACATACTTCTGTAGAAAATATATTTTGCCTTAATTTCTCACAGTCAGAGCCCAGGTTTTGGCCAAAGTTTTGACTCTTCTTTGAGGAATCATTGAGTGTTTAAGACATTATTTATGCTCTCTGATTTTTCAGTGGTATTTAACTGGGACTGTAGCTATAAGTGTTGTGACTTTCCAGTACTTGCCATAATTACTCTTCATCGGAATGTAAGGAGATCATGGCCAGCTGTAAGGAGCATCCATATACACACAGCTCATCAACCCTAAAGTGGAACTGATTTGTAACAGATATTTCTGATCCATTTTAGACAAATGCGTACTGTAATGGTTGAGAGTACTGAGAGTTCATTTCAGAAAAGAGCATAGCCTTTGAAATAAGTCCTGAGTTCACTTTTCAGCTCTGTTCTCTATCCTCAGATTTGGGGAAAGGAGATGACAAAGTTTGGAGATGGTACTGTAACAGGGAACACTGGATCCAAGGCACTCGGTCTCTTTGGATGTCAGCGTCCCCATCCAAAAATGAGGAAGCAGTCCTCTCTGTCAAAAGGCTTGAAATTTATACACGGGTTCACTGTGATTCCTTGGAAAAAGTTAACATAGAATAAGAGATACAGTTTTCCTGTTCTTCATAAGAGTTTCCATCAAGTCCAAATGAAGCTGATACTGTGTCATAGGATTAGGGAAGACTGTAAATTCAACATCTACCTGAAAGCTGTAATAATAGCTTGCATTTACAGGCAGGAATTAAAGTTTTGAAAAGCTCTTCACACACAGTATATTTATTCAAGTCACCGAACAAGATAGAAGAGTCTAATAAGCAATCTGGGATATCCCAGTTATATCTTAGAAATTGAGAAATATGGGCAGAGTCAGTGACCATATCATAGAGTGTAAGGTTTTTTAATGGGGGGTGGAGTGGCGGTGAGTGTGAGAGAGAGAGAGAGAGAGGAAGAGGGAAGGAGAGAGAGACAAAAAGAGTGAGTGTTTTTGTTATGGTTGATGGTTTTCTGTTTTTGGAATCGTATCTTTTTAAAGCTTTCAACCAGAGCGAGATGGGACTTGGGTGCCTAAGAAATTGGCACCACAAAAATAACCAAAGCTCATGAATTTCCTTAATTTCTAAAGTTTAACTGATTGACATGGAGCGCATCTGTTTCTCAAATGGTTGTTCCTCTAGCATATTAATATCCGGACACAGAGGGACTCTGTTTGGGCTATGTGGCATTTGCACAATGCTTTGTCTTCTTTCTCATTAGCTAACTGGAGTCAAGCACTCAAACTTGAAAGTAAATTTTTTCAGCAGTGGATGAGTATAAAACTGGCTTTTGGAATCATTAGGAACTGCCCAATTTGAAAGAAAAGTCGTTCTTCTAGCTGACAAGGGTTTGACAAGAGTTAGTTTTCAAGGCTCTCTAAGAAGCACTTCGTTAGTTAATTCGTTATTTCTGTTATCTTTGATGATTCTGTAGTTACTACAGGATTTTAGCAAAGTAATTTGTAGCACGCACTCTCGGTGTGGAAGTTTGGAGCTCCGTCAGAGTCAAGGAATAGATAAGTGGAGTTCTCACCAAGGGCCCGTTTGTAAATGAGACAGAGCAGCCTTGGAAGCGAGTTTAAGCCAGATACACTAAGTCTGCTGCATGTCTGATGATGAAGCTGGGGATCGTGATTATGATAAATTGCTATCTTTTGTATATATTATATTGGTTTAATGACCCGTCATGAGCAAGACGTGCTTTGTGTAGAATTTTGCTTGGGGTGGGGGTGGGGGGGGGGGGAACGAGGGAAAATCATTTGCAGAGCACGATGCGTGGAGGTGCTGCCTTCTCCTGTCCACCCTCCCCTTCTCAGACCCTGTCCGTAAATTAGTGAGTCTCGGGCCTGACTCGAGGAGGGGCAAAGCGCGGATCTCATTTGTTATTCTCATTTGTGCGAGGTTTTGGGTGGTATAGTGTGGTGGGCGCAGCTTCCCCCGGCAGCATCCTTTCGAAGCTCTCGCTAGGTGCACACAAGAGGGTTCTGAGTGATGAGACAAGTCAGTAACAAGTCTCTGCCTTAAGGAGGGCTGAATCAAAAAGGAGATACCATGAATATAAATAAATATGATGTGATAAATGCATAGGAAGGGTATGATTAAAGTTGTGTGACAGCTCAGAGAAAAGAGACTGTCTTTGTGTGGGTGGTGTGGGGGTGGCTCTGACAGAATGGGAGTGGAAGCTTTCAGGCTGGGCAGTGTTTCAGCAGGTGGAGACGGGAGCGGTGGCCGGGGGCTTTCCAGTCATGGGGAACAGTGTGGGTGAAAGGCCCAAAGGCAGCCACAGTGTGGAACGGGTCAGTGGCCCAATTTGGCCTCTCTCATCCCATCTCAGGAGAGATGCCAAGGAGAATCCTGGGAGACATGTCCGAAGAGTGTGGTTGGAGCCACTTTGTGAAGGACATTCTGTTCGGCCCAGAGCGTTGGTTTGGTGAAATAGTGACAAATAATTTTATTCCAAATAGGAGGTTGGGGAATAATGGGATCGGTTCCCTTGGATGACGAGGGGGGAGTGTCTCAGGAAAGAGGTGACGAGGGTCTGCGTGAGCCGTGCGTCCACAGACTTCGGTGCTGCTCATGTGGGACAGGGCTCTTCTGCAGGAGTCTTTGGGACCAGGCCAAGTTCTGTCCTTGAAGTCTTAAAGCCATCAGCAAGTTCCTGGGCTGCCACATTGGTCCGAGCCGTTTTCTTCTCATAATTTTTGCTTTTTGTGTCATTAGAATTTCATTTGTGTGGGGTGGGAGGTGAGGGGGACAGAAAGCCATCGGGGTTCAGGGACTTGTCCAAAGTCACACAGCTGGCCAGGGTCTGGGATCAGATTGAAGCAGGTCCTCCGGAATCTAGGGCTGCTGCTCTGTTTCCTAAGCCTCCCTGCTGCCCTGCACTTTCACTGTTCAGAGCCTTCTGGGCTGGTTTTCCTTTAGAATTTTAATCTTATCCTTTCATTGAACCCTTTGAAATATGCTCTCCCTAAACCTAGAATTCATCTGAGATTTTGCCTGGATTTTTTTTCTTTGTCTAATATGAGCTCTAAATGGAGCCATCCCTTCCTCATGAGGCTCCATCATTTCCACTCCATTAACTACTTCCTCCTGATCGTTGAAAATCAGGATCAAAAGTATAGGCCCAGATTCCTAAGAAGACAATAAAATGAAGACTGCCCTGGGGAGCCGAGCTGCCTCACATCACCCCAGAGAAACGGATCTGAGCCCCCAATGCAGTAACAGCCTGGGTTGGGAGTGGGGGAGAACTGAAAGCCCCTGCCACAAGATCGTCCTCCAAGAAAGAACTGAAAAGCAGGTCACTGACCTCCCATTCTGGGCTGGCTTTCTCTTCTCCGTTTTAGACAGGGTATTCCCCATAAGTAAAGGGAGGGGCAATTGAAGTTAACTACGTGGTGTATCGGAGGTAGGGGAGGCGAGGACCAAATTATTGAGCAATTTGGTGTCCAGAAAGCATGCCATCCTTGAGCCCCACGAGGAAGGAGTCCTGTAGAGACAGGGCAGTAGCATTATGGGACAGAGGCCCCGAATTGCAGCATGGGCGCAGGGAAAAGCAGGAGATGTCAGGAATGTGAAGTAAACGTCCTCTTGATTCTCCAGCTGCTCCTTAATCTATGACTGAGCCTGCATCCGTGACCTTCCCGTGGACAGTGAGCATCCTCCCTACTCCCTTTACTAGTCCTCCTCTTTCCCTTTACATTCTCTCACTCAGTGATCTCATCAGCCCTCCCGGGCTCAGTTCTCAGCTCTGTTCAGAGGAATTACCCATCTGTAGATCCAGCCCCAGTCTCCTTTCTGAGTTCCATTCTCATGATGGCCACTGGTTTGGGAACATCTCAGATCACGTGCCCTATTTCTCAGATTTGCCTCCCAGAACTTTCCCTCTACCCAAATTCTCCCTTCTTTTCAATGTTCCAATTACTCTTGGGACATCCCGATCCCTGCAGGTTTCTGTTTGCAGTTTTCATAGAATTCTCGCTCCCTGCAGTATGCTCACCCAATTTCTATAATCTGTTGGCGATTTTTGTCATTTTCCCTTCACAGCATATTTTATGTATGGGATGGGAAGGGAACAAACATTTATTAAATGCTTGTTATATTCCAGACAACCTGCTAAATGTTTTATAAATAGAATTTTTAAAGGTTTTTTTTTTTTTGTAATTATAGGTAAAAAGTTTTTAACATTCATCTTAAAATTTTTGAATTCCATTCTCTCCTTCCCCTCCCCTCTCCTTGCTAAGGTGAGCAATTTCATATGTTATTTGTGTGTTGTCATTCATGTATTTTGTATTAGCTATAAATATTCTTTCATTTGATCTTCATAACAACCCTGAGAAGTTGGTACCAGTATAATCCTCATTTTTCAAATGAGAAAACTGAGGCAGACAGAAGTTGTGACTTGTCTGGGTCACAGCGCAGTAAATACCTGGGGCCAGACTTGAAGTCTCGTCTTCTTGACCCTGTGCCCACTGCTCTGCCCTAGACCACGTCTCACTTCCTCTCTGTCCACGCTCGTACCGCCCCTGATGACCTGCAGTGGCTGGCTCCTTGCTCACTCCTCTTGTTTTCCAAAGGGGGCTCCCTGCGTTCCCCTCCTCAGGGAGCTCCAGGCGCTCCCTGTTAGCTCCATCATCAGAAATGAAGCCCACTTTGGCACTGCAAGCGCCCCCCCCACCCCCACCCCTCTGTTCCCCTTCTTCTCCTTTTAGCCCTCTGGGATTGGCCTCCGCAGGCTCTCGGCTGCTCCGTCTGATGTCCCTCTTGGGTCCCCTCCTATCCTCTTGTCCTCTCCTCCAAGCCCTCCCATGGCCCATAGGGGTGTTTGGAAGTTGTCTCCCCAGCACTTTGTACGGTGCTTGCCTCTATAGCCAAGGGAGCATAAATACGGCTTTACCTCAGGTCAGGAGGACAAATTTAAATCCCGTCAGTGATGCTTAGGATCTCCTGTCAAATCTACAACCAAATGCTTCTTCATAGAAGAAGTCTTTCCTGATTCTGCTAGTCACTAATAGGAGAAATTATTTCATATTTACTGTCCTGTGTGTATTGATGTATACCTTTTGATTCCCTTGAAGATGGGGAAGTTTTTTTTTTTTTCTTTGTAATACTATCACCTACCATAGTTCCCATTGTTTAATTACTCCTTGTGGTTTGCTTGTGGAATTACAGATGAGAATGCAATTAAAAACGATGAATAAAGCAAAAAAGAGCAGAAAGTAAGTGAAGATTCTTGTCTTGAACAGTGAGGGGGACAAGGAAGAAATCAGAGAAATCTGACATGCCAAAAATTATGAGAGACAGAGCACTCCCCAATGGAAAATAGAAAGTTTTTAAACTTTTCTTAACTATTTAAACAGAAAAAAATTAATGAATTGAGCATGTTATTAAAAGGATTATAAAATAAGCAAATTAACTGCTCTTAAAAAAGTGCACAAGAAAATGTGAACATTAGAAAAAATAAAATGGCCATGAAACTAATAAAACAAAATTAAATAAAATTCTTCTTTAAACTTCTAACAAAACTTATTTACTATTAGCTAAAATTCATCAGTAAAAAGTAGAAAATAAAAATAAAGATTGAGCTTAGTAAGTTCACAACCGAGAAGACTTTAAAAGGAATTCTCAAAGACTATACATAATTATATACCAACAGCGATCATGAATAAGTGTCTATAAAAATACTTAAGCAAAAACTATACATAATAAACACAATACAATCTCACAAAATGTACATAAGTATGCCATAAATGCATGGCCAAACAATAATCTTCTATGTCCAATGCATTTGCAAGTGAACTTTTTCAAAATTTAAATAGCATTTAATAATGCTCTATGATTTGGATTATAGAAATAACCAAAATGTCCTTATCCTTTTGCCCATTTATTGGGGAATGATTAAATAAATTTTGGGAAATGAGTGTCATGAAATATTACTGTGATATATGAAAAGAGAAATGTGAATACAACAATGCAAATAAAAAAATTAACCACAAAACCATCGAAATTGCTGCAAAATTATAAAGAGCATATTTGGCCCAGCAAAAATAGACATAAGAATATATCTCCCTCTAGTTCTTTATAGAAGTGGGAGTCTTCAAATATAGAATATTGTATATGATGTCAAATTCTTTCCATGTGTTAATTGGTTTTTCTGGTTTTTTTTTTTTTTCCTTTATCTTTGAGGGAAAAAAAAATCTTTATTATAAAAAGAACAGTGAAGGAATTTTGAGAGAATGTAGGCAATATTAAAACAAATCTGACTTCCTGTCACCTCCAGGGTGAAGTACATTGGCTTTCAAGGCCCTCTTCCTACCTTTCCAGTCTTCTCCCACCCTCCTCATCTATTTTTGTGACCCAATGATCCCGGCTCCTGTCCTGTTCTCCAAATAATACCCTCCATTGATTTGAAGTTATTTTCACAGGCTGTCTGTCACATGTGAAATGCTTTTTCACCTCATCTCAGCTCTGCCTCCCACTTTACCTTCTCTGCCTTCCTTCAAGTCCCAGATAATGTTTTATCTCTCACAGGAATCTTTTCCCAATTCTTCTTCATTCTAGTGCTTCTCTGTATTGACTCTTTCCTATTTTTCTATAAATAGCTTGTACACATATAGCTGTTTGCATGTTATCTCTCAGCAAGACCGTTTTCTGCCTTTCCTTGGATCTCTCGCTCATGGAAGAAAGTTCCTGCTAGAGAGTAAACACTTACAAATGTTTATTCACTATCTAACAAAAATTCATTTAAAATATCTATGCTTCTAAAAATACATATATTTAAACATAATAAATATCAGTAGCCTTCTAATAGATTGGTAAGTTTTCATACCCAAATTATTGAACAATATCTTAAATGAAAATTGATTCAAAATTTTTCCATAATATCCTCCAAAGGAGATAATAGAAATTCACAAGATAATTCACTTTGGTCATCTTGGATTCAGGCCAAAGATATAAGGATAATTCAACATTAGAAAAGCAACTAATATAATTTTAAAACAATAAAAACCACTAAATAGTTATATAAAAATCCTTTGAAAAGTACAGTCCTTGTTTCTCTTTAAAACACCAGAAATCATACAAAGCATTCTTCTTTAATATGATCAGAAGCATCTGTCTGATGTCTGAAATTTTCTACCTACATAACCTTGGGCAAATACTTTTATAAACATGAATTGCTGTTATTATTATTATTTCTTCCCTTATTCCTGCTCTTCTTCTTTCAGTGGAACCAGAATTGGCTATGAAGTCAAAGGGCTTACTTTCAAATTCTGCTTTTTTGTGACTCTAGACAATTTACTTTTAACCTTCTTTTTGTGCTCTCTGCAACCTTTAATTCCATCGTCTCCTGAGATCCCAGGTGCTTTAGAGCCATAGCCCATTTCTCTTGAAACAGTGTGATGTCAAAGAAAATGCATAGTATATGGAATCAAAGCTTCGGTCTTTTAATCCCAGATTTGGCCCAGACTTGCTGGGTATTCTTCTACAAATCATATGCTTTCTGGGCTTCTATTTTCTCACCTCTGAAATAGGGAGATTGACTAGATGGATTCTTGCTCTGTTTTGGTTTTTCTACTTAAAAAAAAAAAACACACACACAACAACTTTGAAACTATTTTTATTTTATTAAATATTTCCCAGTTATATGAAAAAAAATTAACATTCATTTAAAAAATGTGCAGTTTTAAGTTTCCACATACACACCTTTACCCCACCCTTAAGAAGGCAAGCAATATATTAATTATATATGTGGTTCTACAAAGATATTCCTGTATTAACCATGTTAACAAAAGAAATCATCACACACACACACACACACACACACACACGCACACACGAAAGATAAAATAAAAGAATGGGATTCAGTCTACACTTAGTTTTTCAGTTCTCTCTCTCTGGAGATGAATAACATTTTTCATCACATCCCCTTTGGAATTGTCTTGGATCATTGTGCAGATCAGGGTATCTTGCTCTGTTTTCAGTAGATGAACTCTTAGAATTTTTTTTTGTCTCACAAATAGGAGAAAACCAAGGATTCCTTCTTTCCTCACTATTTTTCATTATAGTTCTGGGAATGTTAAGTAGCAATAAAACCAAATTAAAGACATCGATTTCAGAAAAGGTGAAATGCAGCTAAGTATAAAACATTCTTTACAAAAATAAAAGAAGGCTTAAATCATCAGAAAAAAATCAATTCTAGGCCCATTGTTGGACTGGGCCAATATAACCAAAACAGATATTATGTATTTTTATAGCTATCAAATCAAATACCAGTCCATTTACTGAGATATTTTATAGAACTAGATTAAAAAGTTTGTGGTTTTTCTTTTAATTCAGAGATTTACAAATGGCTTAGAATCTCAAGGAAATAATAAGAAAAATTAAGAATGAATTGGGGAATTAGTATTTCCTGAACTCAGGCTGTATTATTGATGAGTATCAAAATTCTTCAGTTATGATTAAAAAAATAAAAAAAGAATTCTGGAGAAAGAAGCCACCAGCAAAAAACAGAACCCTATCAATATAGTAAGTTAATGTTTGACAAATTTAGGAGAAAATAAAATACTATGAGAAAGACTCTTTTTAAGAAAAATGAGAAAACCAGGAAGCTGTTTGACAAAAATTGGTTTCAAAGCATTATTATACATCAATATCAAAATGGATGCCTAATTTGCATGGAAACATTTCAAAACTTTGGCCATGGGGAAATATCTTAATCTATAACCTAAAAGGTTACAGAGAATTTTAAAAGGCAAAATTGGCAATTTTTATTATATAAAATTAGGTGCTTTTATTGGAGTGAAATCAATGGAGAGAAGATAAAATGTCTGAAGAGTAGAAGTATTTACATTAAATATCACTAATAAATGTCTGGAAATTGATATAAAATGTGGTACTATGAGCCATTCCCTAATAGGCAAATGGTTAAAGAACATCAGGGGAAAAGATTTTTAGAAGAATTGGCCACTATCCTTGGGACCCTGAGAGTCTGAGTCAGAACCAAAGGCTGATGTGGGAAGGGATTGCCCTTTTTTCTGCCAAGGGCCCTTTGGGTATTTCTGATATCAACACAGCCTAGGGGACCCGGGAGGTGGTGGTGGCCCCCAGCTTTCAGCTCATCACTGCGGCTGCCTGAGCATGCCCCAGTCTGATATATCCCCTGGTTGGAGAGCCTCTCACTGACACTCCTGTGAAGGTGGTGCAGTAAAAAAAGGGGGGTGTCAGCAATTGGAGTAGAAAGACTTGTATGTCCTGAGGTAGAGAACACAAGAACAACACAAAGACACCCCAGAGAGTCCTGGGATCGCCTTGAGAAAGCGTGGAGGAGGGAGATGTTTGAGAGAGATGGGACCCTAAGGTGCGAGGCTGTGTGTCAGGGAGAAGGCATCATGACGTCCTGCAGAGCAGCCCGTGGAAGGTCAGGAGCAGGCTGGTCTGGGAAACACCGCGGGGCTTCCAGCTCTGTGGCAGCCCTCAGAGAAGAGGCTTCCTGGTGGCCAGGGAGGACACGGCAGCAAAGAGCTTGACATCAGACTGCGAGCTCCTCGAGGGTGGATGTGTTCATTTCAGGCCTCCGTGTGCGCGGGGCCTGGCCCGTGCTGGATGGACTCCAGATGACAGTTAAGGGCAGCCTGATTGTAGTTCAGCCTAAATGGTACTTGACTGATGAGTGAAGTTCCCCAAGCTCCTCTCAAAGACAGTGGGAGCATTTTCAGACGCCCCTGCCCGGCTCCTCACCTGGAGTCCCAGGTCGGGACAGGGAAGTTGGTCAGATGGGAGCTCGGGGCTGTGCCCTCTCCCAGCCTGTGCCTATGATGGCCTTTCACACTCCCCCCTTACTTCTCCCAGCTGCCCCTTTGGTTTGTAATCTGCTGCGTCCAGTTGAATGGACGCTTTTTTGCCCCATTGTGTTCTTTTCAGAATATACTCCAGGTCTGATGTGCCACTGGGAGATGGGAGGATCTCTTGGAGTCAGGCCCTGTGCTCCTCCCTTACATGTCGAGGTTGCCTTTGCACATTGATCTGCTTGCTGTCTTTGAGGGCTCTTTGGCTTTTGTTCACAGGTCCCCAGAATTTGGGATAGAATCGCTCATTTTTATGCAGTGCCCGTGCTGTGCCAGGGGCCATACTAAGTCCTTTGCCGGTGGGATCTCATTGAGTCCTCACCAGGAGCACCTGGGGAGGTGCTAGGACTGTCCCCAAACCTGGCCGGGATCATGGAGCTAGTCAAGCGTCCAAGACTGCAGTTGAACTTGGTCTCCCAGACCCAGCCCGGCCCTCTGCCCGCGGATGCTCCTAAATGATCGCCGAATGACAGACTGAGTGACTGCCGTGTGTCCCCTAGAGGACAGAAGTTAGTGGGGGGCATTTACAGTCAGACTAATTTTGATTCAGCACGAGGGAAACTCCCTCATGATGAGGTATTTTTGACAAGCTCTTTTCACATACTCAGGATGAGCATTTCTGTCAGTCAAGATGCCCGTGGTCATGGGACAGTACCAGAACCTCTGGAATGCCCCTTGTCACTGCAGCATTCATCCCAGCCACGGCAGCGGGGCAGTTAGGGGCCCCGCAGCCCCCCACGGAGCTGGGTGGGGCTTTTTGCTCCACCCAGGAACCCAGCTCACCCAAGGCTTCAATCAGTGAGGAATGTCTCTACTGGGATAAAGTTTGGCGTGGAGGTAAACATTCAGCCTTGGCCAATGGTGACTGGGGGAAATCAAATCCTCCTGCCCCTGGGCGGTGTAAGCAGAGCCCAGACCAGGCAGGGCCGGCGCGTAAACAGTTGGGAGCTTGTGTTCCTGGCTTCCACGCAGCCGCCCCCGACCAGAGGCCTTTCAGCCGGGGACCTCGTTTTAGTTGCTCCCCTCTCAGGGGGTATCAGGCTGGACAGCGGCGGGCCTTGGAACCCACTTAGCAGCCCCTCTGAGTCTCCATTTTCTCAGACTGGTTGAGGAGCCCATGCAATTGCCCGTGTGTTTTGTGCCTGTTATATGGCATGCTTAGTACAGGAGGCTGGGACGTGACCTTAAAAGAACCAGAAGACAGGATTTGAATGATCCTCGTTTCCTGTTTCAGTCCCACGGTGGAACAGCGGGCCAAAGGGAGATGTATGGGGAAGCCCATTTGGCCATCTAGGATTGGGCCCGGGTCCCTCTAATAAATGGAGTTGGTCTTAACCAGCTTTGACAATGTTCCCGGGCTCTTCTCCTTTTTATCACTTGTTCCTTGATGTGTAGGTGAGAAAGTGAATGTGGCCACTTCCTTCTCAGCTCACCTGTCTTAAATTTGTGGTGCTTTTAGGGGTGATTGCGGTGCTTCCTTCTCTGCCTGCTAATTACCTTGTGGCCACCTCTCAGGGCTATTTCCTGTGTGCCGTTTCCTGAGGTGACCCCAGAGCTAACCTATCATTTGTGTCCTGGAGCCACGTAGTCTCCGGGGCAGAAGCCGTCTGAGCGGATCAGTCCCCCCTCAGAAATTCCTCTTAAATTGTCCCCAACACGTAGCTCTTATCCGGTGAGCGTCTCCCTCATTTATGGGGGACTCCAGAAACGCCAGGGCCCCGTGGGAGTGCAGGGCATTTGGTGAGAGGTGTCCTTCCTGCCCTCCGTGCTGTCGGGCAGTTATAACCTTTAAACCGAGGAGTGCCCGACATGGACACTTGTAGGAGCTGGAAGCTTGCAGGGAGGTAGGCTGCTGCTTATAATCCTGATTGCAAAGCCTTTGTGCGTTAAGATTAATGGGTGTTTATTTTAATAGCCATTCGGTTTCAGTAGCTTTTAATGAGCCCTTTGATAGCCAGTTCCTTAATTAACAAGACAACCTTTCAGGTTTCCTTTTCTCTAATTGTTAACATATTTTGCTGTTTTCAGACAGATATGCTCTGATGAACAATCCTGGTATTTGTAGCTCCCGTTAGGGCCCTCCAGACGGAGTTCAGGATATGGGGGAAGGGCTTATTTCCTTGGAACTGAAGGGCTTAATCTATGCCACGAGAAAAAAATATAAATAAAATTAGATGATTTCACGCTCAATTTCCTGAAATACAATTGATTCAGAGAGTATTCTGGGTGCATGATGGGTCGATTATGAAATTGTCCTCTCTTAGGTTATGTCTGGTTTGGCTTGACCTTTGTGTCATGACACTTCTGTGTTCCTGCCTTTCAAGAAATAAGAAAGGTTCCCTTCTCCCCAGCCTCGTGTTCTTTGAAAGCGGCCTTTGAGAACGGCAGACGGATGAAGAGGCAAAATTAGTCCCTCTGCTTTCATCCTTGGGAAGGGACGGTCTGGTAAAGTCACAGAGAGCCAGAGGCGTCCAGATCCTGGCTTTGGTCTCTTCCATAAAGCAGATACTGGGGCCGAGATGGGCCGCTCTCCAGATGTGGTGGGGAACCTGAGAAGGGAATCCTTGCAGAGTTACTCTCCAAGCAGCCTCAGCTTCACATGTGCTTCACTGAGGAGAATAAAGAGGCAAAGCACCTTTGGAATACTGCAGTTTTGAAAAAAAAAACCAAACGCAAAAACCTAACCCAAACCAACGCGATCCAAGCTAATGAGGTGTTTGGGAGGAGAAACGCTCTATTTAGAGTATTGACTAGTTAGGAACTGAGTAATGCGTCCTATGTGGAAGTCAAAAGGGACCCATTGGCAGACAGGCAGGCGTCTCAACCATTGTGTTTTGTAAACTTTCTTCTAGGGCTGTGGTGTTTTTTTCCTAGCCCAGTTAATTTTTTATAAGGTTTGTAAAGGTCTTGAATAAACAATTGAGATTATAGAGGTTTTCCTGGAAGCTTTGGTTAATATTTTAATACCCTGAGCTTTGTCAGGTTATTAAGTAGCTCATTGGAAGCTTTGAAAGAAGAAGGTGTTTAAATGCAGGGATACAAACGTATATGCACATATGTATACACACATACACGTATGCAGAAATATATTGGTATACATATATTTCTTCAGGTAGCTCAGGGTTGCAATTGTAAGCATGGGGGGGGCGGTATTTTGGGGGGGGGCAGTGCTGTTCTCCTGATGCTTTATATTTTAACTTGTAACCTCCAAAGACAGTCCTTGGCCCGGTACAACTGGATTCTGGGAGGCCTCGGCTGAAAAAGGACTCCACGGAAAAATAGCAGTTTAGAGAGGCAGGCATGGCTCGGGATAAAACCGGTGGCTATAAAATGCATATGGTGAGGGGGTGGGTGAGGAGAAAGTCCTCGGGGGTTGGCAGTGCCCAGGAGCAGGCTCTCAGCAGACTTCCGAGATGATCTGGGCTTGTTCTTCGGCTCCCTAGCATTTGATCCCCTGGCACTCTGCTCTGCCCTTTGGTTATGGGCCGGTGAAATGGAAGCCTTGGCTCCCACTCGGCTCTCTGAAAGCCATGTTGAAGAGAGTGAAGGGATGGGGAAGGAGGCTTTCTTAGAAGCCTAATGTGTTTAAGGGGAGACTCCCACCCCGACTTGTCACTCTCATGTTATTGAGATGAATATGATTTCATGGGCTGCCACGGGTCGGCAGAAAGGAGAGCGTCTCTCTGGATGCTTTTCTCCGTGGGGTGTTTTATTGCTCGGCCTTCTTCCGTACTGGCCTTTAGAAAGGGATGGGGCAAGAACATGATAGGAAGGAGACACTTCTCTGAGCTGGGGTCTCCAGGTTTGGGCTGACAAGAACCTCTGGAACCAAGTCATCCCTTCATTCACCACAGAGACTGATGCCTGAGAGAGCCTCAGTGTCCAAGCAAACTAAGAGGCAGAGTCCGGGCTGGCTGGAGGCTGACCCTTGGCCAGAGCAGGGCCATCTCCCTGCTTCATTTTTTGTGGGAAGAGCCCGAGGAAACCAGGGGTCCAGAGTGGGATCTGACCTTGGGCTGCCCTGCCGTTGCCTTGATTGCCCTTTGGCTTAATTTGGCTTAATTCAGTTGCGTGGGGTTTACCTCTCTTGAAGGCAGTTGAGCTTCGGTTAATAGGAGTAATGGACAGGCATTAGTGGGCTTGGAGTGGTGGTTTTCCTGATGGACAAGAAGGAGAAAAGCCTCCGGGCAGTTGGTCCTGTTGTCAGCAGGCCCCTCGGAGAAGGAAGTGGCCCGTTCCATGGCAGGATGCTGGTCTGATCTTGTGAAGGCTTGTCCAAGGCCCGCGCTGGTGAGGGGAGGGCCTAGGAGCCGGAGCAGCAGCTGTGGAGGGCTTGGGTTTGAGGGAGCTCAGCTTTGGCCATCCACGTGCCTTGTGCAGAAAAGTCTGCTCTGGCTCAAATGTCCTAGACTGACCTGCGCATCTGAAGGGCCTTAAGTGTCAGGCTAAGAAGTTTGGTCGTGGCTCGGCAAAGGTTTTGAATGGAACAGCTATGTGACAAGAACTAGGTGTAAGAAAGCTTAATCGGGCAGCAGGTAAACCGAGGAGAGAGAACAGGCATTTATTAAGAGTCCGCTGTATGCGACACCCACTTCGGATCCCCCTGGCTTCATGGGGCCCTCCCTGGGCAAGGCCCTCCCTGGGCAAGGCCGTCCTTGGTCACTCCCTCGTTGACTCGCTTCCCCCACCCAGAGACTCTTCCAGACCTCCTTACCCTCCTCAAACTTCCCATGGCACCTGTGCCCCCACCCCTACAGCTGGGCTCACCTGCAGGCCTCTGGGTCACTCCCACAGCACCAGCCCTCATGTGTTTTCTTGAGCCGCCCCCACCTCCCACGCCTCCCACTCAGGCTGACCCTGTCTAGCATCTGCTGTGCTGCCTAGAGACACATCTCCTCCACCATTAAAAACCCCCCTCGGCCGTTCTCTTCCTGCTCCCCGGGACCCCGGATCTCCTTGCCTTCGTGGCTGACCGCCTGGAGTGGGCCGTCCATGATGGCTGCCTCCCCCTGTGCTCATCCCTTCTCTCTTCCTCTCTATCGCCATGTAACCTGTAACCTATGTGTGGGCCCTCTGAGATTGTCTGGCTTGTCTTGTTTGCTCATCATTATTTGCACGATGGCTTCCCATCCTCCACACAAATCCCTGAGAGCCCCTTGAAAGTAGGAACTCTCTTTGCCTGTTTTCATATCTCTAATACTTTGTATGGTGCCTGGTATACAGTAGAAGCTTAATAAATGTTGATTGATCGATACCTACAGAAACAAAGGAATAGATTTGTTCTGCACTGTATTTTATGCAACTTTTCCTTTTAAAATATCTCCACTTAGATAATAATAGCTGACATTTGCTTTGGTTGACACACAGTTTCATCTGATTTTTTTTTTTTTATTTCATTTGATTCTGACAACACCCCAAATCTCTGGTTTTCTTTAAAGCTCAATTCTAGTGCCATCTTTTCCCTGGAGCCCCTCTTGGGCCTCCTCCTGGTCTGCTAGGGCCTCCTTGGCCAGCCAGACTGCTTTAGATTTTGTGGGTGCTTCCACCTGTCCATGTCTCCTGCCTCTCCGAGGACATCCTTTATGCCATCTCTAAAAAGGAAAAGGACTTGAATCTAGCTGGCTGTCTGCATAGGAAAAACAAGCAGAGGAATACCTGTTGTTCAGAGTGAACAACGTGTGTGTGTGTGTGTGTGTGTGTGTGTGTGTGTGTGTGTGTATGACCCAGGTGCGGCCTGGACTGCTGCTGCTCTGGTCTGGGCTCCTTGGCTTCTGAGGCCCCTTGTGTTTGGAGGCTCTTTGACGGCCTTGGAGCTCCATCTTTTATTTTGTCTGCTGTTCTCTGCATTGATCCAATGTCTGTGCCGTCCATTTGTTGAGATCCTCGACATCCACCCTCAGTGTTGTAGACCTAGCTCTGTGCTAAGCTCATTCAAGTATCAATCAGTAGTATTTAGTTTTAGAAAATTAGTTATTACTTATTTTTAACCTTTTTTTCCTGCTCCATTTTCAGTTCCAAATTCTTTCCCTCTCTCTCCTTCCCTTTTCTCCTCCCCTTCACCCACTGAAAGGTCAGAGATGTAATATCAGTTAAACATATGGAATCATTAATATTTCTTAAAAGCAGCCAGGTGACTCAGTGCTTAAAAGAGCTGGATTTGGAGTTAGGTCATTTAAATCCTGGCTGTGACCCTTAGCTAGCTGTGTGACCTGGGAAATGAAACCTTTTAGCCTCCATTTCTTCTCCCGTGAAATGGAGATCCTCCTAGGGCCTCGCTCCCAAAGCCAGGATCCTCTGAGATCCCTTGGACGGTGCTCTGCAAACGTTTATTTCAGTGCTGGCCATGATTAGCTGCTCTTGAAGGTCTGGGATGCGCCCAAGCCACGTGAGACACGGTCCCTGCCCTGACGAGGTTTGGAGTCTGGAGAGAGGGAGCTCCACGCGGAGCAGACATGGAAGGGAGCAAGCTCTGCTCAGTCTGAGGCTTGATGGCTGTAATTGAGCCCTCAGGCTGCCTCAGGCAATCTGGCGGGTTGTGTCCCCTGGAAAAGGACACTAGGGGCCGGCCACAAAGCCAGCCAGTAACGAGCTTTCCTGGACTCCAGGAAGCAGGAGACTTTCAGCAAAGTTTTCAGCCTCAGAAAATGGAGGTAACTCAAAGAAAAATTTGTCAGCCATGTTTCAGATCCGGATTCATAAGGTTTAGTTAGAAAGGACTAAGGAGATGACCAAGTTCAGCCCCCTCATTCTGCAGAGAAGAACTAGAGCCCCAGAGCTTAATTGACTTAGTGAAGGTGATAAAGAGCAGAGCTGAAATTTGAACCCAGGTCCAGTTTTTCTGCTGGAACGCACTGTCCCACACCCAACTCTTCACTATGTTGTCGGCATTTCCCTTTTTCTTTGTTGTTCACCGAGACTGTGAGCTCCTCAAGAGAGAGGGCCGTTTCTTCTGTCCTTCCTCCGGCAGGGAGCCCAAGGCCGCGGACATAACGGGCCCCCCACTGAGACTTGTGGAGAAAATGGATCCATGAACACGTGGAGGACTCGGCTCTCGTTTTTATTCTTTTTTCTCTGTCAAGGAGAAATCTGCAGAGAATGCGCTGTCCTTTAGTCCTCAGAACAATCCCGGCAGCTAGATGGGATTATTATCCCCATTTTACATGGGAGGAACCCGGGACCAACAGGTGAAAGGACTAGTCCAGGGTCACCGCCCATAATGTCTGTGGCTGAGCTTGAACACAGGTTTTCCTGACTTGGGCCCAGCACATGAGTGCCTTGGACCAGCAGATAGAGGAGATGGACACATGAGCTGGATGTGATAAAGTTGGGGGCTGGACTAGACTCCCCGAATAGTCTTCAGTGCCAGCTTGGAGACCGAGCTCCTGGCGGGCTGTGGGCACCTTCTGCCAGTGACTCGGATGTAGGGGAAGAGCAAATCGATAGGGAGGCAGCCTTGCCCTGAGTCATGGAGGCCGGGTTTAAAGTGTACTCTGAGCCTAGAACCGGACCGAGTGTGGTCCTCAAGGCGGCTGCTCTGAGGTGGGGGGACATGGTCAGGATAGTGTGGGCGGAGAAAGATCCAGAGGGGTAATGAGCTGCATATCTACTGTGTGATCCAAGAGGGAGCAGAAAGAAGGGTGAACCCTGAGGGAAGCCGGCTGTGCAGAAAGGGTCAGGACAGCATCCTCCCGAGACCAGGGCAGGACCGGTGCATCCAGGAAGGACTGTAGGATTGTAGCGTGTCTGGCCCTATCCTGGGACCCTGAGAAAGCCCTTAGCTTCCTCTGGGAATCAGTGGGCAAGCCTGGAGGGGACTCATCTTGTGAGGGAAGGGAGGACCAGCCACAGGTCCAGAAGGAGGTGAGGCAAGAAAGAGCCTGATCCCAGGGGATAGCCCATGAAAGCTGGAAATAGCAAAGAGCTCTGGGTCACTTGATCTCAGAGGAAGGGGCAAGGAGCTGGCCCAGAGAGGATTTTTTGTTGGCTGCATGGGATCGAGAGCACAAGAGTTTGCTGGAGAGAGGGTGACATGGTCAGCCCTGTGCTTTCTTTTCAGTGTAATTTAGGAGTACTTGTATTATGTTTGTATAAACATCTTCAAAAAGCATATTTATCCCAATTAGCTATAATAAACATATTATTTTAATAATATTTCATTTTCCCCCACTTACATGTCAAGAGAATTTTAAACATTGATTTAAAAAAATTTTGATTTCCAAATTTTCTCCCTTTCTCTTTCTCTCATTTCCTCTCTCCATAAGACATCTAGAAAGCAATTTGATATGATTGGCATATTTACATATTAGTTATATTGTAAAAGAAGACACAGACCTAAAGGGTGAGAACACCCCCCTCCCTCTCTCATTCTCTCTATCTCTCAAGTGAAAAATCGTGTGCTTGGATCTGCATTCAGAGTCCATCCGTTCTCATCCATTTTAGTAGTATATTGTGTGTGTGTGTGTGTGTGTGTGTGTGTGTGTGTGTGTACACACCTATACCATAACTTGTTCAACCATTCCACAATTAATAGAAATCTCCTTATTTTCCTATTCTTTGTCACTACAAAAAGAGCTGCTATAAATATGTTGTGCAAAAAAGGCCTGTTTTGTTTTTTAAAAATCTCTTTGGGATTCAGACCTAGAAGTGGTATTGTAGGATCAGAGGGTTTTTTGGCCCTTTGTGCGTAGTTCCAAATGTTCTCCAGAATGATTGGATCAGTTAACAACTCCACCAACAATGCATTAATGTCTCAGTTTCCCCCTACATCCTCTTAAACTTTTTTTTTTTTTTTTTACTTTTCTGCCATATTGGCCATTCTGAGAGAGTGAAGTTTATTTAATGTGCATTTTATTAATCATATAACTATAAATCATTTGATTTCTTTATCTGAAAACTGCCTTTCATATTTATCATATGGGGAATAATTTGTATTCTTATAAATTCAATTCAGTTCCTATAGTTGAAAATTGAGGCCTTTATCAGAGACACCATATAACTGTTTTCTAGCTTTCTGCTTTCCTTCTATTTTTGGTTACATTGTTTTTGTTTCTACAAAAACTTTTTAAATTTAATAGGATCAAATTTTTTGTTTTACATCTAGTAATTCTATCTATCTCTTGTTTGGTCACAAATTTTTCCCTTTTCCGCAGATTTGTCAAGTAAGCTATTTCTTGTTCTCCTGATTTACTTATGAAATTGCCCTGTATGTTTAAATCATATATGCATTTTGACCTTATCTTGATATATAAAGTATGAGATGTTGATCTACTACTTTCTGCCAAATTGTTTTCTGGTTTTCTCAGTAATTTTTGTCAGGTGGTGAGTTCTTACCCCCAAAGTTTGGATATTTATGTTCATTTGAACATTAGATTACTATGATCATTTACTTCTGTGTATGGTGTGCCTAATCTTTTTTCACTGATTCATTATTCTATTTCTTACTTAATACCAGATATTTTTGATGTTTACCACTTTATAATGCAGTTTATTTGTGATCTCGTACAGCTAGGCCACTTACTTTCATATTTATTTTCATTAATTTCTTTGTTATTCTTGACCTTTTATTTTGTTATGATTTTTTTCTAGCTCCATAAAATAATTTTTGATCGTTTGATTGGTGTAACACTGAATATGTACTTTAATTTAGGTACAATTGTCATTTTCATTTTTATTATACTGACTTGACCTATCCATGAACAACTAATATTTTTCCAGTTGTTTAGGTTTAACTTTATTTGTGTGAAAAGTATTTTGTAATTGTGTTTATGTAGTTCCTGGATTTGTCTTGGCAGGTAGACTCCCAAGTATTTTATATTGTCTACAACAGAATTTCTCTATCTCTTGCTGCTAAATTTTTTAGTAGTATATAGAAATAATGATGATTCATATGGGTTTATTTTGTATCCTATAACTTTACTAAAGTTGTTAGTGATTTCAGCTAGTATTTTTGTTGTTGTTGTTGTTGTTTAGTCTTTAGGATTGTTTAAGTATCTTATCATGTTTGCCACGAGTGATAGTTTTGTTTCCTTGTTGCCTATTTTAATTCCTTCAATTTGTTTCCCTTTTCTATCCAACATACAATTTTTTTTTTTTTACAGCTTTTTATTTACAAGATATATGCATGGGTAATTTTTCAGCATTGACAGTTGCAAAACCTTTTGTTCCAATTTTTCCCTCCTTCCCCCACCCCCTCCCCCTGATGGCAGGTAGACCAATATATTCTAACATAACATAATATTTAACATAACATCTTCTAACATATATCTAACATAATGGTGATAAAAGGCATTTTTGCTTTACCCCTGATCTTATTGGGAAGGTTTTTTAGCTTGTCCCCATTATAGATAATGCTTGCTGATGATTTTGAATAGATATTATTTGTCACTTTGAGGAAAGCTCTCCTATTAGAAAATAGGAATAGGTGTATTTATCAAACGCTTTTCCTAGATCTAATAACATACTCATCATTTCTGCTGATTTTGGTATTGATATGGTCAATTGAATCGGCCTTACATTGCTAGTATAAATCCTACCTGGTTATAGTATGTAATCTTGTGATTATTGCTGTGATCTCTTTGCTCTTATATAAAATTATGGAAATCAATATTCATTAGGGAAATTTCACCATTTTGCCTCTTATAGTTTAGGTATCAGCACCATGTTTGTGTTATAATAGAAATTTGGTAGGACTCCTTCTTTGCCTATTTTTCCAGATATTTTAGTTAGTAATGGAATTAATTGTTCTTTAAATATTTATTAGAATTCAGTTGTGAATTCATTTGGTTCTGAGGATTTTTTTTTAGGGAGTTCATTGGTGGCGCTTGTCCAATTTCTTTTTCTAAGATGGAATTATTTAGGTATTCTTTTTCCCCTTCTGTTAATTTGGACAATTTATATTTTTGTGAATACATTTCACTCAGATTGTCAGTTTTATTGGCACATAATTGGGCAAAATAGCTCCTAATTATTGTTTTAATTTCCTTTTCATTATTGATTAATTCATTCTTTTTATTTTTGATACTGGTAATTTGGTTTCCTTCTTTTCTTAAAATAATTAATCAGTGGTTTATTTTATTGTTTTTTTCCCCTGTAAAACTAGCTGGTAGTTTTGTTTGTTAGTTCATTGGTTTTCTTTAAATTTTACTAATCTTCCTTTTGATTTTTTTTTCAGAAATTCTAATTTAATTGAAGATTGTAAGTTTCTTTTAATTTGTTCCTTTTCTAGTTTTTTTTTTTTTAATGTATGCCTGATTCATTGATCTGTTCTTTCTCAGTTTTATTGATGTGTTTGGAGTTGGAAAATTTATTTCAAATACTGCTTTGACTGCTTGCCATAAATTTTGGAATGCTGTATCATTGTCATTCTCTTTTAGGAAATTAACTATTTCTATGATTATTCTTTGACACACTCATTCTTTAGAATTAGATTGGTTTGTTTTCAGTTAATTTATATTTATCTTTCCATGATCCTTTATTCAATACAATTTTCATTGCATCATGGTTTGAAAAGGATGCATTTACTTCTGTCTTTTTGCATTTGATTTTAAGATCTTAATGTCCTAATATGTGGTCAGCTTATGTAGTTGCCTTGTACCATTGAAAATAAGGATTTTTTTTTGTCTTCTTGTACATCTTTTCAATTTTTTGTTTCCTTTACCAAGCACTTGACTCTTCCTTCATAATCCTCATGTTTTGTTTTGTTTTTTTTTCTTCTCAATTGATTTTTTTTTTTTTTTTTTTGCTGAGGCACTTGGGGTTAAGTGACTTGCCCAGGGTCATACAGCTAGGAAGTATTAAGTGTCTAAGATTACATATGAATTCAGGTCCTCCTGACTTCAGGGCTGATGCTCTCTCTACTGTGCCAGCTAGCTGTCCCTCTTATTTGATTTTTTTAAATCTTTCTGACTCTTGTAGGAGTTATTTTTTAGGGATTAACACCAACTCACACTTTTCTTTGAGTCTTCACATGTAGGTGTTTTGACACTGACAGGCCAATGGGCCTAACTGCTCCCCTTCTGCACGGGGGCCTCTGAACTGCTGCTGCCCTGGGAGTTGGAGGCCTCCCAGCTGTCCTGCGACCCTGGGACCTCAATTGCTGATCTGTGCTGGGGCTAGCTGTCTCCCTCTGTCTTGATTAGACACCATCTTCCCTGGACTGTGCTTCCCTTTTACCTGAGGGACACTAAGTTGTTTTGGGATGAGCAATCATTTCACACCATCCTTTTGGGCATTCCTCCACTCCAGAGTTCATTTGGGAGGATTAAAGTTGTTTGAAGGAGAATTTGGGAGAGTTCAAGCAAGTCTTTGCCACCTTCTGGTGCTCTTTAAAAAAAAGTTTAAAATTGTTTGAATCAGCCAAGATCTGTCTTCTCATCCAACCCCCAACTGGGAACAGTGGAAAAGTAGAACTCATCACCAATGCTTAGAATCCACCAAAAACCAGTCACAATGACTCAGTCCCATCCCTCACTCTGGGTCCTTGTCTGTCGGGGTGACAAGTTTTCTGGAATCCTGGTTGTCATTACACTGAAAGAGTTGAACACAAAAGTATTCTGTTCCATTCTATACTCCAATTCGTTTATCCGTTCCCCAATTCATAGGCCCTCTCAGGTTCCCATTCTTGGACACACCAAAAAGAGTTACAGATATTTGTGAACATCCTTATAATTTGTTCCGCATGGGACTAAAGCCCTTCCTTGATTTACTCTCTTTTTATTTCTCTCTCCCTCTTCTTTCCTTTCCTCCTATTTTTCTGTTGAGTGAATTGTATTTCTGTACCCAGTCATTTCGATGAGTTCAGTTGAGAACATTTGTAGGGCCATCTCCTCGGGCACCTTCTCCATGTCGGGTAATTTCCCCTAACCTTCCTCTCCCTCCTTCTCTCCAGCCCCCAGATATATGCTCTTCCCTCTCTTGCTATTCTTTTCTTGAGATCAGGGGCAGGAAGGAAGGTTTCAGGACTAGGATGGTTCAGGGTCTTACACTCCAGATCCTCCTCCTTCCTGCGCTTTCTCAGTTCGTGCTCCTAAGCTACATTCTCCAGGGCTTTTTCTTCTGACATTTTTTCTCCCCTCCCAAGGGTGGGGTGGGATGAATTTTCCCTTCCTTTTGGTTAACCAGCTGTCCCATGTGTCAGCTCAGGCTCCTGGCGGCCCTGGACAAAGCATGGTGTGTCTCACCAGGGCGTTGCTGGCCGTCGCCGTCACAGATGCAGACAGTTAGGTTCTTATTTCCATTGGTTGCTGGTAGGAAACATTTGGAGATGCAGGGTGGGAGTTTCTGGACTCGTTTCAGTGGGTGTATTTATTAACACTTCCAGGCCAATAGTGGATTCCCCAGGAGACTGTTTCTTTTCAGAGCAGGACTGTACTTCTCCCGAGGGCAGGAACTGAGTCTTCTCTCCTGAGATGGAGGTGGGAACCACATCTCAAAGCCCAGAGCTCAGTGGAGAGCACTTTAAAGTCATGAAATCGGAACTCTTTCAGTAACAGAAGATTGCTGAGGCTGCGAGAGCCGGCCCTGGGCTTAGGAGCCCCTGAGGGCAGGTCCTGGGGCTCTCGCCACCTGTAGGACCCTGGCTGCCTTGGTTTCCTCAAGTGTCACATAGGAATAATCGGGGCACTGCCTCACCCCAGCCTTTGTACAAGCACTCAACACATGTAAGGGACCCGCCTGAAATGCTCATTCCCTTCCCTCAAGTCTGGGAGAATTCTGCACATGTGTCTGCCGGTCACATAATCACTGTTTCATCCACCAGTTGAGGAAGGGGCTCTCGAATGTTCTTATCTGCTGCTGGCTTTGGGGACAATTCTGCACCAACTTTTTGTGGAGAGGTACAAAAGAAAAAATAAGATCTTTTTGCCCCATGGACTGAATGCAAGATGAGCAGCGATCCCGTGTCTCTCGAATCCTAGTTTTGAGGGACATTTTCTTGACGTGACGTTGTTTTTCCCTTCTGAAATTTCTCCACTTGCTCCCCAAAGCCTCGTGTACTTGTCCACCAGTGTCTCCCCCCTCCTAACTAATGGCTTCAGCTTCTTCCAAAGAAATGGCCCATCTGAGGAGAGAAACGTCTCTTGTTCGGCCATTCCTGGGTGATGAGCATCCTTTCCATCTCCAGCTCCACAAAAAGAGCTGCTCTCAGTGTTTTCATCCATAGAAACCCCTTTTCTCTTTGGGTTCTGCAGTCGTTTGTTAAACACTGTGATAAGCTCTGAGAATGCAAAAAGGCAGTCCCTGCTCTCTGGAGTTTCCAATCTAAGGGGGAAGATGATACCAGGCAGATTTGTAGGGAGCACGTCCTGTACGGGATCTGTGGGAACTGCTGAATGGAATTAGGAGGGGCTGGGGAAGTCTTCTGGTAAAAAGATGAGTCTCAGAAGGGCCTTAAAAGAGACTAGCAAGGTCAGTGGTTAGAGCACAGGAGGAAGAGCTTCCTGACACGGGCACCATGAAGTGTGTGTGGGGGGGGTCCTTGTTCAGGGGCAGTGTTGGGGGTAAGGAGTAAGGACTTGGGCAGGGAGGAGGAGGCGTGTGGAAAGGCTTTGGACCCCAACCGAGCGTGAGAGGGAGCCACAGGAGTTGGGGGGTGATAGCTTTAGTAACAGCATGCTGCCTCACGTGAGTATGGAGGGTAAGGGGGGGGATTCATCAGTTCATGAATTTGACAGACATTTCTTTAGTTCCCACTGTGTTTGCGCCAGGATTTCTGCTAACTTTGTGGCTGAGGACAAGAAAGATGGCACCTGTTAATAATCCTGTGGTGAAAAAATACAAACTAACTCCAAGATACTTTTCAGGCAAAAGGCCACTCCCAAATGGAAGAATTACCTACATTGGCATTTAAGTAGAAATGTGAAGAAGAAAGGGATTCTCTTAGATAGAAAGGAGTGTCCCCCATATGGAAGATGGCTAGTGCAGAGGAGAGAGAGACAGAGACAGAGACACACACACAAACACAGAGAGACATAGACAGACGCAAGAGAGAGAGGGTGCACAGGGAACACCAGTGGACCATTTAGATTGGAACAAGGTCAGGGTAGAGGGGAATCCATGCATTTGGCTTAGAAAAAGATCAGGAAGTTGCTCCTGGTGCCGTGAGAACAGAGCTGTGCCCAGTCAGTGCTTGATGAGGGTCCTTGGGGCAGGGGGAGGGAGCGGGCAGACCATGTGGAGGCCATGTCCTATCTTCCCTATCTTCTGCCATTTTAAACTTACTTCGTGAGGGAACCTGCCTCCCTCTTCACCGCTTCCCTTTCAGCCCTCTGGGTGCCAGGAATCAGCCATTGCTGCCCAGGGCCATGTTGGAGGAGCATCATGAGCAATGTTGGAAGTCAGGAGGACTTCAGGCCGAGCTCCCAGAGTCCCCCAGAAGGCCCACCAGTGCATGGCAACCTGAGTGATACGGAGGAGGAGGTGGGCTGGAGAGGAAGAAGCTGGGGCGGGGGCCTGAATCCAGCCTCTGAGCCAGGGCCTGGACTGATTAGAGCTGATCCCATGCCTCGTGCTCCCGTTAATAAGCTATTTGTTTTTTTGAGATGAGTAATGGGCATTAGGAACTTGAGAAATGTGAGCCAAAGGGAACTTTCCCATAATAAAGTCTCTTCTGTCTCCCAGTAACATAACCCCTTCCCTAAGTGTTAACAAACCCCCAGAGCAGCTTTCACTGGCCATATTGACAAAACCAGTTAATACCCCGTTAAAACAGATTGCTAAAATAATAACCCTTTTTAAGTAAAAAGAAATCAAATTACGCTCATTTCCTTAGATGATGTGGTGTGCTTGTTGTGTGTACACAGTGGCCCACAGAACTGATTTTTAAAATGACTCAATCGCCTCCGAGCTCCTGGGTCCCCACGGGGCCTCGGTGGGACAGTTAATACGTGGTCAGGGAACAATGGTTCCCTTTTTCTGCCCTTCCTGTTCCTGGCACTGAATGACAACTCCATGGTTCCTTGGGGGAACTTGCGTTTCTGGGGTATAGCTGCCGTTAGCCAGTGTTACACCGAATGCTCTGGGCGACTTTGTTTACCAGCCGCCCTTCACATTTATAATCAGTCAGGCCTCACAGCACGGCGTGCTGATTAATAATTCATTGAAGAAGCATTTATAAGGCACTTACTGTATGCTGGGCATCATGTTGAGCCCTGGGGATGCAGGGGGAAATCCAAAGCATTTGGGTCTCCCAGAGCGACCCATAATGCTGCCCTGGAGGAGTGATGGAAAGAGGAGGATCCAGGCCTGCCATGCAACAGCCATTGGAACCAGTGGACTTCTGGGGCCTTCCATCTCTTCTTTTGTCCTTTGAGTATCCCATGAGCTCCCCAACCTCCAGCCCAGGGTCAGGTTCTGTCTCAGGAGAGAACTCACCTGCAGATCCCGCAGCATCCAAAGGTCACAAGACATCAAGAGAAGGGAGGACCAGGGCCTCCCATCATGGCGGCCTTGGGTCAGGGCCTGCATTATGTCCCTTTCAGAACCGCTCCCACAAAATGATGCAACTTCCCTCCATTGAGGTGCAAGCCCCCTCCCCCCCCTGAGTTTGTCCCTTATTTAGGGTCTTCATGTGGGCTTTTGGGGTTTCTGGGAGGGCTCACGTCCAAGTACCTGGCGCTTCTTCTGAGGGTCTCATGGCCTCTCCCTCGCCCCTTTCCCTCTCCCTCCTTCTTCCCCATACCTGTGTCATGGGTTTTCCAGCAATGCTTTTGCCTCATAAGATAGGCCCTGGCTTGGGGGCCCCTAGACCAGGGCTTCTTAAACTTTTCCCACTCGAGACAAGATATTTTTACACGACCCCGAGTATGTAGGAATCTAAAAATAAGTCTATGAATCCAACATTTACTGATAATAAACCAAAATTTTGTGACCCCACATGGGGTTATGACCTACAGTTTAAGAAGCTTTGATCAACATCAGATTGAAGAATGAATATAGAATAATATTTATTACCTGCAGATTATGTACCAAGAATTGTTTAAGCCCAAAAGAGCCTTTCTCTACCTAACACAGATAAGGAAGTTACAGGGGAGGGGGGTAATTTTGGTCTGGGAAAATACAAGGATGGAGCAACGGAAGGGGGCTAACGAGGAGACCCAGCGGGTGGTCAAGGTGACCTGATTCCAATCTAGCTCTTTGACTCTGGGCCAGTCACTTGACCTCTGCTCATTTCAATTTCCTCATCTATAAAATGAGGATTATCATAGCCCCTTCCTCTCAGGATCCATGTGAGGATCAAGTGAGATTGGAGTTGTGTAAAGCTCCTAGCAAAGTGTCTGTCACGTGGTGAGGGCTCTTATCAGTGATTATTCTCTGCCTTTTCCTGTTGAATGTATGCTGAGCCTAAGCTTGGTGCAAGAAGGCGGCAGCTTGGAGAGCTGGATGCAGGCGTCATTAAGGAGACGCCCCACTCCTCCTGCCTGGAAGCTTCTTTCTTCATTTGGCTGCCCTTTGCACTCCGGGAAACCACGGCAGAAAGGCCGGGTTGGAAGGGACCTCGGCAGCCAGCTGTTTGAGCCCCCACAGGCTCCTCCTGCCTTTTCTCAGAGCCTCCAGTCATCCCAGGCTGGTTTGGGGTGACCCTGGGTGATCTGGTTCTGCCCCCAGGGCTGAGCAGAGCAGCCCAGTCCTTCCCAGGGACAGCCCCCAACTCCCCAGTCTTCCCTCCTCTCAGAGCTGTGCTCCAGTGGGGTGCTCTCATAGTGTATCCCCTTCTTGGTTGCCTGCTTCTAACTTCTCAGTCCTAAGACTCATGTGTGGTTTCCCTCATATTCATGTCCCAGAGGCTAGCAGGAGGCTCATCCCTGCAGGTCGGAAGGCCTGGCCACCCCAACAATTGCCTGAGCCCAACTGGCTTCCCTCTCTGTCTGGGGATCCGTTCTTTGTCAGCCCACCCTGTGCTGCTGGCCTGGGCCGCCTTCTGACTTTGGAAGTGTCTGCTCTGTTGAGCTTGAGCTTACTCGATTCAGCCCAATGTTCTAGCCGGGCAAGATGAGCTTATTCAGGAGATGCTTTCCTCTTGAGCTGATTTCTCTCCTCCCCTTCTTCCTCTGAATATTTTAGACCAAAGGATCCTGCCAGTCCTTCCTGTGAGCCCAGGTAGATGTCAAGATGCCCTGACTTTAATCATAGCACTGGGCAGTCACGCTTCTCAAACGGTCTCATCATTTGAGATTCATTGGCCTGTTTATCCCATTTATAAGAATCTAGGCTTGAGGAGGAATTTTAGAGAAATAAGTAATCACCGAGGCAAGAATCTTTTTTCCTTCTCCCTTTGGGCTCACGCCGCACATGCGGGAGTGGGACGGTCTCTACAACTCTCCAATCACTCTAATTTCTGTTTGTCTTTCCCACCATGTTGTTCACTAAGCTTTCTGGGACTTTCTCACATGAGCGTCTCTTCTCAGCGTGCAGTACCACTTAGCTGTCCCACTCAATTGTTCTCTTCTTTTCAAATATGATTCCCGACTTACATTTAAGTTGAAGTTATCAAGTAAATGCTAAGGATCTTCATTTTATGACTCTAATGTCCTTATGTAATGTTGCATCCAGTAGTTATCTATATGGGTAATTTATTCTTCTGCTGGACTATAAGCTCCAGAGAATGCTGTTTTCTCTGATTTATTTTTCCAGTAGGGTAATACAGTGTGTCTGTAGGAACATAATGAATAGCTAATTGAGGTTAACCAGATAAGAACAGACATTGGATTTTGGCCAATTTGTCAATTTTGTATGTTTTTTGAAAGAATATTTTGTTTTTTAAATAAGTTTTTATTGATGTTTTTTATATCATAATTCACCAAAGTTTCCCTCTCCTTCCCCCTACCAGAGGAGCTATACCATATAATAAAATAGTACTTTTAGAGAGGAAAACAAATCAGCGCACCAGGTTAATCCATTGGAAAAGTTTGAAAACAAAGGTGATGTGTAACAACTATGGACCTCGACTTTTCCCAAGGAATGGATTGGAGCTGTCATTCTTCATTTGAGTCTTGCTTGATCTTTATAATTTTATTACATTTCTTTTTGATTTAGGGGTGTCATTATTCTTGCCACTTATACTGTTGTAATTTCTATGTCTGTTGTTTTTGTGGCTGGTTTGGGATGACTCGGGGTGATCTTGCTTTATTCTCTCTCAATTCATAAGATTTTCCCAGACTTCTCTGCATTCATCACATAGACCAGTTCTTATAACTCAATAATATTCCATTACTTCACGTACTGTTTTGTTTACTCATTCCTTAATGGATGGGCATCTTTTTTTATTCTCAATTCGTAGCTCTCCCCCAAAAAGTGCTGCCCTAAATATTCTGGTGCATATGGAGCCTTTCTTCTTCTTAGTGCCTTTTTTGGAGTGCAAGCCTACTAAGCGGAATCCTGACTTATATGAACATCTTAAGTCATTTTATCTACATGATTCCAAATCGCTTCCCATTGCAAAGAATTTGCCGTAGATTATTAGCATAGCTGTCATTTCAGAACCTCTCCGCCTTAAAGAATTGGCATTTTTTCCCATCTTTGTCCATTTGCAGGATGTGAAGTAGAACTTCAGGATGTTTTTAATTTGCATTTCTTTTGTCAGAGATTTGGCGCCTTTGGTTCATGTGGCTGTGGATACCTTACAGTTCTTCTCTTGAGAACTCTGTTCATATCCTTTAGCCACTTGGCTATTGGAGAATGGCATGAAAAGTGTTTTTAGCATAAAACAGTGTTACATTGCCAAAGGCTTTTCTGCATCTATTGCAGTGATCGGGTGGTTTTAGATAATTCGCTTTTATAATCAATTAGGTTGATTTTTTTTCTCAGTGTTGAGCCATCCTTGTATTTTTCTTATAAATCCCAGTTGATCACAGCGAATGATTTTTGTACAAATAAATCACTATAGTTTATTTGATCTAAGGAAAGATGACTGATGAGTCATTAGAGTGATTAGAAAATCAGTCCAGCCTCATGTGAAATTGAGATTTTTATGAGATTATATTTGTTGTGCATCCCAAATGTGATTTTTTTTTCTTGGCATTTAAACCCTGTTTCTTCTGATCTAATGGAATTAGCAAATGGCAATTCCAATTCTTAATGTGGCATTCACCAAAGGGATTGGAAGTTAGAGATCTGCTTTGATGCCCTAAATGTCCATTTATTTGCTTCATGGTCCTTGTTTGTGTATGGCCTTCATCTGCATTTTCCCTGTTAATTTGTCCACATAGTCCCTGCTGTGTCTAACCATCACAGCCTCTGTCTTTTGAGATATGGGCCAGGCAGACTCGCCTTTGTGTGGTTTCTCCAGCATGTGGATGCCGTTCCTCCAGTCTCTTGGGATCGGTGGAAGACACCGTGGCTGTTGTTCCTGGAAAAGATATTTCTTACTTAGGTTATGTCTTTCTTTGGGGGCCGCTCGTAGCCCTCGAGGCGGGAGTCTTCCTGTCAGAGCTGCTTCTTGTCACAGGTGCTAAAAACTTGGAAGGATGGACTTCCCCACTTCAGTTCAGGCTCCTGCGCAGGGGCTGCAATTTGGGGTCTCTCTGCAGAACAATGGGGTGGGAAAAGCCACGGTCAGAGAGCAGGAGGCCCTGGCCTGATGAGGACTTAGGCTTCCAACCATGAACCTCTGATAATGATGTTGTCCTTGATTATAGGGCTTCTCGTGATTCGGGTCAGAATTCACCATGCTGGGAAGGAACTATCAAAAGAAATCAGCCTCTCTCTTTCTCATCTCTCCTCCCGGTGTCGTATAGCTTATTCTTCACAGAGACGGCAGCATCCAGACTGGAATGGCTTTCCGGCCTGCTCCTGAGCATCCTCAGCGAGCCCGTACATTTTAGAGAATCTCCACTCAGCCTTGGAAGCTCAAAGTTTCCAAATCATAAATCTTCCTGAGTGAGACCTTTTTCCTAAGTTCTGATAGCATGGGGGGAAGGTGGTGATAGAAAATGTCACTGTCTCCCCCTCCTCCCAAAGGAGGGCCCTAACATAGACCTAGGAAGGGCCCCACTCCTCCACTGGAAGCCACTTTAGTTAATAAAAAACTGCCTTGAGAGGAAAACCCAGTAAGAGACCAGGGTCTGCTTCGGGACGTTTCGAGTTGTAGAGCTGCCCTCCTGCTTCCCCTGTGTCACAAACTGCCCATGGGAGACTTCAGGCCAGGTGTCCCAGCAGATCTCGGATTCAGCTCGTCCCAAGGTGGGATTCGTCGTCTTCTCCCTTGTTTGCAGTCAGGGCCGGCACCTTCTTAGCCTTCAATCCATCGCCTAACTTCTGTCTCTCCATGTTTCCAAAGTGTCCCCATCTCAGTATCCACACATCCCCAAGGGCAGGCTCTCATCAAAACTCTCCCTGATGCTCTCAGCTCGGTTTCCTTCCCTTAGGTTCCTGAAGCACGACCCTGACCACAAAATGGCGCTTCCTTTCTCCCCACAGAATCTGCTGGTGGGCTTCCAGCCCCCCCCCAACCCAGGCTTCCTGCCTCTGGCTCCCTCTGGTTCTCCACAAGCCGGCTTTCCTCATGCTCACTTCCCTGCCTTGGGACCGACAGCAGACTGCTTTCCCCACCTGAAACCTCTGGTTTCTTCTAAGATTCAGCTTAAATGTCACCATCAGCAGGAGCCTTTCCTGATCCCCTACAAATGCTGGCATCCATTCCACTTCCTCCCCATACCCCGATCCCTCGCTTTGATTCTCTGCCAAGCATGACCTGTAGCCATTCTATGTGTTCTATGTGCACCTATGTAAGTGTATGTTGCTCCCCAGTTAGAGTGTCTTCCTACCTCCAGTTCAGCGGGGTGCCCAGGACGCAGTAGATGATTAATACTTATTGCTAGGTTGATTATAAATATGGTATTTGCTACCCTTACATTTAAAAGAATTTGCTTTTTTTTAAATGTGTTCATGATTATTATTTAATTATTTGATATATAGTCAACATTTTTCTTAAAAGAATACATCTTTTGGTTCATTTTTCTGCAGGTTTGATTTGTTTTAATTGCTGTTTTTAGTTTCACCTTTAATAAATCATAAAGCAGAAAGCATTGAAAACTTTCAAATAACTTGCAGGATATATGCCACATTAATGTTTCAATTTGATAGATAATACTTAAAATGCTTAAATTATATCTAAAGAGTTTTATTTTGAAATATATTCTCTTTGAGCATTTAAGCTTCATTACTTATTCATTATTTTTATTTTTAAATTAAATTACATTCTTTTTTCAGTGAACAAAAGTTCACTTTCTCTCCGTCTTCTCACCTCACCAAGTATAGTCGAGCAAAACAAGTTTCTGCTTGGCCGTATGCAAAAAAATCACGTCTCATTTAGCTTGGTAGGTCTTTTACATTGAGTAGCCTGTATCATGATTATTCACGATAGCTGATCCGAGTTCTCACGCCTTTCCAAATTGTTCATCTTTACATATATGGTCATCGTATAAATTTTTTCCTTGTTTCTGTTCCTCTCACTCTGTATCAGATCATACTTACCTTCCTAGCTTTCCCTGAAACCACTCCTTTCATCATTTTTTACTATACAGTATGTATATTTATTGAACATTTATGTTCTCTGCCTTGTTCCATTATTTTCCAGTGACTAGATACTCCCTCAGTTTCCCATCTTTCACCACCCCAAAAATAACTAAGTATTTTTAATATCCTTAGAGTTTATTTTGTTTAGGATTCATGCATCCTTTAATCTGCCTTTCCTTTAACTCCCCCTTTTCCATTCTCTCCCTTTTCTCTTGTTGAGTGAAATAAATTTCTGTACTCAAAGGAATATGTGTATTCTTCCCTCCTTTGACCAATTGAGATTTCTGAGGCTTCTGCAACCCCTTTTCTCCTTGGATATAGATTTCTATTTGCATACTACAGTTCTGGGAGAGAATTTCTGCTAACCTTCCCTTGTTTTCTCCCTTACTCTGTCTCTAGCCCCCTCTGCCTCTTCCCTTCTCTTTCCCTTCTCCTGTGGTCATCAAAAGATGACAGAACCACTTCCAGGTTTTGACTAATTTGACCCTCTGTGACCTATGCTGAGAAGAGGTTCCCCAGAAATCACGTGTATCATCCCCCCATGTTAGAATTGTAAGCAGTGGATCCTCATTGTTCATACTTAACCTTTTTCTATTTCTCTTGGCTTCCATGTCTACATTTCAGAATTTCTCTGAAGCACTACTCCTTTCATCAAGAATGCTTGGAACTCTTTTATTTCATTAAAAGTCTGTTTTTCCTTGTAGGATTGGGCTCTCTTTTGCATGGTAGATTAGAATATAGGTAAACCTATACCCTTTGCCTTCTAGAATATCATAAGCTCCCCACTCCTTTAGAGTGGTGATTGCTAAATCATGTGTAATTCTGATTGTGTCTCCACAGAACTCACATTCTTTCTTTCTGACTATTCACAGTACCTTTTTCTTTACCAAAAGCTCTGAATTTTGGTTATAATGTTCCTGAGTATTTTCCTCTTAGGATTTCTTTCAGGAGGTAACAATGCATTCTTTCCATTTGTTTTGTCCTCTGGCTCTAAGAGATCTGGGCAGAGGTGGGGTGTGTGTGTGTGTGTGTGTGTGTGTGTGAGAGAGAGAGAGAGAGAGAGAGAGAGAGAGAGAGAGAATGCGCGAGCGCGGCGCGCACACACTCCCATTTTGATCTTGGCTTTCAGGGAGTGTAATGATGCTTAAATTTTTTCTCCTGGATCTGTTTTCATTTGTATTTGCTATGAGTTATTTCTTAAATTTTGTCCTATTTTCTTTCAGTCCCTTGACTTCATTAATGGATGTGTCATGAAGTCATTAATTTCCATTTAATTCATTTTAATTTTTAGGGAGCGTCTTGCTTGGGCTTGGGTACATCTTTTGCCCAACTATTAATTCCTTTTCCAGTCCTTTCTTCAGTAGCTCTCACTTATTTTTCTGTTTTTCCTTTAGGAGTCTGATTTTTTTTCTTAGTTATTTAAAAATTTATTATGAAGCACTACAAGGCAATATAGTTTTAGGATATGAATTGTCTGCAGTTATTAGTTATAGTTTAATTCTGCTTCCTCATGATGTATTGACTTAATAGCTCATGGTTAGGTAATACTTTTTAAAGTTTACAAAACACTTTACATGCATTTTGTCATTTGATTTTTTTCAGCATCTCTGTGAAGTTGGTGCTGTCATTATACCCACTTTCCAAATGAGAAAACGGAAATTAGCTGGCCCAGAGTTACATAGCTCTTATCTGTTAGAGGCAAGATTAAAATTTTGTAGAA
The DNA here is from genome assembly GCF_016432865.1 of Antechinus flavipes. NCBI lineage: Eukaryota > Metazoa > Chordata > Mammalia > Dasyuromorphia > Dasyuridae > Antechinus > Antechinus flavipes. The sequence continues at coordinate 21,768,771 of NC_067399.1, forward strand.
CTCTGATTTTATTTATCTAAAAAAATTTTTTTTACACTCTTTTGCTTTATCTCTTTTAGCAATTTCATTTGAATTTGAGCCCAAGATGCTTTTTCTTAATTGTCCCTGTCACCGTTGCAATACCTTTTTTTGATAAAATTGTTGTATTGCTCATTCTTCCTGCTTACTTTCTGACTTCAAGCTTTATGGTAGGGCTAATCTCAGCACACCTTTGTTAGGAGGGACTGGGCTAATCTTATTGTTGCCTTCTTGGAGTATTGCGTGTTGTGTTATTCTGGGATCCAGGAGAGCTCAGGCTAAGGACCTGAAAATTTTCAGTGCTTTGCAAGTAGTCCCTTCCAGGGCAGGTCTGAGCTCTCTCTGCAAGTTGGTATGGGTTGGCGCTGGAGCACTGTATTTCTAGGCCGGCTCATCTAGAGTTTCAGGAGGTGGCTGTAAGATTCCAGTTGCTCGTAGGGAGCTGGACAACTGCTTCAGCCCTTACATGAGAGAACAGTAGGATCTTCTTTGGTCTGAGATTCCTGCCCTTGTTATTCTTTTTCAGGCTTCAGACTGGGCTGTGGGCTGGTCCAAGCTGCCCATCTGCCCTTGGATTGGAGCGCCAGAACTGCTTTCTGAACTTGCTGCTCTGGATCTACTAGGCCCCGGCACCCTTCCTCCCCCAGGAAAGTCATCCCTCGGTGCCTTCCTCAGGCCACCTGGGATCTGTGACCATAGAGCTGTCAGTCCTGCCATGTTCCTGCCCCCTAAAAAGTCCAGTCCCCTCGGTCTTAGATCGGGGACCTCTTCTCGCTTAGGGACACAGCTCTTTCCTTTACTGGGATGCGCACTCCTTGTCAGACCTGATCTCTAGTATCCACAGACCTTGCTCTCTGCCTTCCTGTGCTGAAAAAATTGTATTGTGATTTTTTTTTCAAGGGTTTCCTTATTAGGTTTTGGCCTGGCATGTTTTCTCAGAGTGTTTGGAGAAGTTTTTTTGAAGGGAGTTTGCTCTATTTCTTCTTGCTACTCTGCCATCTTGGCTCCCCATTATTCATGATTTTGAAATATTCTTGTCTTTTAATGTAGAGAAAAATGTGCTCTGGATCTGCGCCTTTTCACAAGTTTTAGTTTAATGTTATAGCTCGCTCTGATACCCATTGAATCACTTCCCAAGATGGTGCCACCAGAGGCGCAAACAGCCTCACCATGGGGAGTTTTAAGAGTTCCAGAATAAGAAGCCGCCGCGTTCCCGGGGAGTTTGTTTCTGCTCACCGGCCTCATGGTTTCTCTTGTGTTTTCCAGGGGAAGGTGGCTCAGACCGCATGCATGTCTGCCTGCAAGCACCTGGCCACGTCACTGATGCAGCTGCTGCTGGAAGCGGACGTGCGGCAGCTCAGCCTGGGCGCCCTGCAGCAGTTCAACCTGGACGTCCAGGAGTGTGAACGTAAGGATGGGCCCCTCGCGCCTCAGTTGGGGGGGAGGGGAGTGGGGGGAGGGCTTGGAGGCCACAGGCCCAGAGGCCATGGGCCCAGCCTAGTTGGCACTGGGTAGGCTTTTCCCAATTGGTTTCCTTCCCGTCCTCTGGAGATGTCTGCCTCTTCTGCCCTGTGCCCCCGCTTGTCTGGTGGGTGCAGCTGCCTTCTCCTGGCTTTCTTGCAGCCTGTCTGACCAGTCTGCCCTGGGCTCCTCTGTGAGATTCCCAGTCACTCGCCATGACGCTGCCCTCAGAAGCTTGGTTCTGAGTGCGCCCTCTTAGTGATCGCGCGGCTCTCAGCCTCAGCTACGCTCTTTAGCTCCATGGCTCTCAGATCTGCCCTCCTCTCCTCCCTGAGCCCATCTTGCAGCTCTCTGCTGGATAACATCCCTGCTCCTCGCAGGGCCGCCATGGCCCCGCTGACCGAGGGCACCTCTCGGGACCCACTGATTGTGTTCTGGGTCATCAAAGAATCAACCATCACCCATGGATCCTCCAGCAGTCAGAGCTCCCTTCTCCCCAGTGCCATAACCCAAGATTCCCCAAACCAGAATTGGTCCTTGTCATTCCCCGGCTCCCTTTCCCTTAAAATAAAACAAGAACCCTTCTTTCATTTAAAGCACAAGCTGGCTCTAGCCTTCAGTCTGACTACATGTGTATCGCTTCAGTCAGCCTGGTAGCTTTGCTGTTCCCTTTACAGGGGTGACATTTTCTCTCTCAGCGCCTGTGCTGTGTCTCTTGTTACATTCCCCCAAGCCCACCTGAAATGTTTGTATGGCTGTCACCTCCTGGGTCCTATAGCACCTTCGAGATGTGACTCAATTGTCATCTCCTTTCCCACCAAGGTCTTGGGGGCCTCCATCCCATCCCCCAATGTCTATGCATGATTTTTGCTGATTTGGTGAAAATCTCCTCCATAGACTATAAACTCCTCGAGGGCAGAGACTGGATAAATTTGTTACTGTGCCCTAGCACCAGCGTACTGCCGAGCAGACGGGACAAATGCTTAGTAAACATTGGCAGTGATTAGTTGATCTAAACTGTTCACATGGATTGAGTTCCTGCTCCCCATCTGTAAACTCTTCCTCTGCTTGGTGAGTGCAGGGGGTCATGTGGCCATCAAGGACCTGGAGTTCCTGTGGCTGACACTGAAACATGTAGAGGGGAGAGATGCCCCTGCTCAAGGAAAATGGGCTGGTCCTGGGAGAAGATGCAGGAATGAGTGGTGGCCAGCAGGGCCAGTCCCCTTTGGTGGCTTGCTGTGGTTCCTGCCAGCAGGGGGCCAGGGGGCTTTCTGCTCAATCCAAGGAAGATTATGGAGAAAATTGGGGGTTAGGAGGGGGACATACACACATAACGTGTGTGCCCACATATAAATGTGTGTGGGGGTCAGCATGACTCCCATTTGGGTCAGTTTGACATATCACGCTTAATCACTCTGTGAAAATGGACACGCGATAACACAAATGCTTAGCATTTATATTGTATTTTCAGGTCTTTATGTGTGCTTTTTCACTTAATTGTCACAAGAACACGATGAAGTGACTGCTGACTCTTGTTCTTGTTTCACAAATTAGGAAATTGGGGCTGATTGCTGTCCGTGTCCTCACCTCTCCCCGTTGCCCTTTGGGTGACTCAAGGCTTAGCTTCCCTATGAGGGAAGGACAGTTTCTTAAAAGTATAGAACAATCTTTCTCTCATGGAGAAACTTGAGGTTTTACATATTGACAGCAATGTTCCTGAAACAAGCCAGGCTGCTTTCTTCCTCCAGTCAATTTTGGGCCCATTTCATTGTTTAGCTTCTATATCTGTGAATATATCAGTGAATGAGTGAATGAAAAATACCATTTAGGAAGTGCTTTCTGTGTGCAAAGCCCTGTGCGAGTCCAGGGGACACCAAGAGAAAAGTGTCCTTCGTAACTACTTAATGGATTCTGTGCCATTCGTCCATTCGTTGTCATTTAGTCTGTCCTGCCCCACTTGGGGAAACACCAGGTCTGGGAGGTTTTGGATGCATTTAGTTGGAAAGGCCTCAAGTGCCTCAGGTTGCAGTGGCAAAACTGGTGATAACGCTGCTTTTAATTTCACTTCCTTTGACAGAATTGTATCATTTTCTGCTGTCAAATCCTTTATTTCCAGGGATTTGGGGACAAGACTTTTCTTGTCGTCCGTGCCTGTGTCTGTGCTGCCCGCTGAAGCCGCTTCCAGGCTCCAATCTAGACAAGGCTTGCTTTCCAAAATGATGGTGGAGGACAGTGGGCGGGAGTGTTGCTTTTCCCAAGGGCTCAGGGTCATTGAGGTGATGGTGGCAGCGGCTCAGCTGGCCTGGCCCACACCGTCCCGAGCTGAATGTGTCCTTGCTGCTGCCTCCCTCTGCTGGGAGGGACCGGCTCTACCCAGAGACAGAAGCCTGTCCCTGCCCTCAAGGAGCTTATTATCTACTGGAGACTGTACAAACCAATAGATCTGAGGCAAAATAGGAGAAAAAGGAAATAATGGAGAGGGGCTGGGGAGGGCCTCCTATAGAACAGGGGAGTTTAAGAATTATTCTTAATATATATTATAAAATATTGTTATATATAAGAATAATTCTTATATAATATAGTTCTCTTATAATTATGCCATTTCCCCAGCATCAGAGTCCTATAATCCCAGTACTACAGTGGATTTAGGATCCCATTATTGAGAGCCTCTTGTCCCTGTCATCGGTTCACCATGGGAGGACCACCCAATGTTCTGAGTCTCTTAGGTTCTCTTGAAATCCCCTGCAGAGGAGGGAGTGGATGCCCTTGTTGCTTAACATTCCCCCTGGTGATCACTTTTCTCCATAACCCATCATTTCCATTTCCCTCTGACTGCGTTACCTCTTGAAAGACCTCTGCAACATCTGGGCTGCTCCCTTTTCATCAAATGCTCTAATATTCTTGGCAACGATTTGACACACTTGCCACCTTTTTTATTGGCTGGCTCATCTTGACTGTTCGGTCTGGCAGGAGCCTCAGGGTTCTGAGAGTGGAAAGTTCTGCTCTGGACTCTTACCTCTGAGCAGGAATGACCTGGCTGTTGTGGAAAGAACCCTCACCTGGCTCATAAAACCAAACGAATACTTTCCATTGGAATGGAGGAGCAGAGTACAAAGTGGAATTTGGGAAGAGCTGATCAAGTGAGTAATGAATCAGTGGAATATCCTCCGGAGAGATACTGTCATCTCTCCTCTTTGCAGTGTACAGCTGGCTCCCTCTGCCCTACCCCTATCAAAGCACATTTAATCGATTGTGCTCGGTCTTGCACGCCACATTTTTGGGGGCATGTCGACAGGGGGAAGAACGTCCAGGAAAGGATTCGTAGGATGGGTCGGTGCACTTGGTGTCATCGCTTATGAGGATACGGGACTTGAGGCAGACACAAGGCATGATTCCAGGATCTGAATGGGGAAGAGAGTTTGCAAACGTTCCTTCCCCTTGCAATCAGAGGAGAGAAGTGGCGTGAGCCGGATACATGGCAGAAGCGGCTGGCCTGTCATCCCCAAGTAGGGTCCCCCCTCCGGGATGCCCCAGAAGTGCTCCTTTGGCTTCACAACTTGGAGACAGAGCCCCAAGCTTTCTGTGCGAGTCTGAGGAGGAGGTTCATCTTCTTCCAGTGCTGCTGCTCCTCCCCACCTAGGCCGAGCAGAGTGACCGCTCTTGCAGTTAGACTCCAGCTCATATAAGAAACAACTTCCTGACAGTTAGCATTGTCTCCAAGCAATATGGACTCTTGGGAAATGAATGACCCTTCACGTGAGGTCTGCCACTGAGGATAGGAGGACCAAGCTGTTGGCTGAGCTGGAGGGGAAATTCTTGTTCTGTTGCAGGTTAAACTATACAGCCTCAAGGATCGATTTGAAGTTCTATGGTGGGGTTCTTCAGAGCTGGATTGTTTAAAATAAAGTACTGAGGGTCAGACTCGTGGCCTTTGCCAGTCCCCCAAGCTCCCGGGGCCTCTCAGTAAGACCACATGGGTTCACTACCCATTTCACAGATGCTTTTGATGTTAGTGATACCCTGTATCTGGCAGTAACTGAAAAGCGTTTGTGGGCTCAGCAGGTCATTCTGTGCCATGTCCCCAGAAGTGGGCTCTGACCAGCATCTGTGGCTGCCTTGGACACTCTGGGGAGGTGGACGTGAAGTCTCTGAAAGGTCAGTAGGATCATGGAGGCTGGGTGCTTTACCCCTAAAAAACCTCTTCATTCAGACTCCTGAAACCTCCAAAGTTCATTAATTAAAGGAGTTCAGATTCCCTCCCAAGAGCCTTTTCTGGTGAGAGAATAAACAGACATTTTGCTGTAGGAACAGTCAGCACAGTTTCTTCTCCTTATTATCAGCCCCCTTCACTCTTTCTCTCTTCAGCTGTTCAGGGGCCTATAAAAAAAGCTTCCAGAAATGATACATGAAATTCAGGTAATGATACAGAAGGCGGATAAATGCAGCCCTGGCTGACAGGATAATTGATGCTGACATCTTTCCACCAGTGCTATGTGCACAAGGAGCTTTAGCCTCCTTTCTGTGAGCCCTGGGGCGACCCTCACGGGCCTGGGAAGTGGGCAGTCCAAGTTAGCCAGGAGCTTTGGCCCTTCTGGAGTGCCAGAGGGCCTGTCACCGGCCGGTCCAGAGGGCCCATCATGGACCGGCCCAGCTGGGCTCTGCGGCTGCCTGAGCTGCCTCGGCAGGGAGGGGAAGGTGACCTTGCCCAGAGGAAATGTTCACAGGCAGCACTGACTTGTAAGGATCCCCCTGGTTCTGGGAAGAAAAGTCATAGATGGCACTGAATGCTGGGGCTGCCAAACTTGGGGGGGGAGGGGGGACACGGCTGTGTGTGTGGGTATTGTGTGAGTTTGTCTGTAGGTGGGGGCACCTGTGCACGTAGGAAGTCTGAGTTCTGTGGGTTTGCCTGCTCTGCTCTCTGCCTCGGGGTACATTTCTCACCGTACTTAGCTCCTTGGGTATCTCTGGGGTTTGCCTGGGCTGTAAGGCCTTTGCCCTCACCTTCCCTGCCTAGTTGTCCCTCCTTTTCTTCCCTCTCTTCCCCAAGGCTTTGTGTGTTCTCCCACCAAAGGTGTGAGGCTTCTGATGGGATCATGAACCCCTGGTGGGGTTCAAAGGTGGTCGGCACTTCAGAGACTTCTCCGAATAGTTTGGGGCCCTTTCCTTGCCTCCAAAGCCTAGGAGAACTTCAGGGCCCTGCTAAGCTCTGTATCACCCCATCACGAGGTGGCTAACCCTCAAGGGAGCTGGGTAACTTGTCTATATGTGAGCTGGCAGAGTGGTCTCTCCGGTGTCTGAAAAGCCAACCATTTTACTTGCTTTAATCTGCAAAGGGAGAACGTCATTTCAAGCACTTCCTTATCTCAGAAGACGAGGAGCAAACGATTTTTTCTTGAAAGCTTGGGAGTCTCTGGAGTACTACTGAGGAGGACAGAATTTTCACAGAAACTGGCTCTTCTTGAAATGTTAAATAAATCTTTGAAATGTGAAATCAGTGCAGCTAGAGGCGCCGCTCCATGCTGAAGGATTCTTCCAAATAGTTTAGAAATTACTTCCTTTCCAACTGCAGCACATTTTTCCTTCTCCCTCCAAAAATCACTCTTTTGTGGCACTGCCATTTGGTGTCTGCTTCTAGTTTTCAAAGAGAGACAAATGCATAGAGTTAATCATTTTATTCCAGTTTCTGCCCCAGCACGGTCTTCAACACAAGAACTACGTCCCATCCCCAGGGTTACACGGTTAGAGCAGATGCCTCTTTGTTCGAGAAAACACACCGTTAGAAGATGCCGATTTCCTTTGGGCATCGTGAGAGGCAGATTTTCAACTTTTTAAAACTTGTTTTATTATCACTCATTTCAGATTCCTTAGCTGTCACCCCAGCTTCATCATTCTGAATAGTAATTTTAAAACCTGCCTTCCTTTTCTGCCGCCTTCCATCTGAGAGACATTAAGGTCAGAAGATTGATGATAGAATTTGAGTGTGTGTGAAAGGAAGCTGGCTTGTTTCTTACGTCTTACACCGTACAGCCCATATGAAAATGGGGAATAATTAGTTGTCATTGACACATTAAAACAGTAACAAGTTCATGAGACAAACACCACGGCCGATGGATTTCCCATAGATTAACTCTTCAGATCTCTTGATCGGTGAACTGAAGCACAAAAGGATTTCCTTACGTTGCCTCCTTTTTTCAGCATAATCCTTTTTGGGATGTCTTAGAAAAATGTAGGTTGAACTGGTCGATCCACATTTAGCACACTCTTGCTCATTCTTATCCTTGGGCTTTCTTCAGACTCCTGTCTTCTTGCCCCATTGTTCGCCTGTCTTAATCTTTCCTGTCATTTTACCCAAATTTTTTGAAAAAGTCATCTAAGTTGGACATTCATTCTGTAGCACCTAGTTATACCGGAGGAATGCAATTCATTTTTTTTTATTTTTTTAGTTTCCTCTGGAGCATTAAAGCAATAGAAAGAATTATTTTTTAAAAACCCAGGGTCATGGTAGAATGCCTATTTCCGCAACACACCATCAATATGCTGACACAAAAGCCTCTTTGAAGCTTCTGAAGTTACCCAGCTTGAACTACTCAAAGCTTAGAGCAGAGAGAGTTAATTTTGCATTTCCACATCCAGAATTATTTCAGAGAAACATGTAGCAGACTTTGGAATCCTTACTTAGATCAGCAAACGTAAGACACGAAGTCTCTGCTTGCAGAATTATTTTCTGGGCAGTGTCTCTTTAGGAAGTTCCAGCATTGGCTACGGAAAACCCATGGGGAGGTCTCTGTGCCATTAGGAAAGGTGAAGTCAGATTTTCCTTGCTGGGCCCTGCCAACCCTGAGACTCTCGCTCTCGGACATGGTCAACAAGTAGCACCCACTGAGTAACCCAGGGGAAGATTTCAGACATGTTTTACCAGCTGTAACGCCTTGGATTCTCAAAGATAAGGCGGCCATTGTCTCCCCCTGCTCGTCACCAGGACCCCCAGACATTCGATGGCAGGTGCTGCCAACCTGAGCAGCAGGGGCATGTGACCTGCTCCTCCCCACCCAGGCCCAAGATGCCATCCCTGTCGGGAAAATGGAGACAGATGAGGCTGCTCTAACCTCGCCATACATCACTGTCAGTCCCGTTCTCGGCCCCCAGAGGATGGGCAGCACAGGCCCCTCCGAGTGTTGGGTTGGCGGCTCTGCTGAGGGGCTGGAGAAGAATCGGGAAATGGATCTGAGCTCTGCAGTGACAGCATCAATTAATTTCCAGGTCATGGGCCGTTGGGAAGGTGACAAGGTCTCCTCAAGCCTGGCTACCAATCAGTCTTTGCCTGGGGTGGAGAGCTCTCGGTCTCCCCCCTTGTTTTAGGCTGGGGAATAGCTTCCTGTCTGGGAGAATGTCACCCTGGGTGCCAGGAGTTTCTCACCTACTATTCTCTGACTCCCCAATGTAGGGAAGACATGGTTGTTGATTTTTTTTAACTTGACATTTAAAATTTGGCCCCCCCCCTTTTTTTTCCTCTATATTTTTACTTTTTACTTATTTCCAAACATGGAACATGGAACACTTTCTTTCTTTATGTTTACTGCACTTTGAAACCATGTATATCTTGGCGCTACCAAGGATGAGCAAAAACCAAGACAGGTCATTTTTAAGAAGCAGTTCCCAAAAGGAAATTGAAATTACTGCTGCCTCCACCTCAGTTTACGCAGATTCCAGAGTTTACTAAATCCCATTCTCTTACAGGCCTGGGAGTGTAACATGGTAATTTTTCAATCTCCAAAGTCTTTTAACCGTTTTTTTATTAGAAAAATTTAAAAGCAATAAAATTATATTTAAAATTTCATTAAACCCCACATTTTCATTGAGAACACTCTTGGCTACAGGCAGGAGGCAATCCAGATGTTCTCAACAGCCTAATAATCAGGTGAGCCAGGGATTCCATTATTATTATTTTTTTTTTGCAACTGTTGCTCACCCCATTTTTGTCCTTAGTCTACTGACTCCAAGCATTGTCTCCATTTATGTCTTTCCTTCACTTGCATGGGCTATGCTTTGCCACAGCCAGCGTTGTCTAAAGGCCCTTTTATCTCCATAATATAATCCAATATATTCCAGTTTTTCCCTCTTTGCAAAAGATGCCATTTGGGGGGAATTTTAGGCCTCCTATTTTTTTTTTTTTTTGACATTACACCGCTTCCTGATTTCCAGGAAACTAAATGTGGAATATGAACCAGAAAGTTTCACCAAATGCTGCAAAATTTAAGACATTCTAATGGTTGGGAGTTGTTAGAAAATAACTCCAGCTGCAATCTAGTTTAACCTCTGCCTCCTGCGGGACCACACCTTAAAGGTCTCAGACTGTTGGATATCTGCTCCACCTTTAAAATCTTTTTCTCTAATCTCCTTTCCTTATCTGATAAGGCATTTAGCAGCTTCCAGGATAGGCCCTGGTGTTTCATGGGAGTAATCCATCTGGATCTCTTCCAGCATTAGGACATTATATCTCTTCCCATTTTCTTCTTTATGCTTTTGGGGCCAAATTAGTTGTTTTAATTTATTATTTCCATATCATCTTAGTGTTTCCAGCTTTCTGATTGTCATTAGTGTTTTTAAAATATGAGAGGATTAAGTGATCACCAAGACCTGAATTTGGGGAAGTCCCAATTTCCTAACGGACTTAAAGATCAGAATTTGTAAGCCTAGCTTGTAATCTTGGCTCATTGCGATGATCAGCTTATCTTATTTCTCCTCCCTTTGTCTGAGCTCACATATAGAAGAAGAGAACATTTTGGGCAAAAGGAGTATCAGATTGAGAGTCAGGAGGCCTGTGATCTTGTCCAAGTATTGCTACAGGCAAATCTCGCCTGGCTCAGGATACGTCCATACATCCAGGAAAGGTGTTCTGGGGAATTTGGCTTTTTGGTTTTAGCCATATTACACAGCGGGGGAGGGCAGAGCTGTCCAGCTTTTATTTTGCTTCTGATTTCTCTCATGGAGCATGGTCACGTCTTGGAAACGACAAAAGGAAGGAGCCTCCTAGGAGCCTTGAAGCCTGCCCTTGGTAAGTCCAGGTCACTTAGTGACCTGGGTCAAGAAAGGAAGGGGTGCATTCGATGGCTGGGCTCCTGTTGGTCAGTCAGGGACTAAGCACTTGTTGGAGTGTTTACTATGACTTTCTAAGAGTTAGAGATGCAGAGATAAACCAGCAGCCCTCCCTGGAAAGAGCTCCCCTGGCCCTGGCAAGGAGGGCACCAAAGAGAGGGTGTGGGAAGGTGGTTGGACTCGCCTGGAGTTTGTGGAGCATCAGGTGTCCCGGGCAGGGAGGGCAGAGCTCCTCGAACGGCTGGACCCCAGGGTTGCAAGGTGAGCCCGCTAGTTCTGGGCCCCACCAGTCAGTGCTTCATCCTGCTCTGTTGAACCTTTGTGTTAAGGTCTTGGATAAAGACGGGAGGGAGAGACGGAGGGGAGGAAGCAGCAGTCCCCTTCTCCCCACAGCTTTCTCTGATGCCCACTGCTCACAGCATGGGGCAAAGCAGAGGAAGCGAGCGGACATGGACTGTGGATCCCAGAAATCCCGCGAGTCTTGTTTTGTGCCGAACGAAATGTAGGCGGGACGCCCAGAAAGTCTGCGCTCGGGCTGAAGCAGTGAGATGGGGAGACAGCCCCGGGCAGCTCTCTGTCTGGGTGCAAGATCTCAGTCTTCATGGATGACCCAGGAGGTGACGTGGCAGACGCGCCTCCAGAGAGCGGAGGGATGGGCCGCAGCTTCTCTCTGCTTTTCTGTCCCTGCCTCCGCTCCATGGTGGCTGTCGATCAATTGGCTGAGTAGTCTTTGAGCTTTCTGCACATGCTTGGGGCCATTTGTAATGACATTGATGAGGTGGAGAGCACCCGGAGGGACCTTTAAACTGGATCACTTGAAAACTAGATGCAGCAACTGGAGATGAAGAGAAGACTTCGGAGGTCAGGAGAGTTTGATGAACATTTACAAGGTTCCTACTATGTGTGTAGCAAGGAACTAGGTGTGCACAGGGGATCCGGTCCCAGAGTGAGCCCCCACTCCTCTCCAGGACCTAGTGGATCCTCCTCAGCCTGACGCACAAGACTGGGCTCTCTCTCCTCCCTGACTCAGTTGTCCGTTCCCCACACCGCCACCTCTCATGGCCTCCCTCCTGACCATCCCTGCTCTGCCGGCTCACGTGGGTCTGTCCTGTGGGTCCCCTTTGTTCTTCCTGTCTCTCCACACGGTCATGTGGCAAGCTGGTCAGCTCCCAGCGGTGGTCCCTTCCTTCTGGCTCCCCATCCGCTCCCCTCAAATGGCCTCGGTTCTGTTCAGTACCCATTTATTATGTGCCTTCTGTATGCAAAATGTTGTGCTTGAGGCTTTGCAGAAATGAGAATGAGGATACCCTCTGCTCCTCAGGGAGCCTCCACTCTGGGAGGATAGAGGGTACACAGACAGAGAAATGAGAGACATGTAGCCACCCCCTCAGTGTGCCTTACAGCGTGTATACGCAAAGCTGCATTGTGCATCTATACCCCCACTGTGTGTTATATACTATGGGTGTATTTAAAGACAAGATGCATATATGTACTTACACATACATTTATCCAGATGTACGTATATGCAACCTATACTATCCATGCCCTCATAACATTACTTTAATTAGACGTTGAATAACCATTTGTTGGAAAAGATTCTCAATAACGTACAAAATAAGATAGATGACATCAGAAATCCCTTAAATTCTCTGATGATTGATTCTTTTTTAACGTATCTTAGAATTATTTAGTATTGCTATCGAATTATTCAGGATCCCCATTATGGTATTATATTTATTTTATACTATATTTAGTTAATTATTGGTTTGCTACTTTTAAAGTTTTCTTTAACATTTATGTTCCACTCTTCCATCTTTCCCAAAATAAAAAGAGAAAAATAGAAGCCTTGTAACAACTATAGCAAAGCAAAACAAATCCATATATTTGCCATATATGTGTCTCATTTTGCGCTTTGAGAACCTCATCCCCCTGAAAGGAAGTAGAGAACATATTTTGTCACTGGTTCTCTGCAAGTATTTCTAGGTTTCTCTGAAATTATCACATTGCTGTTTCTTAGACAGCCGTGATAGCCCATCTCATTACATACCAGAATTCATTTGGCCATTCCCCGATTAATGGGTGCTTCATTTGGTTTTGGTTCTTTGCCATATCAAAACCTGCTGTAAATATTTTTGTTCATGGGGGTCTTTTCTTCTTCTTTGCTCTCTTTTGAATATAGCCTAGTTAATCTGATAGGTGCAAAGTAGGGGCTCACAGGTTTTTTAATGTGCATTTCTTCGATTATTAATGATTCAAAATAATTTATATATATGTATATTAAAGTATGACATGTGTGTGTGTGTGTGTATGTATGTATGTATATATGTCATGTGATAGTGTGGATTTCTTCCTTTGAAAACTACCTTTGAAAACCTGGAGAGAGAGCCCAGTCTTGTGCGTCAGGCTGAGGAGGATCCACTAGGTCCTGGAGAGGAGCGGGGGCTCACTCTGGGGCCGGATCCCCTGTACACATCTAGTTCCACTTGCTACGCACATAGTAGGGATCTCGTAAATGTTCATCAAACTCTCCTGACCTCCGAAGTCTTCTCTTCATCTCCAGTTGCTGCATTTCCTTGAACCACTTATCCAGTGGACAACAGCTGGCATTCTTACACACTTGAATCAAGTCTTTCTGTCTATCAGACTTTTGTCAGAAAATTTTCTTCTTAATTTTAATTGCATTGGGTTTTTGGTGCAAAATAGTTCAATTTTATGTAATTAAAATAATTCATTTTATCTTCTCCAATGCTACGTGTCCCTTGTTTGTTCACGAACTGTTCCCTTGTACACAGTTGTGAAAGGCATTTCCTGCTTTGTTCCTCTAATTGGTTTATGAGGTGATTTTCTGTATCCAGGTCGTGGATCCACTATATGCTATATGTTAGTCTAGACCTATTTTTGCCAGACTACTTTCCTGTTTTCCCAGCACCTTTTGGTAAATAGTGTCAGACTTTACTGAGTGCTTTTGCTTCTGTAGGTTATACCTGATCTTCTCCATGGCCAACTTCCCTGGTTTTTAATCAGAACAAAGAGTTTTTATTCTTATATTTTAATGAAGGAGTCATCAATAAGCCAACCAGTAATCATTTATTGAGCACATACAATATGCCGGGCACTGTGCCAAGCACTGCAATTACAAAGAGGCAAAAGACAACCCCTGCCCTCAAAGTGCCCACAATCCAATGGGAGAGATGACAGTCAACAAGTATATTTATGGCAAACTCTGTACAGGATAAATAGGGAAAAATTAACAGAGAGAAGTCACTGGAATTGAGGGTTGGGGAAGGCCCCCTGTAGAAGAAGGGGTTGTCTTTGGGATGTAAAGGAAGTCAGGCAGGTCAGTGGTCAGAGTTGAGAGGGAGAGCACCAGAGAAAGTGAGCAGGGTGCAGAGGTGGAGGATCTTGTTCATGGAACGGCCAGGCGGCCGGCGTCACTGGATTGAGGAGTCTCTGAGCAGGAAGGTAACTGGACAGGTGGGAGGAGGCCGGTGATGGAGAGCTTTGAAGGCCAACCAGAGGACTTGGTCCTGGAAGCTATAAGGAGCTTCTGCAGTTTGATGAAGAGGAGAATGACATGGCTGGACTTGTGATTAGGAAAATCATTGTGATGACTGATGGAGGAGGGACTAGAGTGAGGAGAGACTTGGAGGAGGCAGGAGCTTTTATGGTGGTCCAGGTGTCAGACGATGAGGGGCTGCACCTGGCTGGGGTCAGTGCCACAGGAGGGACCACAGAGGTGAAATTGGCAGGCCGTGGCCAAAGCTCAGGGGGTGCGAGGGAGGGAGGAGTCCAAAAGGTCTCCCACGTGTTGTCCCCAGGCACCAGGGGAAGAGGCTATCAAGGAGGAGAAGAGGGGACCAATGGCGGCCCTGGCTGCAGCGAGGTCCAGGGCATGGCAGCTGGCGATACCTCCCTGTTTGGGCCGGGTGGAGGAGCAGATGGGTGATGTATTTAAAGCACTTAAAGTGCATGGGAGCATTATTATTTTTTCTGGGTCCTACCCACTCAGACTGGGAGCTCCCCAAAACAGGAACCAGTCGTCTCCTTCCTGTTTCCTTCCAGTCCCCCCCTTCCAGGGGAATTGATCCCTTGAAATTTCTGTCTTTTCAGAGCTCTTGGGAAAAATTCCCAGTTTTTTACCTTCCAAACCAAGCCCTTCCTGTGGCTTGTGCTAATCGTAGAGATGAGGTGCCGTGAGATCTGCCTTTGGCTGGGGAGGAGGAGAAGGTTCTCCTCCGAGCTGTAGTTCTTTCCAGGTGGCAGCTTGGCTTGCCTGTCAGTCTTCCCCTTCTCCTTTTCCTGCTTCCTTTTGCCCTTTCCTTCTGACTCAATTTTTCTGTTTTAAAAGAAATCAGAGTAACTTTTTTATGTGATGAGAAATATCCTCTAGGAAAGAGAATGGGATTTGTTGTCCAGGTCTTGGGGCCAGATTCTGAGATTGGTGAAGGCGAGAGGCCTTCCCTGGGAGACAGGGCTGCCAGGGCCTCCGCCCTCCTCCACACCTGGATACGGCCAGTCCTGTGCCCTAAATCCCCTTACTCACTCTGGGTGGATCGGACCCTCTCTGCCAGCTGCTTCTCATTGGCTAGAAACCCGCTGGGAAGCGAGGCCCCAGGCAGGCCTTTTACCTCGCCCTTGGTGGTGTGAGGTTTCCCTTTCCTCTAAGGGGGGAAAAGGGGTGGGATTTTCCCTCTAACCTCAGTAAGAGACAAGAGTCCTTTATAATCCTTGAAATATCCATTCATCTCCCATACCTCCTACCGATTCTTAAGGTATCTCTGCAAAAGCAGCGACCTGTCCTGGAGGGAAGTTACTAATATGGCTTAGAAAGCAATTCTTTTTCATTTCCTTCCCTTCAAACAAACCTGGATTCTCTTCTGAGACTAACTAATCTCCCTCTTCCTCAGGAGGGTCTAGTGGTTAAAATGCCTTGCACTTCCGCCCGTGCCGTCTGAAGTTTCTCAAGTCCATTTCTTGTCCCTACCTAAGGGCTACTCGGGTTTCAGTGACAGAGTTTCTGTTCAAGCCTTTCAAAAAAACCCAACTGCTTCAAGCTGAGCTCCTAATGGAATATTTATGTTCTCTAGAAAAATGGAATCTCTCCTTGGCTCCTGACCTCTGGAAAATCGGATCGCCCGCCTGCACCAGCAAGCTAGTTGCTCGGACTGATGTTGACCCAGCAACTAATGTTTTAATTAAAACCTGTGGTTTTAATTTTATTATAATATTATTATGTTAGTTTTATGCATGGTTGATGATGATGTTTTGCTTTGCAAGTGCCCTGTTCTTATTTAAAACTTCCCAAGTCTTTAAAAATAAACTATTGAGCTCATCGCTCTGAGCTCTGCTAAAATAGCCACACATTTTCCCAGAGCAGAAGGAAAAAGCAAAAAAAATCTTAAGAGACTTTTGCCTTTGTCCGGGCAGGTTGGGCAAAAATCCACGAGATGAGATGTGATTCTGTCAAGTCTCATCAGAAGACATTTATAAACACCTTTTCCATGCCAGACTCCTTGCGGCGTTCGGGGAATGCAAAAGCTGCTCCTGCCCTCCAGGAGTCCACAGTCTAATGTGCAAAGCAACATGTGGACAACGATTTGCAGTCAAGCTATGGAGAGAACAACTTGGGGAGCACTAGAGGGCCCCTCGTACGCGGGCGCTTGGTGGGGCTTTAGCTGAGTCTTGAAGGAAGCCGGGAGGTGAAGGTTTGAAGGGAAGGACCTACTGTGTGCCAGGAACAGTAGTCATGGAAGAGATCCAGAGGTAAGAACATGGTCGGTGTGGGCTGTGAAGAAGCCCGCAGGGAAATGAGGGAACGGCATGCAGATCTGGCCGGCATAAAGGAGGTGATCTCTAGAGCTGGAGAAGGGTCTCCAGCAGACATGGCTTTGCTCTGAGGACGGAAGCCTGCGCCTGGGTCTGTTTTGGACATTGCGTAGCCATGGGACCCTAGACTGAGCCTCCACTTCTGCATCTGGATGACAGGAGGCAGATTCAGCGGCCTTAAAAGCACTTTTCTGCTTCAATCTGTGACTCTGAGGTCTGTGACACAATGACATTGTGCAAAATGTGACAGGCAAACCAGGGAAATGGAAATGGACTCACCTGCACAGATGTCCATCCATCCGTCCATCTGCCCATCCGTCCATCCACACGCCTTGGCAGCAGAAGGGGAGACGTCAGAGAGCTCCCTCAATTACCTCAGTTGTTCTCATTTTGGATGTGGGATTGCTTGTTTTTGTTAAGATGGCGTAGTTTCTGCTAGCGTGGCGTTCCTGCTGGGGCTTCAGAGGCGGAGGAGATCTGGAGGTGCTCTGAAGCCCCTTACCCACCTGCTGCAGCCTGTCTGCTCTGCCTCTGCATCTCCCAGCCATCCCCCTTCCTTAGCCATCCCCCCTCTCTGCTGCCCTGAGTCTCTTCCCACTCCAGCCCAGCCTCTTTTGGGAGACAGCTGCATGCCCCGTGTGTACAGCATCCAGTCTGGGACCAGACAGACCCTTGCTAAAGTCCAGTCACACCCTGAATAGCTGGGCGAGACCCTCACCTCTCCCTGCCTCAATTTCCTCATCTGTGAATTAGAACTACTAGACCCCTCAGGGTTTTGGGAGGGTCTGTGCTTGACTCACAGTAGGCTTTATTTCTGTTTATTTGTCCAGGGTTGAGGAGGGCGGCTAGAGTAGACTTCCCCGTTCCACCACTAACTGTGACCCTGACTTCTTCATAATTTAAGAAAGTATCGTCTCCCTCGTGCTCCCTAACACAGGGTAGTTGCAGTTATTTAAAGATATTCCCATGTGTTCTCCTGGAGTTCAAGATAGACTTATTTGGTTTTTGATATGTGTCTTCTTAATACAGGGGCAATGTAGATTCAAGTTCCTAGCATGATAGAAATATAGTTTATTTGTTAGCTCTTACAAGAATCCTAACTCTGACCCTTACAAGCTCATTTTGTTATAATTTTCTCTAAGGAGAATGACCTTTGTCTTGGAAAGAACAGAGGACAAATTGGCTAATAGGAGTTAGAACCTTAAAAAAGGAAGACAAGAAATCAAAGATTATCTAGGCTCCAGCCACTAAGTCTACTTGCCAAGAAAACCCAATGGACAGTATGGTACATGTGGTCATGAGGGCTCAGAACAACGACAGTGGTGATCATCTTAAAAAGAAAGTAGGGATCACAGAGAGCCAGCCAACTCCATCAAGAAGAAGTCATGTGATCTGACTTCCACTGCAGTAATCCCTGCAGATTGGCTCAGAGAGGGAATACGTGTGTGTAAGTATGTACATATACACATGTAAATTCCATTGAAACCTCCATCCAAATCTATCTAACCCAACTAGGAAATAGGAGGGCCAAAGATAAGAAAAAGGGGAGAGCGATAAAAGGAAAAAAGAAAAAAGGAGACAGTCATCAGAAATACAACAGACTTTAGGAGGAACAGGATAAAGAGAGATAAAGGAAGATGCATGGGATAAAGTGAGATAGGAGAAAATGCACAATAAATAATCATGATTGTGAATGAGATGAACTCATCCATAAGATGGAAACAGATATCAGTACAACTTAGAAACTGGAATCCAACAATATCTTATTTTTTATGACTACATTTGGAACGTGGTTAAAATAAGGGATTACTGCACAATCTGTGTGGTTCTGCTGAAATTTTTTTTTTAAAGACATGATCTCAGATAAAGCAAAAACAGAAATAGACCTAATTAAAAGGAATAAGCAGGGAAACTACATTTTGTTTAAAAGGTAGCATAGAGAAGTAATATCAATGCTAAACATATATGCACCAAATGGCACAGCATCCAAATTCTTCAACAAAAAGTTAGATGAATTATAGGAGGAAATAGACAGTAAAACTATATTCATGGGGGATTTCAACTTTTTCTACTCTCTCAAAACTTGATAAATCTAACTATAAAATATATGAGAAAGAAGTCAAGGAGATGAATAGAATTTTAGAAAAGTTTAGATATGATAGACCTCTGGAGAAAACTGAATGGGAATAGAAAGGAGTATACCTTATCTTCAGCTATACATGGCAACTTCACACAATCGACCGTATATTAGGTCATAAAACTCTCACAGCCAAATGCCGAAATACAGAAATGTTAAATGTGCTGTTTTTAGACATAATGCAATAAAAATTACACTAAATAAAGGGCTGTGGAAACATCAATTAAAAGTTATAATAAAATAGATAAATGAATGGTTCATGCGATTTTTCTTTTTTTAAAAAAAGAAAACTAGATTATTATAATCAAAAATGAAAAGAGTGAAGGCACCATCAATGAAGATGAAATTAAAGCAGTTATTAAGGAGTTATTTTGCCTAGTTATATGCCAGTAAAACACAATGACAAACTGACAATCATTGTCAGATAAGTGAAATAGATAAATATTTACAAAAATATAAACTGCCTAGATTAAGAGAACAGGAAATAGAATACCTAAATAACCATATTTTCAGAAAAAGAAATCGAGCAAGCCGTCAATGAATTCCCTAAGAAAAAAGTCCCGAACGGGTGGATTTAGAAGTGAATTCTATCAAACTTTTTCGGAACAATATTAAAGAATGTAAACACCTTGAAGATAGGAATTACTTGTTTTTATTTTTATTTCCTTAGTATCTGGAACATAGCATGAGCTTACTATATATTTTATATTATATACTATATACTATATATCATATATTTTTGACTGATTGATACTGATATTGTTATTCCTCTGTTCAGTAGATCAATAGACCTTTTCAGAAAAGCCTTGGACAAAATATAATGTGCATTTTTATTAAAAAATATTAAAAAGCAGAGGAATCAGTAGAGGTGTTTTTTTAAAAAAATGATAAATTATATTAATCAAAAACTCAAAGCAAGTATTATCTGTAAAGGAAATGAAGTTGGTATCTTCCCATTTAAGATTGGGGTAGAAGGACATTCATTATCAGCACTGTTATTCAATATTATATCAGAAATACTAGCTATAGCAATAAGATGAGAAAAAAATTGAAGAAAAGTAGGCGATAATGAAATAAAAGTATCCCTCTTGTAGGAGCATATGATAAATATACTTAGAGAATCAACTAAAAAACTAGTTGAAATAATTAAAACCTTCAGCAAAGTTGCAAAATATTAAAATTCTCATAAATTGGTATTTCTATATACTATTAACAAAACTTAGCAGAAAAAGACGCAGAGATATTCTACTTAAAATAACTACAGACAATTTAAAATACTTGGGAGTCTGCCTCCTAAGATAAGCCTAGGGATTATATGAATACATTTACAAAACACTTTTTTATATAAATAAAAACAGATCTATACAATTGAAATATTAATTTCTTATAGCTAGACTGTGCCAATGTAATAAAAATGACAGTTCTAGCTAAGTTAATTATTCATCCAAAGTACCAAAGGATTATTTTATAAAGCTAGAAAAAAATGGTAACAAAATTTATCTGGACTGACAAAAGGTCAAGAATATCAAGAAAACTGAAGTGATAGTCATCAAAATATATTAGTACTGGCTAAGAAATTGAGTGTGGATCAGAGGAATCCATTATATACACGATGGACAGTCGAAAATGACCATAGTAACCTAATGTTTGATAAGTACAAAGATCCGGTCTTTTTTTGGGAGGTAAGACCTCACTATTTGACAAAAATTGCTGGTAAAATTGGAAAGCATTTTGTCAGCAATTAGATAAAGACTAACATTTCACTATTTACCAAGCTGTTTTTTTGTGTTTTCTTTTGCAATATAATAGAAATATCTTTGACATAACCTCACTTGCACAATCAAAATCATAGTGCTAGCTTCCTCAAGAAGAGAGGGATGGAAGAGAAGGAGAGAATTTGGAACTCAAAACATTTTTAAATGATTGTTAAAAAAAATTTTTTTTACATATAATTATTGGGAAATATTTAGTGAAATAAACAAAAAAAATCTTTAAAAAGGAAAAGGTTATACCAAAGTAACATTCTCTTGTTCAGTTAGAATTGTATTTTAGATGCACTGAGAAATACTTTACAAAATGTTTCGTCATGTTCTTGTGGATGAGAGTTAAGTATATGGTTTAAATAACTTGTTAGATGGATTTGGAGTATCTCAATTGACCACACAGAGGATAATCATTAGCGAATATTGTAGTTATCTTAGAAAAAGTTTACTATTTTACATTTTCACCGATAATTTGGATGAAGGCATAATTTCCATATGTGGCAAATTTTAAAATGATGAAAAACTATATAAAAGAACCAAAATGTTTAATGGCAAAGTTAGAATTCAAAAAGGTCTCAACAGTCTAGATCCCATTTGTCCAAATGCAGTGAGTTGAGATTTAATATTAATAAAGGTGAAATTACAGTATGGTCAGCTAGGTGATACAGTGGATAGAGTGCTGGGCCTGAATTCAGAAAGATTCAACTTCCTGAGTTCAAATGCAGTCTCAGACACTTAGCAGCGGTGTGACCTTGAATACCTCAGTTTCCTTTTTTGTAAAAAGAGTTGAGAAGGAAATGACCACTCCAGTATTCTTGCCAAGACAGTGGGGTTGGGAAGCTGAATGGGGAGGAGGGTGGTTGGGGAAATGGGGTGCAGGATTGTTGGGGAGGCTGAGAGCCAGGAGGGAAGGGCATGTTGGTCAGCAAGGAGAGAAGTTAGACTTCCATTTTACCAGGAGAATTGGGCTCCTGGCCTCTGGGCAGTTGGGGCTAGGTGAAGGCTTGATGTTGGGCCATTAGGCCGTGGCCTAAAGGAAGGACCTTGACCTTTTCCCTGGTGCTCAGTGGAATGGTGTTTCCTCCCTTCCGGCAGATCTGACCAGTGGCCTGGCTGGATGGAGGAAAAATATGGGGGTGCTATGGAAAGGCATTTACCCCTTCCCCCAGCAAAGCTGGAGATCAGACAGGAGAACCTTCTGTCAAGTCTTTGTCACTTTGGGAAGGCTTTCTTCCCCCCCGGCACTCCACGGACAGGAAAGCAGATTCAGGCTGTGTGGGAGCTAAGGAAGAGGCTGTAGATCCAAGGCCTTCAAGGAAAGCCTTGGAGGTCTGGGGCTACTGGGACCCTGGGTGGCTCTGCTCACTCTCCAGTGAACGAGGACTTCTGAGACGTGGACTTCCTTCGGCCTTCCTGCCATGTCCCCATGCTGGTGGAATCCATTTTCCTCCTGTCTGGCTCTTCACGAGCCCATTTGGGGGTTTCTTGGCAAAGATGCTAGCATGGCTGACCATTTCCTCCTCTGGCTTTCTCTGTAGCTCCTCTTCACAATTAAAAAGCTCATCTCTCTTTTTTTAAAAGGTCCAGATCTCAGTGACCTGAGATCGCACAGAGACTGAGACAAATTCACTAGTAACCTATAAATCTTATTTAAATCATCTGCTAACTTTCTCCAGCTCATCTTCTGATGAGCCTTGCTCAAAAAATAGCTAGCAGCAGCGGGTGATGGCCCTGTGTTGTTGGCACTCCTTCCTCTCTCTCATTTCTGGGCCAGGTAACCTGGCTGGGGGGACACGTTTCACCACAGAATCCCTCCCTAACTAGGGAGGAAGGGATGACTTCTCTGTGCAACATGTATGTCCCTCTCATTCAGCATCTCGGGTAGGATTTTTCCCCTTCTCTCTCCGTGTTCATCCTCTCTTCCCCTGCTCTGGCCATTCTTCCCCTGACCAAGAAAGCTTGCACAGGGTCTCTGGGGCCCCATCAGTTCTGCACCTTAATTAGCTCAAGGAGCCCCTGCGAAGTGATGCAAGGAGCCTGGGAGCTCCCTGGGGCTGTACCTCGTCGTCTGGTGCCCCAGGCCCTCCCCGGCTGCTCCAGGGAGCCCGATGCCAGGAAACCATTCAGCTGATACACCCCCCCACCTCTTATTTGTCTCAGTCTCATGAAGACGCATGTGACCTGACATGATCTTGGGGTGTAAACAAGCACCTAGCAGATTGTCGGCCCTCTGCTCTCTACCAGCATTTCAGTCAGACCAACAGGTGAGCCCTGGTGGTGTTCTGGGTCAGCTCCAGGTCAGCCTGGATGCCAGCGAGTGCCCAGCTGTCTGCCAGTTGTTATGAGGAAAGGGCTTTTTAAACATCCTCCTCATCCTCGTGGCCAGGACAGTCTGAAACAAATGGGAAGACATTGTGATCAATCAGTCAATAAGCATTTATTAAACACTTGATGTGTACCAACTAACAGACCAAGCTCGGAGGTTACCAAGCAGTTTTTACTCTTTGGGAGCTTGTGGTCCTGTGGGAGGGACAGGAAACAGGGACATGCACATGCATATACAGAAAAAAAGGAGAATACACACTTTGTTAAGTAATTTAAGACACAGGTACCCAAGGACTTGAAGATCAGCAGAATCTCCATCTGTGAAGTGGAGCTTGAACAGAACCTTCCAGGAAGAGGGGATGGGCTCTCCGGCATGAGGACTGCTGGGCTTTGGCCTTGGTTCTCAGAAGACCCATGACAGGGGGCCAGTGATACCATGACGTGCAAGCCTGCTGGATTAGCGTGAGGGCACCGACCCCAGCTGCCTTCTGAGCCGTCCGGATCTGGTGGCAAGATACCATTCAGGATATAGCGGGAGAACCTCGTGGCCTTTAAGCAAAGATCTGTCTGAGACCAACGAGGGCTAGGCGAGAAACGAGGCAGACGACGGCCTTTTTTACTGAGTCTGGGAGGTTTCTGACCAAGAGACACGAGTATTCTACACTCCCTGGCTTGGGGAATAACCAGTGCAAAGGCGTGGAGGTGGGAGATAGGGCACTAAGTTAAGGGCCAAGAGCAGCGTGCATTGGGGTCCTGGGCTGTGAGAAGGGCTGAGAATAGCTTGCATTGGGATCCTGGGGTCCTAGGCTGTGTGGAGGGCTGAAACTGGCATGCATCTGGGTCCTGGCTGCTGGAGGGGGGACTGCCAGATGCAGGGAGTCTGGAAAGACCAAGGGGCACAGAAGTACTGGACAGTAGGAAACCAGCTGTGGGGGCAGGTCCTTCCAGTCGTGTTGTCTTTGGGCTTCTGCTCTGTCAAATATGGACATTCCATCCACTCACCAGCTCACAGGGACTTGTGAAGGACGGAAGAAAGAAGTCCAGAAAGTTTGTTTGTAAAGGGGAGCAAGAGGAGGTTCTTGGGCTCCCTTAGAGAAGCAGCGTGAATCCAAGGAGATGACCAACAGTTCTTCACAGAAGTGCGTTGTTAGTAACCGTGAAAGGTTGTTCCTCATCATGAATACTTGGAGAAATGCAGATCAGATGTCTCTGAGGTCCCTTCATTCCAAGAAAGTGGCCCAAACGACAGCCATTGGGAAGGGTCTGTGGAGGAGGGCTCCACTACAGACCCGCTTGTTCTCTGTCTCTTTGTCCCCACAGTTTGGGACTCTGGTCAGAACCAAACGAATGAAACAGTCTCTGCCTTTAGTCTGGAGATCCTTCGGGTGGCCACAACAACTTCTTTTTGTCGGTACTTTCTGTTGTAGCAGAGGGTAGGAAAAGCAGCAACAGTATGCAGGGGAAGCAAGTACGACAACGGTGGTGTGGGAAGAGCAATGACAACGGAACGGAAAGCTCCAACGAGAGACTCGGGGACCAAGCGTGACCAAAAAAGTCAGGAGAAAGCCCTCCTCCATCTTTACAGACACTGGGACGGGGGTGCTCAAGGGGCTGCGGGTGTGGAACACAGCAGATGTCACGTTTTTTCAGTGCTTTGGCTAGTGTGATGGAGCTGCTTTTATTTTTCCTTTCTTATCTAAGGGTTGGCTCTCTGAAAGGGAGAAAAGGAGATGTGTCCTGAGAAATGTGGGGAAAATGAAATAAAAGTGTGTTTGTGAAATGTCTGTGAGCTGACCCGGCTTCCTCCCAGCCCAGCCCTGGGGTTCAGAACGTCCGTCCCTCCCACCAGTAGCAGTTAACGTCCAGCCTCACCAACCACGGGATGGACAGCCTTTTATTTCAGTCTTTCTCTCTTAATGGAGATTTGGGGCGATTTCAATTCCAGAAATTGAGAGCCAACTTGTTGGAACGTCTTAAGAAAGTGTTTTTAGTCAATAAGATTTAGCAGAATGATGTATAAACTTGCAAAAAGGAAGCTAGTGCTGCTCCAGTCACCCTGGGAGGGGAAGATGAACAAGTGCCAAAGCCCTGCCACTTAGCTTCCCACGCTGCACTCAGTGTTTACAACTATTAGGAGCCGATGAAGAAAAGGGAAAGTTGTTTTAAGTGTCTGCAGTAATTACATGTCATGGGTGTCACACTCCCACGTACCCTTTCCCACCTGGATACCTCTCTTGTGCGGGCTGCGCTGATGCGTCAGGAGCGTCACGGAGCTGTGGGGGGGGGAACTTGGGAGAAAGAGCACAGCACATTCTGCCCTTCAGGACTCCTAGCTCTAGCTTTACCTTCTCTAGAAAGGAACCTAACGGGCTTCCCAATAGGAGAGCTCGGCACCAGCTCATCCACCCAGACTCATCCCCTTGGCCGAGCTCTCCTGGTGGCCGTTCCCACTTCATGGAATTATAGTCATGGTGGCCACGACGATGGCGACAGCCTGGGTGATGGTGGCTGAGTCACGGGGATTTGTTTTGTTTATGAAAGCAGCTTAGAGCACGGTTGTCATCACCAGCAGTTAGAGCCTTCTGGGTTTGGTACCAGGTTCTGCAAGGATGTGGTGGCAGAAACTGCAGCACATCACGGCTGCAGGAACAGAGTCCTGGAGAGCACCTGGCCAGAGAGGATCAGCGCGTGCTCTGCAGGGTGATCCCGGCCTGATCCTGACCCCCAACTCACCCCAAACCGCCCTTCCCAGATATTCCCTGTTCCCCAAACCCCCATGCTCACACACACACTTCTTTTGCTAGGAATACTGATCAAACCAGTGCCACTTAGAGAGCTTGTCCCGTGAGTGCCCAGCGGCCCCATTTCCCACTAATGCGCCTTTGCCCGTCCTCTTTGCTATTGTTTTCTCTCTTCCTATTAAATTGGAAGCTTCCTGAGAACAAGGACTGTCTCAGATTCACATCCTCCAGGCTTAGCCATATTTGGGGTAACAAATCAGTGCTTTTTCATTTACTCAATTACATATTACTGATTGACTGATTTTCATCACGTCATGTTCTAAAAACGGTGAATCTTCACACTACAAATACAGATGACCCTAGCCAGGTCAGCAGTAATGCTCTGGACTAGAGCAAAAACCAACTGTGGCTCACAGACATCCAAGTGGAGCATTTATCTCTAACAGTCTACAAATGACATTTTAAATAAATATTGCTGTATCCAACACTTATTCTCTTCCTGCTCCATAGAATGAAAAGGTCCCAAAATACAGACACCCAGCAGAAGAGATCAGAGTCGTGTGGGGATGGAAGCAAATCCGTCTCCCTCCTGTCCCCCTTCTCTGCCACTGGCTTTGTGCTGAGGATGCTTTCATTGAGCTACAGC
This sequence comes from Antechinus flavipes, assembly GCF_016432865.1. Classification (NCBI taxonomy): domain Eukaryota; kingdom Metazoa; phylum Chordata; class Mammalia; order Dasyuromorphia; family Dasyuridae; genus Antechinus; species Antechinus flavipes. Next base: position 21,794,784 of record NC_067399.1, read on the forward strand.
GCTTGAGCTTATGTCTTCGTGCTTTTATTCAGAATCTTTAACAAGATAATTGATCCGTGTGTCCACAGAATATTAACTGTAAAAAACCAATCACAAGATAATAACTTATCCCAGGATCATTTCTATCTGAATGCCGTCAAAAAGATGAGGAAAATGGATGATGATCATAGTGCACAGGAATAATATACAATGGTGAATTGTATTCTTTCCAAGTGAAGAAGACACTCACCACTTGCCAACAGGAGGACACGCACTTAGAATTGTTTCTGCAGGAACTCTGGTGCCCCTGGAGCCCAGGAGTACCATCTAGCCCCAGAATGCTCAGCTGTGAGCTTGTGCTTCTGGCAAGACTAGCATAAAATGCAGACTTTGCCCCTTTCTGTTTTTATCAATCTTTTGTCCCTAAAACATGGATGTGCCTCAAGGTATCCTGCACACAGTAGTTGCTTTTTGTATACAACTGTTTAGATGTAGAAGTGTGGGTTTTCGACTTTGGGTCATCCAGAAATGCATCATTCTTGAGTTAGATCCGCCGTCTGCCTTCTCAGCCATGGTCCTGTAGGAGACTTGAGCTCCTGCTTCTCTTTCCTTTCACGGGAGGGAGATGTCATTTGGAAACAAGTCGGGCTCCCTGGCCCCGGGTGTCCTCGGCCTTACAAAGCCTCTCCTTTTCTGGCCTGACCGCAAGGCCCGGCCGAGGGCCCTTTGCCGCCAGCCACGCTCGGATTCCCTCTTTTTGCCGGGGATTGTCGCTCCGGGGACAGACTGGAGGTGGCTTTCTCTGGCTTGCTACTAGCCTGGGAGTGGAAAAAGTTGAGCGGGAACTGAGGGCTGAGGTCATTGCAGGGTTTTGCTTGTTTGAAGAAATCAAACTGAAACCTGATTCAGGGGATTAAAGTCGGAGGAGAAGAGCTTTGTTCTTTAAAAAGAACAATCTCATTTCCTGATTTGTAATCCCCCAAAGCCCTGGTAAGTTTGCTTTTGGAAATAAACCAGGGCTCCTAGTGGGATTACGGAAGAGACATACAAATGAGGGCTGCTCCAGGGCCTGCCAGCTCCTTCGAGGTCTGCCCCGTCTGGTGACATTTCAGCCGGAGCTCCTGGTCCTCATACTCTCTGTGGTTCCCTAGTGGTTCCCTCCTCGTGGCCTCCAGACAGATTGGGTTTTGTCAGATAATTCTTGTTTGATAGGCCTTGTCCCTGCCTTCTTGATGCCTTTGGGGTCCAGTGTGGTTTATCCGGTGCCTCCTAAATAGGGGCCCTTTAATGGCTCATCCCTTCCCTCTTCCTCACCATTTGTCCCAGGGCCTCTCTCCTGATTCTGCTGCCCAGCCCAATAGGAGAAGCCTCACTGGTGCAATCTCACCAGCCAGGGCAGCCCCGGCACTTTGGGGCCAGGGAGCTCTCCTACCAGAGGCCCTGGCCTGCGATGGCCTGTGCCTGTCTCCGGTGCAATGGCCCTTGAGAGGTGTGCTGGTGGGCAAAGCATGGGAGCCCAGGTGGAATGCTATACCCGGACTCCAGAAGGCCTGGATGCGGGTCTTGCACCTCCCTTTTCTCATCTGCCCTGGCTGGGATCCGTAGACACATGGAGGTTGTGCTAAAACCCTCGACCAACACTTGAGTCGTAGCCTCTTCACCACTGAGACATCAGGGAAGTGCTACCAGAAGATGCCCTTGTATTTGGGAGGATGAAACCGCCAATCCAGTGGAAGGACGCACTTTCTTATGCTTAGATTTCTCTGAGAATGGCAGAAGGGAGCTACAGCATGTAGAGGAGAGCTCAGTGGGGAGAGACACCGGTTAGGAATTCTTCCTCTATCAGGCAGAGGCTGAACAGATGCCAGCCAGGTGGTCCTTAATCATGATCTGCCTTATGCCAAACTCTGGGAATGGCACCGAGGGGACAGAGATGGAAGCCAGAGTCCAGCCTCAAGAAGCTCACAATCTGAGGGAGGCAACGTGTATCTGCGTAAATCTTTACAAGGTGAGTCTAAGTCAACTCAACAAGCATTTACCGAGTGCCTACTTGTGTTGGTAACCTTTATTAGGTGCCTGCTCTAGTGTGCTAAGCCTTGGGCTAAGTGTTAGGGATACAAGAAAGGGCAAAGGCAGTCCCTTCCCTCTAGTCTTCCAACAGCCAGCCCAGCCCTCTTGCCTAGCACGGTCCTGCCTCCCGTCTCCTGGCTTTTCTTGATAAGGTCAGAGTCCTTCTTGGCTCTGTTCACCAGGCTTGATGCCACTTCCCCTGACCCTCATGGGAGCTCCTTCTGGGCCCTGACTCCTGATGGGTGCTCTTGCACCCCAGCCAGTCTCCATCAGACTGCTTCATGTTCTCCTGCCTTTTGCTTCTGGATGAACCCAGTGTCTGAGAGAAGATTTTGGAAACCTCAGTCTGAGTGCCTTTGTTCTGTATTTTTTGATATCTCTGACCCCTAGCACAGTGCTCAATAGTAGAGGTTTGATTAATTTTTAATTAAATGAATCAGTGAATGAGCTAAGCATTTATCCTAGGCCCTGTACAAGATAGAAAAATAAAATCATTTGGGCTACTTGTCTTAGGAGATTTTACATAAAAAGAAGCTGAAAATGGAGGGAAGGGGACGGAAGAAAATCAGAGTCAGGAACTCAGCCTGCAAGGAATAAAGTCATAGTTTGGGCTTCCTCTTGGGTAGACCGGACGCATGGGAGCAAGGCCATACAATCAAGAATACATATAGTCTGACAGTAGAGTGAAGAGAGTGTGTGTGTGTGTGTGTGTGTGTGTGTGTGTGTGTGTGTGTACATGTGCACATGTGCACGCATGTGTAAGAGAGATGAGAGGACTTTGTGTGCAACTTGTGAACTCAAGTTTAATCATAAGGAAGGGGTGATGAGACAACCCCATTTTATAGTAAAAGGACCTAGCAATTTCAGTGAACTTTAAGCTCAAGGAGAGTTGATATGGGACATGACAGATGGAGAGTTTCAGCATTCTCTCCCCTGATCAGCCTGTATTTACACTATCTGGGCACCTCATCTTAAGAATGGCATTGACAGGATGGGACGCCTTCAGAGGAGAGAGACCAAAAGCACATTAGCAATAGTTAGTCTAGAAAACACTGAAGGCTGTCATGTGGAAGGGGGATTTGACTCATTCTGTTAGGCCCTAAATGACATAATTGGGAGTAAACGGGTAGAAGTTGTAGAGAGACAAATGTCCACTGCATATTATTAGGGGGAAATTCTTCTTAGCAAGAAGTAGACGTTCAAGAGTAGAATCCGCTACTTCAAAAATTAGCAAACTTTCCAGTCGTGAAGAGAGAGGCCTTAACAACAAGGCCAGATGGCCATCTTGCTGGGGATGGGGATGGGGGTTGCTGTAGAGATACGTTTAACTTAGATATAAGTATTTCTGGATCACCTTTGAGATTCCTCCTCCAAGTTCTGGGATTCTACTTTTAAATCACATCTCCTGCATGATTGCTGTTCAGTGGTAGCTTAGGTGATAAAGGAGAAAAATCAGAATGGAAGACTACATACAGCAAGTGTGGAGAGCTTGAATAGCTTCATAGATTGACAAATTTTGAGGCGACAGGGCTCTCAGAAGTTCCCCATTCTAACCCCGCCATTATACTGATGAACAAACAAGACAGGAGAACTCAAGCAATTCAACCATGTGGAGCCGCTGCTGACCACGGGGAAGTCCTCCTTATGAAGGGCGAAGGACGTCATTTTTAGGTTCTTGGGGGATTTTATGTGCACTCCTTCTGACAAGGATTTCAGCTCTTATCTTTCCAAGAACTGTACTGGCCCGTCATGGAAGGGTTCCTCCACTCCACAGCATGGGCAGCTAGATGAGAGATGGGCCCAGCAACCCACAAAACAAGAAAATTGGGAAATGTCCCCAGGACTTCTGTTGGGGCAGTCACAGGGATCCAGGGACAACATGGAAGTAAATGGTGGGTTGAGTACGCTGAGAATCGCACAGTATTAGACAATTCAGCTGATTATTTGCACTCAGAATCACAACCGGTCCAGTGATAAGCTTTTGGAGGAATTAAATCCTAGCAACCTCAGCAGTCTCACTTCAAAGTAAATGAGAAACAGCAGGGTCAAAGAGACGTGACCAGAAAGGGATGTGGGCAAATCCTGATCAAGAGGAAAAACCACTAATATATTGGTGGAGAGGCTTTGTGCCACTCGGGGTCCGTCCCATGTAGTCTTTAGAGATCAAGAGCAGCTGATTGTTTGGACAGACTCTTATGGAAGATACAGGAAGAAGAGTAATACAGGATGAGAAGTCAGCTTCAGAGTGAGTGTTCACCTTGATGAGATCAGGAACCCATTGCCATCCCTGGATGTGAAGGGTCTTCATGAAGGCCTTGGGTCATTTCCAAGCTTCAACAATTTGAAGGGTTATAGAACAACTACAAGTGGTGCTGCAGGTTCTGGACTCGAATGGTGTCTTCCTGAGGGGAGATAAACCTTCTTATCTGTAATAGTGACTTTTCTTGGATTGAAAATATTTGGTCTGAAACAAATGTAAAAATGCATATGGGCTTTATGAAGACCGTGTGTGTGTGTGTGTGTGTGTGTGTGTGTGTGTGTGTGTGTGTAATTAAGGAGTCCTTTGCTCAAAAGCATTTTTATTTTATAGAGCAGATATTATTGTCATTGATGTTAATAACTGCTTTGAATGTTTGAGTATATGCAGCCACCAACATATATGAAAATATTTCATTGGATCTTGTTAATTTAATTGTAAAACACTTGATAGTAAGTCCCTGCAAACTGACTCTGAAATTCAAATATAAACCAGAGCTTTAGTTGAGCAGAAAACTTTCTCCTGTCATAGCTAGCATTGAAATTTTTCTTAAGACAGGTACTGAATCAGTGATAAAAATGCCTTTTACATCTCTGCTTCCCAGCATGCAGTGAAGCTAGAGCTGCCATTTTGCCTCTTGTTTGCTTCTGTTCGTGGACCCAAGCAAGACCTTTTGATTTCATATGTAACAGAACTTGGGGCAATAAAACTTGACATTCTTCCCCGAGACTTGTATATATCCCCACAGCCCCATGTAGTTATCTCCTTGTTAACGACTTTGAAGCTAGAGCCATAAACCGAACGGGTACCCAAGGCGCTCCCGTAAATGGCATCCGGGCTTACGTGGTCTCGTTGAGCTGAAACTAATTTGGAATGGAAGGAAGAGAGAAGTTCAGGAAGGGGCTCGGATGTAGAGGTCTGAGGTCGGGGTACACAAAGTGTGAAATTTGCAAATGTTCTCTGGGTATTCCGGGATCTTCAGGGGGTCCCGAGTGCAGAACTGGCCCGATTGTGGCTATCCATGTGCACACGCTAGCAGTAACACACCCGTGAGGTAACACAAATAATCAGCCGGGGCATAGTTAATGATATGGTAGGGAATATTTTTTGATAAATGCTTGGGGAATGAGGTGACAGGCGTGAAATTAGAAAATTCCTTGAGCGACCTAAAATAAAAATAGCTTTCGGAACTGAAAAGAGTTTCACAGCTGAAGATTTGATTGTGTTGAGAGGAAAAACTTCTTTTTCTTCTCCCCCTCCCTTCTCCTTTGCAAGTTGTTTGTCCATTCACAAAACAAATACTCTGAAGCCCAGCGCGGCTCATGGGAATAACTCTCAGGTCGAATTAGTACAGTTTCCTTGCTGTCAGGACGCTGGAATTAATGGTGTTTTGATGACACGAATTTTGAAGGGCGAACAAAGCCGCTGAAGGGCGAGAGACATGGCTCCTTAGAAGCGCGGGCCTCCTCTCCCCCAGCCTCTCTTGTCTCCCCCGTCATCCGTCTGCCAATCTCCCTGTCCATGGTTAGTTAAAGGCGCTTTTCATGCTCTTTTCTTTCCCACAGAGTTTGCCAGATCCGGCCCGGTGCCTGGGTTCCAGGAGGACACGCTGCAGTTGGCCTTCATCGACTTGAGACAAGTAGGTCTTTGTGTTTTTGTTTTTTGTTTTTCTTTTAAGATGTGTGACTGAAGACCATCAGGTCTTAAGGAAGAGGGGAGGGGAAGGGGGGATTGGCGTTGGCGATTCCCTCTGGAGGGGGAGGCCCCCCCTTCCATTTTGCTATCGGGGGTCCCTGGCTCAGCGGAGGGGGAGGAGAGACCCCGAGGGGCGAGGGGCCCGAGCGCCCCCCGAGCGTTGGCCCCATTATGCCGGAGTCGGCCTGGGCAGACCCGGCCGGGAGATAAGGCCCCAGCCTCACCAGCCGACGTAGAGCAGGTGCTGCTCCCGGCGGAGGCAGTGATGCAGAGACCGCCTGTTAGAGGCGCTTTGTTCGCAGATAATGCCGGCAGGGGCGCGGGGGCGGCCCTCTGTCCCCTCACAGCGCCCCGCTCTCTGGCGTTCTCAGCCACGAGGGCAGAGGCTTGGGGTAGGAAGGTGAGGTGGCAGGGCCGGCCTGGCAGGGCTGCCCATGGAGCGGGCCCATGCCCGCCGCTTAGGCTTGGCAGCCCGATCTAGGGGAAAGGGCGCCGCTGGGGAACGGTTCATTCTGCCTAAGAGGGGCAGGCCCGGGGCCTGGGTGATGCGGGGGTGGGCAGCAAGGGGCAGGGCGGGGGGGAGGGGGGGTGGGAAGGAGGTGGAACTGGGCTCTGTCATCTCCCAGGTCTGAAGATGGATGGGGTCAGAGAGAAGGGTGAATGAAGTAAGAGTCAATGACTGATGCTTCTCTCCTTATTAAAACAATCATTTTTTTGTCTGTTAAAAAAAGGGGGCCGGCTTTGTTTGGGCTGCCATGATGATGCAGTGCCTCTTGTTTGCAAGGCCGACATAGTGTGCATTCTGAAAACTTGGGGATGGCCGCAGATTTCTTAAAGCTGTAGGACCCCTCGTGTCGGTGATCCCCCCGCCACTGGGACTCGATTCATGCCAGAACAGCTTTGAACCTGTAATGGATGGCCCGAGCCACCCTCATCCTCACGGATGGGCGCCGTCATCTGTCATCTCGTGACATTGTGGAAGGCGCCATTGGGCGGGAAGCACCCACCGGGGCTTGAGAATTCAGGCCGCGTCCCAGAGACGGGGGTCAGCTTCCTGGCGGTTTGGGGGCCCGATGAGGGGCCGCCCCAGGAGGGGTTCTTTAACACATAGGGTCTGTCACAGATGGGGCAGAGCTTCCCTCCATGTGTTTGGGGGTTGTAAGATGGGCAGGTATGAGGGTTTTCTGGAGTGGAATGAGTTTAGGATTTTTTTCTCCTTTGTTTCATCACTTAAACCGCCAAGACAACTCAAGTTCTATCTGGTGTTCTTAGGAAAGACACGTCCCCAGAGGTGTTCCTCTCCCACTCTGGGCTCCTGAAGGAAGTGTGGGCCCTCTGAATTGGTCCTTGGTCCCCCTGGAAAGCAGTGTATAAAATGTTGACCCTGGAAGTCCTAGGTGGGCCACCTCTTGCACCAACCTGGAGGCCCGCCGAAATCCCCGTGTTCTGTTGTCTTTATTCCTACTCTTAATGCTTTTCCTTTTGGTTGTGATTTTGGTGGGAGGAGAAAACAAGGTTCTGGGTCATTTGGGTGATTGAGTGATGGTCTATTTGAATTTAGCCTTTTTCCTTTGAAAATCTCTTCTTGTGTCACTGTGGAAGTGACTCAGAGGGTTCATCCTTCTGGCCTGCTGCCTCAGGGAGAGGGACCACTCCCCGAGCGATAGATGTCTCACCATTCCAAATCATTCTAGGGCTTTTTCAAAACTGTACTGACTTTCTCTTCAAAGTGTCTCTATCTCCTGGACTCCAGAAGCTGAAGCAGAAAATAACCCGGACAAAGTTCAGAGGTGTACTTGCGTGGGCTTCGGTTTTATCCTCATTTAAACAGTGTGACCCCAGTAATAGGTTCCCAAGGCATGATGGGTACCTGTTAGAGGGTACCAGAGAAGCCCCAGACTCCTTCACACGCTGTTCATCCAGAGGGGAGGAAACGTATCGTGGAAGCGGGTCTGTCTCTCGCTTCTCTTTTCAGCTTCTGCCTCTTCTTGAGAGCAGTGGAATAGAGCAGCCCTTTTCCCAGACGAGCCTGTCAGTGAGCAGGACTTCACAATTTTACTTGCTTTTGCCAGGGCCCTTTTCTGGCTGTTAATCACATTTGCAACATGGCTTTGGTAACTCAGGCAACAACCCCCGGTCTTGGCTCTGTGTCTCCATCTTACATCTGTTCAGCTTGGGTCTGTCACGGTGGGCTTGGGACCCCAGCGTACAAGCGCCCACCCGCCGATATGGTTCACTGGACTCAGTTCATTCGGGGCTTATGTGGAGAAGGACTGATAGAGAGGGGTTACTCACAAATGCTGCATTCATCCTTGAAATATTAATAATGTAGCTTCTGCGAGGACCGCCAGCATTTGCCATCCCACTTGCCCTCCCTAGTCCCGTTTCCTCGCCTGTAAAATTGGGACTGGACGAGATGGCCTCTGGGCCCTTCCAGGCATTCCAGCAAGTATTTATTCTAGACTTCTTGTGTTCCTAGAACTGTCTCTAACACGGTCCCTGCTCACAAGGAGCTTACGCTGTAACTGGGAAATCTGGGCTTACCCACATGAAGCAGCCTGAGACGGCTGGCCTCTGTACAAACCATATTGCACCATCGGGCAGTGGGCAGGAAGGGGCACCGGGCCAGAGGAGAAATAGAGGTCCTCCTGGAGGAAGTGGGGGAGAGGTGGATGGACAGAGATGAAAAAGGACCACGAGGTGGGGAGAGAAAACCATAGGAAGTTTATTGGGGAGTTACTGGGGAGGAGAATTAGTGTGGAGGATCCCCCCCTCTTCCTCAAAGCCTGAGTTAGCCTCCCTAGACTCCGTGCTGACACTTGTCTCTCGTCTTTTTTTTTCTCCTGTCTTTCTTCCCCCTCTTCTTCATCTCCCACGTTTATGGATGCCAGTCCACCTCCCCACACTGTGTGCTCCTCCAGCCCACGGTGCCTCCTCCTCGGAGAGAGGAGGATGGGCTTTTCCCTGGGCCCTTTCAAGAATCTCCGTCCCTTCAGAACGGTTTCCTCTTCAGGGAGTCGAGGCTGTTTTCTTTTCCTTGTGCCCAGCAGTTGTTTACTTCCTACACACTTAACTTTCTTTCGAAGTTGAATGGACCGGATTACCCAACCAGTAGAAAAGGACGTTGCATCAGATCTCCTGAATGGGGCTCTTGGGCAGCAGCTTTTGTCAGCAAAATCATCCCGAGATAGAGAGGGCTTTTTTTAGCTGGAGCTGGTGCCGTTCCCTCTGGACCAGTTATTCCCCAATTTGTACACCTACAGCCTGAAGTAAACACCGTGCATTTCCATCGCAAAGACACACCTGCCTTATAAACAAGAGCTCGGGAGAAACACTCTTTAACCCTCTGCCTCTTTGAATGAGAATTGGAACTTTAGGTCATTATGGCTCGGGAGCTGCTCCTGCTGGGAGTTGAGAGCCTCACCGTGGCTAGGCTGAGAGATCTGCATCCAGCTAAGAGAACTTAGAGCCTTCACTTTGGGCTTCCTCTAAGAGGTCCCTCCATTCAGTGCCCCCCCCCCAAAAAAAAAAAAAAGTTAGTAAAGGTCACTGGTGAAGAGGAAATTTAAGGCTGGGAACACTCCTGTCTTGCTTAACTGCCAATTTGCTCATATGGAAAAATCTTACTTTTATTTAATAATCATTTAATTTCATTTTGCCCTCAGTGGAAAAACCACTTCCAGTAAAAAGCTAGACTTGCCAGACGCAGTATAGATCCAAACCAGTATTTATAGCCACTGGTGACGGCCTCCTTCTCAAATCCTCCGTCCTCCCCTCGGACCAGCTGGTCGTTCGCTCGGCTGGGGCCTCCTGGCGTCTGGGCCTTTGTGAGTCCGTGGGGAAGATGGAGATGGGGAGCAGTGGAGGGTGACACCTTGAGGTGTGAGCCAGCCCTTCTCGCTCAGGAAGCAGGAGCCGTCTCTGGGCCAGGAACTGTCCTGGGCGGGGAGGCTCTGCGCCGACGGGGCGCTCTCCTGCCAGCTCCTGGGGTGCTCTTTCCACACCCAAGCCTTTGTGAGCGGCAGCCAGGGGGAGGAGGAAGCGGGCTGTGGCCCCTGTGGTTAGTTTGGCGACGCCTTGGGACTCCCATCATCCTCAGAGCTGTTTCCGACGGGTCCACGACAAGGGGCGGCTGGAGCTTGAGAGAGCTCAGTGGCCTTGGGATGCCCATTAACAGAGCTGGGAGGGGGCTCTGCCGTTCCTGGCCTCCTTGAGTAGTGAGGCCTTGGGACTTCTCAGGCCCAGAAGGCCCTGCTGGGCCGGCTGGCAGGAGCCTTCAGGAGATGGCGTGGGATTGGGGGTCAGGGGCCTCGTCCTGGCCCTGGTGCTGCCATGTTCCATGCCCTTGACTAGAGGGCCCCCTTGGTGATTTGCTTTTCCTGGCTTGACTGTTGGGCCCTGGGGCGCCCATGCTCTCCCAGGATTGGGGTGAGCAGTTGGGAGGGACAAGCCCCAAGCATTTCCAGATCTACATGCCGCCTTGTGGAGAGGGGGCACTAAAAAGGCAAGATGGTGTCTCTGCACATTGGCAAGGAGCCCAGACACTGCCCAGCTTCCCGCCTTCCCTTCTAGGCTTTGGGGCTAGACTTGTTTGGTGTCCCCATCCAGCCCTGAATCTCCCTTCCACCCCATCGGCTCTGGACAGTTGACAGCCGTCCAGCTCTGTGGTGCTTGTATTTCTGTTCCATTTCATCGATAGCAGATGATGGTTTTCATCACGTTTAGTATGGCCTGGTCTGGGGAGGATTGGGCCTGGGGGCAGGAGAGCAGGAATTCCTGGGCAAACGGGACTTTTCCTTCTGGGGGAGGGGGCGCACCTCCTGTTCATGACCAGGATCATGGCTGACATTATCATGGTGTCTCAAAGTCTGCAGAGGACGACTGGAAAACACGGTGCTTCCTTTGTTGGGCCGACCCGTGACCCGTAGGCATTCTCAGGACTCTGCAGAGGCCTCTTGTCTTTTCCCTGTGGCCATAATCCTGTGGGTCCCTTTGTTACCTCTCAGGCTTAGGTCCCAGAGTCAGCCCCTGCTCATCTCCTGCACCGGCCCTCCATGTCCCACCTTTTCTCCCAACCTTTCTCTTGGTCTGGCTTCCCCTGTCCTGGATCCAGAGGCGCTCTCTGGAGAACATCTGGGGGAGTTTGAGTCTGTGCCTTGCAAAGGGCCAGACCTGGGCTGAGCAGAGATCAAGTGACCCCCAACACATTACTCTTCCCCAAAGTTCAAGTATAATGTCTTTCCTTTTTTCTAACTATGTTTCAGAGGGGTCTCTGGGGCCCAGGGTGGAGAGTTAAGCCAGTAAGGGGATGTCAGCCACGGGAATGGGGGCCTGGCATTCTCTCTGCCAAATGAAAGCTGGGATCACCTGCCCCTTGTTCCCAGGGTCCAGACTGTAGCTTGGCTGGGGAAGGGCCGTCTCAGCAGTTCTGTGAACATGAAGCCCACTCATAGGACCTCTTCCATGAGGTCCGACACACAGAACTCTGTGGAGGAGCTGGTAGCAGGCCCCTCCACCCTGGGCATTCTGGGGAGTACCTGTCTGCATCTCACCATGCTCCAGACCTGGCAGGAGAGCCTCAAGGCTCCAGCTGCCACCTTCCTTTTGTTTGGGGACCTCTCCTAGGGATGCTTGGCAGGAAGAGGGCGGCTTTCCCTAGTGTTTTCCTGTCCTACCAGCCCCCCACATCACTTCATTCATTTCTTTCTCACTCTTTGTTCTCTATATGTCTTACACGGTGGAAGCTGAGAGGAGATGATACATTTCGGTGGGGAGCGATGCTCAGAGGGCCTCCTGCGGGAGAGGACCCGGGGGTTGTTTGCTATAGAGAGAAGGTCTGAGTGTTGTCTGGTTGAACCAGCCCTGTGGGCTGGTCCCGGATCATCCAGAAGGAGAGGAGCACGATCCCTGCATTATTCACTGTCATTTTTACCAGTGGCTAAAGCCAACATTTCTAATATAGTATTGAATAAAAGTGGTGATAATGGGCATCCTTGTCTCATCCCTGATCTTATTAGGAATGCTTCTAGCTTTTCCCCATTACAAGTAATTGATTGCTGATGGCTGCTTATCATTTTAAGAAAAACTTCCTTTATCCCTATGCTCTCTAGTGTTTTTAATAGGACTGGGAGCTATATTTTGTCAAAAAGCTTTTTCTACATCTATTGAGATTATCATATGATTTTTTGGTTAGTTTTGTTATTGACACGGTCAATTATGTCAGTAGTTTTCCTGATACTGAGCGAGCTCTGCATTCTTATTATAAATCTCACCTGATCATAATATATCATCTTGCTGATAGGTTGTTATAATCACTTTGCTAATATATTTTATTTAAAATTTTTGCATCAATATTCATTAGGGAGATTGATATAATTTTCTTTCTCTCATTTGGCTCTTCCTGGTTTATGTATTAGTACCATATTTACATCATAGATGGATTTTGGCGGGACTCCTTCTTTATCTATTTTTCCAAATAGTTTGCATAGCATCGGAATTAATTGTTCTTTAAATGTTTGGTAGAGTTCACTTGTAAATCCATCTGTCCCTGGAGATTTTTTCTTAGAGAGTTCATTGATAGCTTGCTAAATTTCCTTTTCTCAAATTATTTAAATATTTTATTTCCTCTTCTGTTAATCTAGGCAATTTATATTTTTATAAATATTTTTTCAATTAGATTGTTAGATTTGTTGGCATATAGTTGGGCAAAATAACTCCTAATTATTGCTTTAATTTCTTTTTCATCAGTGGTAACTTTACCCTTTTCATTTTTGATGATCATTTTATGATTTTTTGTTTGACCTACTCATTATTTATAATTAGATTATTTAATTTTCAATTAGTTTTTGATCTTATCTTTCCCTGGCCCTTCATTGAATGTAATTTTTATTGCAACATGATCTGAAAAGGAAACATTTACTATTTCTGCTTTTCTGCATTTGGTTTGATTCTGCATTTTTATGCTATAATGCATGGTAGTTTTTGTGTAAGTGCCATGTGCTTCTGAGAAAAAGGCACATTCCTTTCTATTATTATTCAGTTTTCTCCAGAAGTCTACAAATCTAAGTTTTCTAAGATTCTATTCATATTCCTAATTTCTTATTTATTTTGTGATTAGATTTATCTAATTCTGAGAGGGGAAGTTTGAGGTCCCCCATTAGTATAGTTTTGCTGCCTATTTCTTCCTGTAGCTGGCGTAACGTTGCTAAGAATTTGGATGCTGTACGACTCGGTGCATATATATTTAGTATGGATACTACTTCATTGTCTATGGTACCCTTTAACAAGATAGTTTCCTTCCTTCACAATTTTAATTTGATCTATTTTTGCTTTTGTTTTATCTGAGATCAGAATTACTACCCCTTCCTTTTTCACTTCAGGGGAAGCACAATCATTCTGCTGAAGTTTTTCACCCTCTCTCTTTCTTGTAAACAATATATTGTAAGATTTTGGTTTTTAATCCATTCTGCTCTCTGCTTCCATTTTATGGGAAAGTTCATCCCATTCACGTTGACAGTTATGATTACCAGCTGTATACTTCCCTCCATCCTATTTTGTTCCCTGTATAGTACTTTTGTTCTCTGTCCACTCTCTCATCTTAGTAGTGTTTTGTTTCTGACCCACCACCTCCCTCAACCTGCCCTCCCTAATATTCCTCCTTTTCCCTTCTCTTACCCTTTTCTCCTAGTGTTTCTGCCCTCCCTTCTATCCAGTCTCTCCCTTTTCCTTCCCCTTTCTCCTCTTATTTCCTTATAGGGTAAGATAAATTTCTATGCCCAATTTAGAGAATATGTTATTCTTTCTTTGAGCCAAAACTGATGAGATTAAGCTTCAAACAATGCTTACCACTCCCTCCCTTCTTGCCCTCTTCTGTAATAGGTCTTTTGTGCCTCTTCATGTGATCTAATTTATCCCACTACACCTCCCCTTTCCTCTCCTCTCAGTACAATCCTTTTTTCACTCTTTAATGTCTTTTTCTTTATTATCATCACATCAGAGTCAATTTATACCCATCCTCTTTCTATGTATGCTCCCTCTAACTGCCCTAATAAAAGATACAGTTCTCCAGAGTTACAAGTATCATTTTTCCATCTAGGGATGTAAACAGTCTAACCTTTAAATAATAGGGTTTTTTTTTTCCTGTTTATCTTTCTATGCTTCTCTTGAGTCCTGTGTTTGAAGATCAGATTTTCTGTTTAGTTCTGGTTTTTCAATAGAAATGATTGAGAGTCTCTTACTTCATTGAAGCTCCATCTCCTCCCCTGAAAGATGATGCTCAGTCTCTCTGAGTAGTTAATTCTTGATTGTAACTCCAGATTCTTTTGCCTTTTGGAATAGGGTATCCCAGGTCCTCTGATCCTTTATTGCAGAAACTGCCAGATCCTGGGTGATCCTAACTGTTGCTCCTTGATACTTAATGTGTTTTTTTTTTTTTTTCCCTGCAGTTTGCAGTATTTTTTCCCTTGAGATTGTAGTTCTGGATTTTTCCAACAATGTTCCTTGGAGTTTTCCTTGTGGGATCTCTTTCTGGAGATGGTCTATGGATTCTTTCAATTACTGTTTTGTCCTCTGGTTCTGGTATATCAAGGCAGTTTTCCTTGATGATCTCTTGAAGAATGCTATCTAGCCTTTTTTTTTTTTTTTTTTTTTTTTTGGTCATGGTCTAAAGGGAGATCAATAATTTTAAAATTGTCTCCTGGATTTATTTTCCAGGTCTTCTATTTTCCCAATAAGGTATTTTCCATTTTCTTCCATTTTTTCCATTATTTTTAGTTTGTTTGACTGATTCTTGATGTCTCAGAGTCATTGGCTTCCATTGCTTGGTTCTTGTTTTTAATATATGATTTTCTTTAATTAGCTTTTGTATCTCCTTTTCCATTTAATTAGTTCTACTTTTCAAGGTGTGGTTTTCTTCAGTGGATGTTTTTTGCATTTAGCCAATTGTGTTTTTTAAAGAATGGATTTCTTCATTGATTTTTCTTGCATTTGGTCAATTGTATTTTTTAAGGAATGTTTTTTTTTCTGTCAATTTTTGTCCTTTTTCCAAGTCTTTGACTATTGCTTGTATACCTCTCATTTCTTTCCCCAATATTTCTCTCTTATTTACCTTTTAAATTCTTTTATGAACACCCCAGAAGCCTCTTTGGGCCTGAGACCAATTCTATATGAGATTTTCCATGTGGGCATTTTCTCTCTTCCCTGTGCTCACAATAGATTTCTATGATTAAGGTTCTTTGCTGTTCCTTGCTCATTTTCTTTCTTTTTCCTATTTTGTGACTTTTAAGGTTGAACTCTGCTCCTCCGAGCCTCTTGTGTCTAGGGGCTTGCTCACAGCGGGAGGTGGTCCTCCCTGCGCTCCTAGACAACTTCCTGGTTTCCAGGATTGGTGATTTGCCTTCTACTCCCTGGCTTTCCTGGACACCGTCAGATTCTGTTGAGAGGTTCGGTCTCATGTGGTTTTCAGGGGCAACTGAGAAAACTCGAGCCACTTCCGGGCTTCATTCCACAACTACCTGTCTGTCAGGAAGACTGGAGTTAAAAATTCGGACTTGGAGCTTCTTAATTGTATGACCCTGTGCCTCTGGGTCCTCATCTGCAAAATGGGGAAATAAAAAAACCTGTTCTCTCTCAGGGCTGTTGTGAGGATCAAATGAAATCGTATTTGTAAAGCACTTAGCACAGGGCTTGGCACATGCCCTTGGTGAATGCCCATTCCCTTCCGTTGCCCTCACCCTTGCCCTCCATGTGATTTTCCCAACACAGCCATCTGCCCTGCCACAGTGTACCCACCATCCGTCTCTGCTCCCACTATTGGGAGGCTGAAGCAAATCAGTAGTACTCTTGCTCTGCCCACAGGCCTTGGTCCCCTCCCTGGCCAGCATTGGGAGCCATGTGTTGTATCTCCCAGGCGAGTCTAAGCTCCTCGAAGACAAATCTATCCCATATTTATATTTTTATCTCCTTTGCCTAGCTTGGTGCCTGATGGACTGCAGAGGCTCAAAAATGATTGATTAATGGCTGGGGTTTGTATCCATTTAATCTCCAGACTGAGAAACAGTTCCACTTCCCTGATGACTGAGGGATTGCTTTTCCACGCACCTCATCACAAAGTTTGGTCGGTGTTCAATCAGTCAGGCTTCCTTAGCTATAGTGACGAGCCTCGCAGAGAAGGAGCATTGCTATAGAACGAGAAGGGCTCGTTTCTGGGGGAGGAAAACAGCATGGGAGCGAACCTTAGCACGAGCAGGCTGGCCCAGTTAGAAATGAACTGTGGAACATCACCGTACCCAACAGGGCTGCCTGGAGCGCCCCCGGAGCCGGGCAGTGCCCAGCGCCCAGTGGCGGAGCCCCAAGCAGTGCCATTGACTACAGGCAGTTGCTGCAATTGCAGAGCCCATATGTGATGCAGAAGGGACCACTTAGCACTCCAGTCCTTTCACAGCGAGTGCTACAACTGCTGGTACTTGGAGGGTGGCACCCAGCCAGGAAGAACAATCAGCAAATTTATGAATTCTCCTTCTGTTTATACATCAGTTCTAAAGGTTAAACATTAGTTCAAGTCGTAGTTTGTGCCCTGTCCACAGGTGCATCCAATAAAATGCTGCTTGACTTGACTCTCTGGGGTGAAATGCAAACACTTGTAAAACACAAATCGAGTTTTCTTTATTAATGGTCACTAATGGCCTGGGATTAAGGCAGAATTTGTTAAGTAAACAAATGAACAATTAGCAGAGGATAACTCACAAATTTGGTACTTATTATTCCCTGCTGCCCATATTTGCTTGCCAGGATAAATATGCAAGTTTTAAAAATATACATATATATAAAATTCTCAACTTGTAAAATGCACACAATCGGGCTAATTATTTACATAAGAAAAGGATTCACTAGCACTCCTTCAAGCCATGATCTTTTCTAGTCCCTTTAAAAGTTCTGGACAGCGAGTGATGAAGGTGGAGATGAAGAGCTCAGTTTTATACTTCACCACTTGCAAAGCCCTCTTATTTATATGTCCACCTTACGTAAGGTGGGTAGTACAGGGATCGTCTCAGTTTTACAGAGGACACCAGAGCTCCCAGAAGTGAAGGGATCCACAGTCACTGAGGAAGTGGCGGCACCCCACCGTCCTTTAAGCCCCACCCAGTCTTGCGGCTCCCATTCCGGTATTCTGTTTCTCCACAGCTTTTCTGGGGTACTAGGAGCCAGCGCAAATTGGTCTAATGAAGAGAAGGCAGCTCTGGAGAAGTATTCTGTATATGGTTACATGTATTTTGATGACAAAATTAAGATTATCTGCCAATACAATCTCCCTCTTCCTCTACTCTGCATTTTAGTCTTATTTCCTCTTCTTCCTCCTTATAATCTTTGAGGAAAAAGTGGTCTCTCTTGTCCAGGCCAACCCTGTCTTTGTCCCCTCCATCCTGCCCCATTTCAGGTCTTCCAGGAACCTAACCCCCTGGTTCCCACTCTGCCTGGTCCTCTTGTCTCCTGACTCTTTCCCTGCTGTCCACAGTGGGACTCAGGTTTCCCCTCACCTTGACCTGCTGTCCCTATTTTAGAGTTTTTCTCCCTTTTAGGGACATAAGAAAAATTGTTTCCACCTATGACTTTTAGTCTCCTTTCTACCTTTGGGATCTGTCTTTTGATTCCATCAGTCTTTTGATACTGGTTTCTTTAGTCCCATGTCGTTCTTAGGTGTTGCTCAATAAATTTTTCTCAGTGTTTATTAACCGAGGCCTAATCTTCTAGCTTTTGGCCATCTGCTCCTTTTTGAAAATCCAGTAAAAACATTTGTAGCAGCTCTTTTTAGACGTAACAAAGAATGAAATATCGAAAAGGAGGGTGGCAGAGAAACCTAGGAAGACTTAAATGAACTGATACAGGAAAGCTGTGTGTCCTGTAGCAGTAACATGATAAAGACAAACAACTTAGAAAGAATTACGCTCTGTCCTTGCCGTGATCAGCCCCAATTCCAGAGGACCGATGATAGATCCCGGGATAGCCTCATGGACTTGTGCGTGTGAGTGCTTTATCTTTTCTCCTTTAGCTTCTGTGAGTTGGCCTTCTGGTGGTTCTCCTCTTACCCAGCTAAGCATCTGGGTTACACAGTGGAGAGAGTACTGGGTCTGGAGTCAGGAAGACCCGAATTCAGATCCAGCCCCCAACACTTACTAGCTATGTGACCCTGGGCAAGTTTTTAAACCTTATTGAACCTCATTTCTTCAACTGAAAATGGGATGATAATGATGCCACCTGCTTCCCATGAATGCTGTGAAGAGCAAATGAGCTCTTTGCTGTTCTGAGCATCCCTTTTACCCGCTCCGTGGGCTCTGTGGTTCCAGCCACGCCTGGGAATCCGTCTCATTCTTACCCATCCATCCAAGCCCTGCTCAGGCTCCTCTGTCGGCTCATTTTTTTTTTTTTTTTTTTTTGCTCGCCTTCCAACACCCATATTAAGCAGAAGAGTCTCTGGGCTCATCCTTCTGTCCAGCCTTAATCCCCGTGTGCCGTGGAGTATCCCCTTGTGGATGCGCCGTATCCCCCATATCCAGTGTGGCCAGAGCCAAAACGACCGTCATCCCCAGCTGGGGACTCTTTTCCCTCAGCCCTCCCAGACCCACCAGTTGCTCCTTTTGCTTGCTTGACTCTCACACCCATCAAAGAGCCTTTATCTCCATTCTCTTCACTCAGCGTGGCCCCAGCTTTGCCCGGGCTCTTATCATTTCCCTCCTGCCCCATTGGAATATCCTCCTGATGGGTGTCCCCGTCTTCTCCACTCTTCCTAAGGCCGTCTCGCTTCCTGATCTGGCACTTAGTGCCCACAGCGGCCGTGGGGATAGAGCAGGGAAGGTGCCCGCTCTTCTTGGGAGTCCGAGGGCCGCCCACTCCCAGGCTCTCTGAGCTCTTTCAGCCTTGAGGGGCGCCTCTGTCTGCGCCTTGTATCCTGAGCTTCTGGCAGTCTGAAGGAAATATCGGCATGGGGGTGGAAGGGAAAGCTTCTCTTCAGAAAATTAATCTAACTTCCAAGTGTAGAAATTTTGAGAATATTGAAGAGAAGACAGAGAAAGTTGACTCTGAGGGCACTTCCAAATGAGGAGCCCTCCGCTATTCTGAGCTGTAGCATCATCACGGGAGTTCATATATATACTCAGCATAGATACGTATGACTACTTTGAAGAGGACAGCACTCATTTGTATATAAAAGTTCTGTTAAATTAGTTTTTAAAAATTGCTTGTCTTAATGTGTTAGCAGAGCCCTATTTATTTATTTTAATAAAGCCTATTCTTTATCTTTTTATCATTTGATTTCTTTATTTTTTATTTTGTTCAGAAATTTTTATTGAGATGAAATATTCAATCAGGGTAGACATCTCCCTTTTTCAACTCCAAACACTGGAATTAAAACATGAGAACAATGTACGACTCCTGCTGGGGAAGGGGGGGTGGCCTGGCTGGGCCGACCCACGTGTCTCTTCCCTGTCGCCCGGCCCCCACCCCCAGATGCTCTCCTGTGGCAGGACCGGACGGCTCCTGGGGTCAGCAGCGCACACACCAGCTGCATTGTTTGGCCCGCTCTGACCTTTCACCTGTTGATTGCGGCAGGAAGGAAGGAGGTGGAGGAGAGGTAACCTTCAAACACGGCTCTCTCGGCTTCTGAAACCAAATCTGCTCCCCTGCTGCAGGGCAGGGCTGGAGAACATCATTATGGGGGCAGAGCACGCTTGGATTATGTGACCATCAGCCAGGCAGCAAGCACTCCTTAGTCCTAATCAGTCAGAGCCCTGACGTGAGGTCCCTTCCATCTGAACAACCCCGGGCATTGCTTGTAAACTCCCCACTTTTGCCCTGCTTGGAAGAGAATGTGTGGCAGCCATTTGGCCACACTTCTCTCACCTTCCCATTGGGCACAAGGAGGACCCAGCCCCTGGTCCATGCCCTCCCTCCGCTCCCTGTGCCGCCGTCAGCTGGCAGAGCAGACCACGGAGATCCACCCAGTCTCCCCCAAAGGGCAGTGAGGTAGCGCTGCAGGAACAGACCTGGGCCTGGACCCTGGGAGACTCATCTGTAGGAATTCAAATCCAACCGCAGATCCGTACTGGTTGTGAGAGCTTGGCCAGCCACCTCGCCCCGTCTGCCTCAGTTTCCTCATCTGTCAAATGGGCTGGAGAAGGAAGTACCCAACCGCGCCAGTATCTCTACCAAGAAAGCCCTAGCCGGTCACAAAGAGTCACAAACAACAAGTCTCCAGCAGCGTCGGGTTCGGAGGGCACGGTGCCTTAATAAAGGAGAGCCTGGGTGGGGGGGTTTCAGGATTTCCACACTGTTGGACGCGGCGGGTTCCTTTGTCCACCAGAAGTGATCAGAGCTCCAGCCCCGGGGAGGGGAGGGGCCATCATGGGAATGTCCCAAGGTTGCTGAATGGAGGTCTTTGGGGTGGGCAGGATCAGAAGGCACCTGTGGAAAAGGAAAGGTGCGACTCTTGACTTTGAGGCAGAGGCCGAGGAATAGGGCTCTCTGGGGCTGAATAAGCTTTTTTATTGTCTTTGCTCACCTCCTCCGTGGAGTTCTCTGTGCCCCCAGAGAGCCCCAGGCCCGCGGAGGTGGGAGACTGCAGGCCTGTGGAGGGTCTGGCCTGCTGAACATCGGGCTGCTTTTATGGGGAATGGCTGGGAACGGCTCACAGTTCTCGAGTAGGAAATTGCCAGGACAAGGAACATAAGTTTGATTGCTCAGGGCTGCTGCAGACTAATTGCTGAGAAGGCTGAAGTTGGGGGGCCCAGAGAGGCCGACCGACTCCTTGAAATGTTGGTTTTAAACTCCACGTCTGGAGCAGAAGAAAATGACTGTGGTTTTATGTCCGCTGTGTCCTGTACATGTGCTGGGCAGCATAGATTTCGGAGCTTTCTTTATTTTGGCTCCATCTTTTTATGAAGTAATAACCCAAAAGTAAAACTGGCAGCAAGTCAGCAGTGGCAGGGGCGAAACCATTTGCTTTTTTCTTTTTTCCCTTTTGCCCATCTCTCCCCTCCCCATGTGAGGTGAGCCCTCGAGCACTTGACCCGTGGAGTGTCACGGGGACAGAAGGAGCTGGGATGGAGTGGGGAGTGGGGAAAGAGAGTCATTGCCCTTCCCAGAAGCTCCTTTGGGTCCCGAGCTGATGGTCAGCTCCAGGGAGGTCTCGCAGCCCAGCAGGGTGGAGGTTCGATTGCTCAGTGGAGAGCCGCTGACTGGCCCAGCCATTGCCCACCCGAGTGTGCCCGTTTGGTCTGAGCATCTCTGTTGCTGTCCTCCGGGTAGCGTGCTACAGCCGTGGCGTCTTTGCTGGGAATGGACCTGAGGTGTTGGCAAACAATCCGATGGCACCATTTGGAGCAAGTTGTTTTTTGGGAACGGGAAAGGAAGGACAGTGATAGGAGTGACGCTGGAGTTCTTGGAACCAGAGTGAATGAGGAACATCGTACCCAGCTCCCTCCAGAAAGGCCCCGGAATCGGCTCTCGAGCCTTTGCTCTCCAGGGAGGCTCCTGGGAGGGAGCGCTGGCCACCATGCCGCTTGTGCAGTTTGAGTCTGGTCTGCTTGTAGACAGCCTTGCCGAGCATTTGACTTTGGCTCACAAAGGGCCCGGTTTGGGGTTTTCCCCTATTGATTTCCCTGTTCCTCTCAGACCTTATTTGACTTGACTGGGAGACACGGGCACCAAGTGGCCAGTCCGTTGGGACCTGAAACATCTGATGTAAAGAGGGCCACCTGCCACCCGAAAAACGCAGCCTCTGCTTTTGACTTCTTCCCAGCTCCGTCATCTTCCCGCGTTCTAGCTGCGCTCTTTCATTTCGGAGCCTGGGGCAAGATGTTCCTGGAAAAGAGGGCTCAGAATGTTCAGCCAATTAAGCAGTTCATTGGCCGTGCCTTCCGAGATGCTTCAGGATGTTAGTGGTGTGCACCATTGAGACCCAAGTGGTCATGGCTCAAGAAGCAGCGCTATTAAAGATGGCCGGCCGACCGAGCGCCGAGGGCAGGGGACGGGCGCAGAAAAACTTGGAGAAAAATCTTTCCGGGAAGAGAGAAAAGTCAGTCAGTTGTGACATACAGAGCTGGAAACCTTCAAGAGCAATAAGCCTCTCGTTTCCTTCTAATCCTCTCCACTTTGTTCCTCCCACTTCAGTCAGAGCCAAAGTCAGATGTGTGTTGGACATGATCCGCTGGCTCCTCCTTCTCCCCTGCTGCCCTCGGCCTCTTCCTCCCATCCATCTTCATCATCATCCACAGGCCTCCATTAAGCACCTATTGGGCCATCACTCAGTGCAGGGTTGGGTCCGAAGTGAGTTAATGGTCCCTGCCTTCTGGGAATTAACAGCCCAAGTCACCCAGCACTGGTGCTGAGAGAGGTGCAAATTAGGTATGTAAATAAGTCACACTCCCCCATTGCTGAGAGGGAAGGTGAAGTGAGGAGAGGAATGGAGCTGTTTGTTCAGACTGTCTAGGGCTGGGAAGGATTATGGCAGGCAGAATTAGCGGGAAAGGCAAAAGGGCTAAAGAATCGTAAAAGAAGGAAGGGAGAGGGGCCATCGGTAGTGAGCTCTTGGCCTGGGCCATGTCTCCGGGGAGTATTTCATCGCTTTTGTTTGGGGATTAAATTTAGAAATGATCTTTGGGGTCAGACTCTCCATTTTGTGAGAATATGACCAGAGCCATACGGCAAACAACTCATCCTAGCGGTCAATCGAAGCGCCAGCCCTCCTGAGGGGGAGCATTTGGCAGAATTAGGGGAGCCCCACAGATCCAACACGGATTTAGAAAAAAGTGAGACAGGGAATTGTGCGTGGCTATAAAGAACGGTCAGAGAAACGAGGGGGGGCGGGGATCTCCCTCAGGTGACTCTAAGTACCACACTCTTGGCCACCTATCTTTTCACCTCAGGTTTGTCATTCTCTTTTTTCCCTGGACTTTGAGAAACTGCTTTGATGTGTTCCTGAGCAGGAGCTCCCTGGCTGTCTTTTAGGATGGGAAGATTTATCCACAAAGGATCGAAATCCTCCATAGCCCCTAATGGGCACAAAGCAAGGTGTTCATTGAGATGACCACAGAGCGGTTTCCAGCCATTCTCAGGGGAAGGACCAGGCCATCCCGGGTTCTGTCCCCTCTGACACAGCCTTTTTGCATCACTGGACATCAGGCCCTTAGTGCCTCGGGGCTCTGAAATTGCTGGAAAAGTTGCTGATCTGCATCAGTCTGGAGTCAGACTGCAAAACAAATAACCAACAAGAACCAGTCATGGGAGACCATACTGTGTCCGGCAGACTAGGTGCTTAGTATCATTTGGCAGGCTGACTTCCACTTAGAGCTCCCTCACAGCGGAGCAGAGACTCTCGGGAGGTTCTGTAGGCCCAGACAGCTCCAGCAAGGTCCAGTTCACTGGCTCCCCTTACTGATCACCCCAACTGCAAAGGACCTGTGTCAGCTGGCCGGGGGAGGGGGGGCAGCCAAAGACCTGGTTCTCTGTGGTTTCGTCTTTTACTCCCTTACTCATCTCAGAGCCCCTCCCAAGCCCGAGCCCTTCTATCTGAGGAGAGCAGGAACGGGTCGTCGTTTCCCCCGGAGGCACCCGCCCCGCTTTGCCTCCCACGGGGGCCGTGACCTGGGGAGCGCCTGGGCAGCAGCCAGGATGGCGAGGATCGGGAGGCCCGAGCCCACCTGCTGAGAAGGGGCAGGAAGCAGCAGCATGGGGGGCTTCCTCAAGGGATCCAGCCACCCATCCAATTATATAACGCTTTCAAGTGAGTCAAATGTTTGAGCTCAGCAGTTCTGATGAATTTTCAGCCGTGGAGCCTGGAAGTCGGTGTGGGTGTGTGTTTGTGATGGATGATTGCCTTTTCTACTTTATATTCAGGACAGCAGAGAGTATGTGCCAGACACGAAGTCGGTGGAGTTGGCTCTGTCTGTAACTCCTCCGGAGCTCGCCTTTAGGCCCCGGCTCCGGCAAAGGCTCGCTCTTCCTTACTCGCGTCTTCCCCCCGCTGCCCCTCGTGGCCAGCCCGGCCTCCCTCTCTGATTCTGAGGATCTCGCCCTCCTCTTTTCTTGATGAGTCATTTTTCCAGGTTGTGTCTCCTTTTGGTCCTCCCTATCATGGTCGCTCCCATAGGAGAGATCCTCTTCTGGCTTCTGCTGGTTGACTCCAGATTTCTAGATGTAGTATCCCTTCACTACAGCAGAGGGGATGTAGAGGGTGGGACCTGAGGGAGCGAAATCCCCAACCGTCCCTCTGTGAAATACATTATCTCTTGACAGCCAAGTAAGAAACCGTTCCTGAAGCCCTGGAAGACAGCTTTTTCTACGTGCCAGCCCCATTCCTTAGGATTTGGGAAGACATATTTACAGCAGTTAATGTTCTGAGTTTTATGAGGGGGAAAATGTTCCTGGTCTTCCTGGTTTAACGTCCCATTATTTTCAGATCATAGTTTTGACTTGATTTCCACATGGTACAGAGAGGTTCATCTTTTTAACAAGGCCTTCTTAAACATCCATTTGACTTACTCAACCAACCCTCGACTATCTCAGTTAAGGGAGAATTTGGACGGCACGGATAGTCAAAGTCCAAAGGAAGCAGAAACTCCATTTTTGCCAGGAGCCATTGCCTCCTCTTCCTTCACCAGGGACCCCGTGGCCTCCAAGTGATCACAGGATTACATTCTTGCCCAACTCCCAGTTTTAGCAGCAGGCCCCGATGATCAGAAGAAAGTTGTGGAAAGCAAAGGGTGCTGAGAAAATGCAAACCCGCGTGATCCACAGAGAGCATCATCTTATGTCAGCCTCAAAGTCGAGACTGAAAGAATTTGTTCCAAGTGTCTACCCTCCCCACTGCAGAGAGAAGGTTCGAGATTCAGGCAGATTGTCCCCAGAGGCCACCGCCCAATACTGAGGACCCCCATGTTCTCTAAGAAGATGCTTGAGATAAGAAGATCACTTATCCCCTCCTTCGGGTTCTCCTGATGGCTTTCTGCAGAGACGCGTGGCAACATCACGGGGGTTCTGGAATAGTTCTAGAGTTTTTAGTGTGCAGGGAGCCCCATACGAGGCAGCCGAAAGAACTAATGTGGATTTAGTTTGGGTCATTAGGGTTTAAGAAGGACATGGATAAGCTGAATAGCATCCAGAGGGGGACAGCCAAGATGGTCATGGCCTAGACCAGAGGGGATGCATGGGGGATTGGGGGAGGGGAGGCGGTGGCTTCAGGGATTTGAATGACTATCATGTCAAGGCGAGATTTGAGCAGGTAGGGGATGGCATGTCCTGAATTCCAGTCCAGCCTCAAACCCTTCCTGGCTGTATGACCAAGTGAGTCACTTCACTCTGTTTGCCTCTGTTTCCTCATCTGTAAAGTGGACTAGAGAAGGAAATGGCCAGCCCCTCCAATATCTCTAGCCCAAGTAGGGTCACAAAGAGTCGGACAAGACTGAACAACAAAAGGAAGGAGAATTAGACAGGTTCCATTTGTCCCAAGATGACAGAAATAAGAGCAATAAGTGAGATTTACAGAGAGGTAAACTGAGACTCAGTGTCCGGAAAAATGTAATTGTCCCAAAGTAGAAAGTCCCTGTCAAGGAGAGGCTTGATGGTCATTTTCAGATGTTAGGGTGGCCTGTTGGCCTGGTGGAGAGAACACCAGGCCTTGATTCAGGAAGACTTGGTTCCCACCCACCTCAGACACATACTGTTTCCCCCGTGTTCCCTTCATGTGGCGCTCGAGTCCCAAAAGGGCCCCATACTGCGCCAGCCCGGGGGGGCAGCTTCTTGCCTGGGCCACACTTTGGCTGACCCAGAACCCTTGGTCCAGCTGGGCTCTTGTCAACTCACGAGAATGCTGTTGATCGTGCGCTGGAATGATTTATTCTCAGCTGCAATAAATTGTAGGATGCAGAAGTGTTCTTCTAGTCCAACAGAGGAAGGAGCTGAAGCCCACATGGGCTCCCTACCGTGAAACCAAACAGTCCCTACAGTTATAGGGCCGACATTTGCTGTGATTCAGGGAGCACCAGGTACTGCTTCAAACCCACTTGCCCCGAGTAACAAAAGTGTCTGGGAAGTGGAACACAAGTATTGCTGCGGCCTCTGGGAAAAGCTCTCCTTGACTTGGAGAATTCAGCCTAGGAAGTGCTCCAAAACCCTCAGTCTGATTCTTTAAAAAATCTGAAATTCATTTTTGAAAAAGGTTTGTGAGTTTGCGAAATGAGTGAACGTGGAAACTCCCACGGGATCATTTAGAACAAGTCGTGCCAGACCGGCCTCATTTGGGTCGCAGTCGGTCACACGGCGCAGCCAGTGCTAGACACAACCTCTCCCCTCCTCTGCTCATCGAGCCCCCATTTGGCCTTGTTGCCATTTCTCCCAAGAGCCCCATCTCTACTCCGCAGTCCTCTCAGCTAGGGAGACAAGGTGAAAAGTGTGAACACAGAGAGAAATAAACTGGTGAGTGGTGAACAGATTCAGAGATGGCTGCTTAGCAAATTAATGTCAGCATGGAGGGAAGAACTCTTCTGTTGCACCTTTCATGAGTATCTTGGATGAAGGGATAAACAGATGTTTGCCAGCTCTCTTTACCCTGTTTGTAAACGATAGCTAATATGTCAAGTAATACAATCCGAAATTAGCTGGGATGATGAGCTAACTCTAATTAGATAAAGCTCATAGCAAGAAATCTATTTCACATGTCTCAAGTGGTGGAGGTGTGACTTGACAACCATTCATATTAAAAACAAAGAGACAGATATTCGGGGGTTCTATACATCCAATGAGTCAACAGTATAATGGGGTATGTGAAAAAAATGACTGTAAACTTTGCTTGGATTAATAGATGTGAGATCCATAAGGAATGCCTTATCTCCTTGTGCTCTGCCCTAGTCACACTTAATCAAAAGTATATTCTGTTCATTTCTGGGCACCACATTTTAAGAATATTCAGAAGCGGGGTTTCCTCCAAAAGAGGGCAACAGCTAAGATGGGAAGGGTACTTGAGATCATGATGCCAACTGAAAGAAACGTAGAAAGGTAGGCCATTGTCGACTGTCTGGAGCAGAATCCGTCCTCAGGTCTTTGAAGAGATAGCCATCTTCTCTTTTGTCTCAAAGGCACTGGTTGGGAAACATGGTGGGTCAGGGAGGGCCACTCTGTCAAGGCCAGAATTGACCCTTTTCTCCATTGCTTGTGATGGGAGATACCAGCATCTCTAGTCTCCATCAAAGAACTCGCCATTGCTGGTCCCTTCCTCCCTTCCTCCTCTGGTCTAGCCGCCATATTGGTCCGGTTGCCTTTTCTCAGAAGGGCCCCCTTCCCCTGTCTGCCGTCCAGGCTAAGATCTCTTAGAGTCTGCTGCCTGTTTCCTTTTAGCTCTCCACCCTTGTATTCATTTTCATGGCAATTTGCAAGTCCTTTTATACACTTCATCTATTTTACAGAAGGGAATATTTACAGATCTGGAGGATATCCAGTTGTTAGTCAATAAACATTTATTAAGTGCTTACTATGTGCTAGACACCCGGATAAGCCCTGGGAATACAAAGAAAGACAAAAAACCACAAGGAAACATTTTGGCCGATGTATTCTGGCCAGAGGGAGGGGAGGTTGGGGGAAGAAGAGACGGATGATTTCAGAGTAAAAACTTTCCCAATCTAAAATGACAGGTTGAATTTGGGACTACGTTGGAAGTTAGAAGTGCTGCTAATGATTTCAGGCTGGGGGAATCGAAGTGGTGAATTAGAACGCCTCACAATTCAGAATTCCCTTCCTGAATAACCCTCGGAATCAGGATCCTAGAAATCAGAAGTGAAACCACTGATTTGAGTAGGTGATCAAGCTGGTCCCCCTGAACGTGTGGCCCTCAATGCTGTGTCCACTGTAGCCCAGGCAGTAATGGAGTGGGAAGCTAGAGTGAGGGGACGTGGAGGGAAACTAGAGTTGGAGAGTGTGTGCATGGGTGTGTGTGAGTGGGCGTGTGTGAGCACATGGAGAGAATCACGGGTCAGACATTAAGCACCTACTATGTGCCAGCCACCACGCTAGGTCCTGGGGATATAAAGAAAAGCCCAAGTCAGCCCCTGCCCTCAAGGAGCTCATAGCCTAACAGGAGAAGAGAAAAGGCTGAAAGGCAGGGAGGACACACAATGGGGGAGGACAGGATGATGAAGTCCTGTGGAAAGGGAATGGGAAAGGCTCTGAGAATGGTGATCTTGGAGAACTGCCCGGCCGGGGACCCGGGGGCAGGCCAGGGGGCATATATAATGCCAAGGAAACGGTCAAGGGAAGGACTTCTGCTGATAGGTGAGACAGGGAGTTTGAAAGTGAGAGAGGTTAATTAAGGATCACAACAGGGTTGGGGGGAAGCACGAAAGAAAGTGATGGAGCAAGAACAGTCGGGCTCCTCCTCTGAGCTAAACCCTGAGGAAGCTCTGACGAAGGAAGCTGGAGGCTGACCGGGCCCTAGGCTAAGCGGAGGCCCAGAAGGGAAGGCCCCTGAGGAGCATTTGCCACCACAAACACTTTTGCACAGGTGGGTTCTTTTCCCTCCTTTATGATTTCCTTGGGATACAGACCCAGGAGTGGCAAGCCGTACCAAACTGTAAACTAGAACAAATCTATAATTGTCAACACCTGAGTAAGAAATTGAGCTTGATTATTGGAATGGATTAGGAACACCACATACAGAAGCCAAGGAGCCCAGGAATGAGTGTTTGGCAAACCCACGGATCCCAATTATTTAACCAAAACTATTGGGACCGATCGGCAGAAACGAGATACAGGCCAACATCCCATACCATCCGCCAGGGCTTCTTAAATGTTTTCCATTCGCAACCCCTTTCACCAGGGAAATTTGTACATGACCTGGGTCTATAGGTATATAAAAGAGGTATATAAATCAAGCATTTACTCATAATAAGTCATAATTTTGCAACCCCCACATTCAGTTATGAGACCCCATATGGGTTTCATGAGCCACAGTTTAAGAAGCTGGGCCCAGATACCAAAACAAGTTCCAAATGGCTGTGATTTAGACATAAATAATTCAGAGGAAATTACCCATCAGATGTATGGACAGAGAGAGGGAGTTCATGACCAAACAAGAGAGAAAAAGGTTCACAAAAGATAAAATTGACAGTTCTGGCCACATGAAATTAAAGTTTTTTTCACAACTAAACCAATGCAGCCAAAAGTAGAAGAGGAGCAGGAACGGGGGTGAAGCAGGGTAGGGGGAGGGGGGTGCACTCTTTGCAGCGTTTTTCTGATAAAGATTTTAGCCTAAGATATATAGGAAACTGATGTGTACTTACAAAAATAAGAGCCATTTCCCAGCTGATACGTGGTCAGAGAAATGCAAATTAAAGCAGTTCTCAGGTGCCACCTCATAACCCGCAGAGAGAAGCACTAGAGCTGTGGGAAAACCGGCGCGTTCCCGTGCCATTTGTGGAGCCGTGAGCGGGTCTGGCCCTTGGGAAAGCCAGAACCCACAGAATTGCCAGAACCCACAGAATTGCGTGCCTTTGCTGCAGCCGTCCCCCTGCCAGGTCTGTCCCCAGAAGGTCAGAGCCGCCTCTCGCTTTGGAGGATTGGGAGCGGAAGGGGCCGTCCCTGCGGAGTCTCTGAGCGCGTTCTGGGCCGCCAGGCTGACGAAGGGACCCGGACAGCGGAGTCGCTGTTTGAATGGCCGCCACCTTTAAGAGGCCTCGCTGCTCCTATCAGTGCAGTGACTGAGCAGGGGAGGAGCAGGCAGGGGGCACGAGGATGCGCCCCTCCTGTGTGGGAGTGAGATGGGAGAAGAGCAAACTAAGGAGACCGGGAAGGCGGGCCCAGACCGTCCACAGCTCGGATTGTTACAGGACGTCGTCGTAACGTCGGGAGAGAGCCGGGGTTAGGGTTAGGGTTGTGCGGCCGCCATGGTCAGAATTCTGCTTCAGCAGCAGAGAGGGGAGCGCCGAGGAGGGGACGGAAAGGAGGCTATCGTAAGGGAGGGGGGCGCCTGCACCAGGCTCCGACGGGGCGCGGAGGGAAGCCTCCATCTTGTAAGGCAGAGGGAAGGTCCTCAGGGGTCTGACTCGGGCCCAGGGCACTTGTTGTCCCCGTAGCCCAGGGCTCATTCTGACATAAAAGTGGTTACCTAGGACCAGACCCAAAATTAGAGCATCCCCCTTGTTCTGGGCTCTGACTTGGACGCTGCACCCCTCAGGAGCCCCCTCCCCCCCCTCCCCTGTGCGGGTGAGCCCTGTCCTGGAGCGAATGAAGACGGCCTCTGGGCCCAGGAGCTGTATCCCCGCCTTCCCACTTGGGACCAGCTGGTTGGCCTTCATTAGCCTTGATTTCCTCACCTGTCAGAGGGCTTCTGCGAAAGAAACCTGATCAAACACTTGGCCCAGGCCGGGCCTGGAGCAGGAGCGGGGCTGGCTCTGTCTGTGCTGCTGAGTGGTAAGATGAGAATTGCCCAGGAAACAGCCCCCAGAACTGCCTCCGCCCCCCTGAGAGGCCTGCGCCTTATTAGAACCACTGACAGGCCTTGAAGGCTCGCCGTGGTGGGCTGCAGGGGACCCGGCCTCCCCGCCGGCAGCACGCCTGCTTCTCCCGCCCCGCACTCGGAAATCACGTCAGCCCTGGCAAGCAGGAAACAATAGGTGCGTAGGGAGCGCGTGTTTGACTTGGCGCGCTCCCATCCCAGCTGTCCAAATGGAAGGTAAAATTCTCTTAAACCCAATCATGTGTAATGTCCTAGGGTTTAATGCCTTAATTACGTTGCTGACATTTGGCCCAGCTTAGAAAAGACGTGGTAATCAGGAGGAGGGGAAGGCTTCCGCCGCCCACGACAAGAGTGACTTCACACTTGGAGGAGAGGGGAAGGTGGCTGACCCGGCGGGCGCATCCCCCACTCCAGTCCCACTGTCCCCGCTCTCTGAACCCCAAGTGGCGGGAAGGGAGAGTGAAGGAGTGGGGGGCCACGCATGCATGTCAGTGGTCCCAGGGTTGGCCCTGCCGCTGCAGCCGTGCGATAAGGCTGCTCCGTGTCCCCCGTATGAGAGGGTGGGATGAGGGGATTTAGAAGAGCCCTCAGAGCTCTAATGTTTTACACATCCACGACTCACAGTTCAGAGAGAAGAAAGGGCTACTTAAGTCATTACTGTACAGGCCAAAAAGGTCGGGTGACACGTCTCAGTCTCCCACTAGGTTAAAATTAAGTAACTACAAATTAGAGAACAATATTTCCGAGCTAGCCACAGAACATGCCCTTCTGCTCCTTGCTCCCGTTACTCCCTCCTCTCCCCTTGGAATCTCATCGCTGTAGCTGGCTTCATTTCTAGGCCTGAAAAGATCAGGGGCTCCCTTGATGTGTCTCTTGCTTGGAGAATTTGGGAAATTCTTGTGTCATCTACAAGCCACTCATCAGACAAGTCACAAAGTCCCTCTGTGCCTTAATTTCCTCACCTGGACAAACCTCACCTGTTTGTCCAGTCAGTTTTAAAAGGTAAAAAACCCCCACAAACCACGTTTTCTGACATAGGATGCCGGGTTTGATTAGCACTAGGTTTCATTCAGCTTGAGGACTTAGTGGACAGGATTTATACCAATGGAACCTAAAGGGAGAATGGGGAGGGGGGTCGGGAACAAGTCTGGGGGCTTGGGAAGAGCTTCTGCAGACTTCAAGGGAACAAAAGATCACCTCCAGATACCTGACTGTCTCGAAGGGGAAGCTTTGAGGGATGTGATGCGTAGTGGAAGGGAGGCTGGCTTGGAGGCAGGGGATGAGCCCTGTCCTCTGGGACCATGGTGGTGGTGGATGAGCCCTCTCACGGTGAGCCACTGATGTCCTACGAAATCGCTTCTGCTCTTAGACCCATGACCCTTTGCTTGAGAGGGCATTTGCAATTCAGGTCATGAGTGGACTGAAGGACTTCTGTGGATCTTTCCAGTTAAACTGACCAGGAACAGTCCCTTCAAAATGGCGGGGCAGCTGGAGTTTGTGGAGGGTTTGGGTGGGGTCTCAGAAAATGAATACCAGCCTGTGCTTTAGAGCTGCCCACCCTGGGGGCTGGGACCTTCACAGCAGGAGAACGCTCTGACAGCTCCCCCCCCACCCCCCTCACCTCGTTCCCCCACGCTCCTCGCTCAGTCCAAGCCTCCGGTGCTCCCCGATGTTAGGCCCATCAGTGGAACGCTTGATGACAAAGATCACATCGACCTTGGAGGCTTCCATTTATCTTCTCCAAAGGAAAGTAGAGCAGAAATTTGCCCTCCCTCTGCTGTTGTTGAGGCTTCAGAACTTTCCAGTCTCCCAAGTTTCAGCATCTCTTGTCATGTTCCTTCTGGGGCCACATCCAGAGAAAATGATTCTTGAGGGGCAGAAATGGGGAAAATGGCTTCAGCAGACTCGTGAGTTAATGAGGATCAGTTCACTCAGGATTCGTTTCTTAGAATTTTGGCGGCTCAGAGCATATAAAACTTGATTAGAGGAGGCCGACTTGGGAAGGATCTTCCTGGAGAGCCAGTGCTGACCCTTCTGTCCAGCGTGGTTATGGGGCTTTCTTTGCAAAGGCTCTCGGGCTCCCCGAAACCAATCCCTTCAGGACTTGGGAACGGGGGGCTTTTAATGGCTGTGGGGCGTCCTTCATTCTCGAAGAGGACCAAGATGACAGGGGGCTGATCAGACCAGTATGAGCTCGGAGGGCTCGGCCACAGGTCGGGCACAAACAGCCCCTGTGAACACTGGGGGGCTTCTCTAGCTTTGTGCGTCTCGCGTTTGCTTTGGGCTAATTCAGTTCTGCCCTGCTCACAGAGCGTGGCCCCTTCTCTGAGGAGGGCACGCCATGCTGGGCGGTCCTGTGCCAGGGTCTCCCGTGTCATACAACTGATTCTACAGCCCCTAAAAGAGACCTTGAGGGTGTCCTTGTACAGCTTTTTCTGACCGCCCTGTGAGCAATTGCCCTGTGTGAGTTCTCCATAAAATGATCTTTTTGTCAAGCGTCCATTTGGCATTGGACCAAGTGGCCGGCCCAGCGGAGCTGGGACACTGGGCGGTTTAGGTCGAGAAAGGACCCTCGGTGTCTGGTGTCTCGGAGTAGCAGAGAGAGATGGCCCAAGTTTCCTTTCCCTTCTTTAAGCAGTGGCCAGTATTGTCCCCCACTCATCGCAGACCTGCCATTGTCCCCGATGAGACCCTCTCTCCCCCCTTGCAAGGGCCAGTTCTTCTTGGGTTGAGGTGACCTAAGTTGGGCCTGAGCTTTTCAATAGACCAGGAGTCCCGAGCCTGGGCCTGTTACATCTGAAGAAACCGTGGCTCTGGGGCAAGATCAGCTCCCTAGGTAGTGGTCCCTGCCCTCTCGGGGAGAGGTTCTGGACTCCCAGGCTTTTCTGGGGAGGGTCAGGCCTTCATACTGTTGGCCGTGACTACCCTAAACCCTCTGCAGGGACGACTCCGGGTCACTGCATTCTCAAGGCCTGATATCAGGAGAGGTGTCGGTGGAGCTGCAGAGTCCCTCAGGTGAGGGGCAGAGGCCCTTCCAAAGCTGCCTGGCTAGCCGGCCTCCCAGGGGCTCCATGGGTCCACCCCCCAAAAGGCCATCCCAATGCTCCCGTGTGGCAGGGCATCCCCTGCTCTGCCTTCTCATGCCTGGGAGGTGGCCAGGAATAGATCCAGGGACATCAGGGCCTGACATTCATGGGGGTGGAGGTGGGAAGAAAGGTGGAAATGAGGGTTCGTCCTCCCTCTTGCAGAGCTGTAGCTGGTGGGCCCCCTCTCGCCGTGGGGAGGATTTGGGCTCTGGGGTTTTTGTTAGGGGTCCAGGAGGAAGGGATGATGTCAGCCTGGGGAAATGACTGGCTCCTCACTGTTAGAACTTTGTTTCACCCTTTTCTCTCCCCTTGGCGTTCTGCCTTCTCCCAGTTACCCCCACCCCCCACTCTGCCATTCATCTCATCACACTTGTAATTGTAAAGAGTAGGAAAGGGCAAGAAAATCATTTCAATCTAAGCCACTTTGTGAAAGTTCTTAGATCCCTCTGCCCTCAGCTAGCTGAGAGCCGTCTGCGAGAGCTGGGAGGCCGGGGAGCCGTCTGTCACCGCAGAGAGGTGTTGGGGCGATTCTGTAGTCGTTAGCCAGCCCGAGGGGGATTTTCCTCCGAGGTAGCTCAGAAAGAGGCTTTAGAATGGCGCTGGGGAGAGGAGCAGAGCCGCGGGCCGATGGGAGGAAGCTGTGACCTGCCGGCCTGTCCTCTGTGGGGCTGTGGGCACACCTTAACCTCTGGGCCCCTGGGACCCCCCATCTCTTTCTCCCCATTTGACTCACTTTCCTTCATCACTTGCCCCATGCAGGTACCCAGAAAGTGAGCATGCTGGGGGAGGCTTTGTCCAGAGTCCCTGGAATCCCTCGGCAGTGGGGACAGCGCTGGGCCCGGCTCCTGCCCCTTCCATTCTGGTCTCATGAGAACGTTGCTTTCCCTGCTTAGGCGGCCCTGCCCACTGCAGGTCTCTCCCCGCTGCAGTGCTTCCTCCTGCCAACCCCCACAGCACGGGTCTCATATCCCATGGCCTCCAGGATTGAGGGCCAGATACTCTGTTGGTATTTAGAGCCCGTTATAAGCTGCCTACTTCTGCCTTTCTGGCCTCCTTCAAGATCTTGGCACTTGTCAGGTGCCTGAGGAGCACCTGGGCAACCATCAGTTACACAGGGCTCTCGGTATGGTAGCCCACTTCCTTTCCTGGCCATTCCTCTCCTTGGTGATGTCCTTACACCATGTGCCATGTGCACATACCCATTGTCCGCTGGGTGACTGTCCGATCATGGCCTCCCCTGGCTCCCGGTCCTCGTTTTCAGAGATAAGCTTTTGTTTATCAAAGAGAAAATTGGGATTATCGAAAAGCAATGTCATTTGCCTAGAACAGCCAGCTGAGCTCCCTTTTCTCCTGATCCCCTCTGGCCACAGCTCATTCACAATCCATGGTCACCGCGTATGTGAGTTCGCTCTGTCAAGGTGGCCAGCAGCGTCCATCCCACCAAGTGTGTCTGTTCTTCGCTTACTTTGCTTTTCCCAAACTCACAACTGATACTGGAGGATACACAACTGGATTCAGGAGGATCCACAGCTTCGTGAGGCTTTTGCACGACTACAGCTGCAAAGGAGAAAGTCTCGAGGACCCTGGCACCCGGAGAGGATTTCTCTGCCCTTTGTAGCCGTCGCTACGAGGCAGACACTCTTACCCCCTTATTTTATTCCTCAGTGGGCAGCCATAATCTGGAGGTCATCAGACCTAACGGTCTCTCTCTTGTGTCTTCAAAGAAATCTTGTATGATTTTTGCCATGTGCACGAGCGGGGTCTTTAAGCCAAAGGACCGTAGTCTCGGACCTCTCACGGCACAGGGAATGGACAGCAGTCCCTCCCTGGGAATGTGCCCGAAGCCTTTTCAGGACAGGACAGCCTGGCGGAGCTCACTTATCACGGGCTCAGACTGAGAATTCAAGGTCACTTCCTGACTGTGGTGACACTTCAGTGTCAGATTTTGTGGATGCCAACTAGGGAATAGCAGTAGCTGTGGAATTAAAAGAAACCTGAGGTTAAATCCCGGTTCGTGCCAAGATTATTATCTGTGTAACAGTGGTAAGTGACAACCTCTCCGGACCTCAGTTTCTTCATCTGTAATAGGAGAATCCCGATGCTCGTGCTCTCCAACACAGGATTTCTACTAGCAATGAATACTCAACAAGGAAGCAGTGACCACAGCCAGAATGGGCTTCCTCAACTACAGGGCAGGCTAGACTAACCTCATTTCTGAATTCTGACAGGGTTGCTGAAGTCGTCATATCGGCAAAATGCCGGCAATGCAGTCTACCTCGTCTTTGTCAAAGCATTTGGTAAAATAGCTTGGTTTTTTTGTGGAAAAGTCAGTCACGTAAGCAGCAAACCCTTATTTAGCACCTGCTTTGTGCTAGGCAGGGGGGATGCAGGTCCAGTTTTGGAGATTGCGTGAGTGCTGGTCCTCAGTAATTCCCCAGCTCCCTCTCTGATTAGAAGGCCGAAAGGTGGAGGGAGGACTTGTGGCCACCTCCTTCTATAGAAGGCTTAGCCTTTGTCAGCCAGCTTCTTTAGCTAACAGTTCTGCTGGGTTTCCAGGAGGTTGTGCCCCACCCAGATATCCTCTAGGACTTCCCAGCCCTTTCCAGCTTCCTTTTCTCTGTCTTCCCCCAGTAAGATTGTAAGCTCTTTGAGGGCAGGGATTCTTTTTTTTTTAATACCCCGCGGGCCTGGTGTGTAATAGGTTCTTAATCAATTTTTATCAGCTATTGATTCAAAGATAATGTAGTTAGATCATTTTGGAGCTGATTGAATGACTGGTCTCCAAAATGACTTGTTAATGATGGCACAGTGAATGTGAGGATGCTCTTCATTGTCTTTACAATCTATTTTGTGGTTGTTGATCGGTCTTTTTCTGCCGTGTCCACTTCATCATGATCCTATTTTGGTGTTTTTTTGGGCAAAGAGATTGGAGTGGTTTGTCATTTCTTCTTCAACTCCTTCTCTAGCGGAGGAAACTGAGGAAAACAGGGTGAAGTAACTTGTCCAGGGTCACACAGCTAGTGGCTGAGGCCAGATTTGAACTTGGGTCTTCCTGGTTCCAAGCCAGAACTCTGGTCTTCCAAAACCAGAATGGACTGCCTCGATAGCGGCAGGTTCTCCCTCCTTGGGGGTCTTCAGGCAGAAGTTGGATAGCCTCTTGCAGGTGGGCTGAATACACTGCCCTTCCACACCTTACCCCATTTTCCATAAAACTACTGAGTCCCAAGCTTCCAGGTAATGATACAGAAAAAACGTAATGTAATCTAAAACCATTTGTGGAGGTCATTAGCGATCGGTAGAGGGTCCAATCACTTCATTGCTACCTGTGGTTTGCGCGTTAGATCATGCTTAGAGTAAGATGCTAACAGCAGCTATTTAATGATGAAGAAGTCTGGGAGAAAACAGCAATTTTCAGTATTTTATTTACTCTGGGGCTGCTCTGTCCCCATAGTCACACTGGCTTCATTGCTTATTGAAGGTTTAGTTTATGTTTTCTCATTAAGAGTTTGTTGGGTTTTTTTGTTTTTTATCAAGGATGTCAGCCAGATTCTAAGCTGGTTAAGATAGGAATGGCCTCAGCAGAAAATTTTAGTTACACCATCTCAGTGAGTTGTATGCACAAGGGAGAGCCGACTAACCTCCATTTATAATTCTGTAATTAGCACAAAATCAGCAAGAAAGCATGGCAACCAAATGTAAACAGCTGGTGAGCTCTGGACGGCCAGATCCTCACTGTGG
Organism: Antechinus flavipes; assembly: GCF_016432865.1. Lineage (NCBI taxonomy): Eukaryota > Metazoa > Chordata > Mammalia > Dasyuromorphia > Dasyuridae > Antechinus > Antechinus flavipes. The sequence continues at coordinate 21,832,102 of NC_067399.1, forward strand.
GTAGCTGATGGATGTTTGGGCAGTAGTTAACTAAATGCTACAGCTCTGCTGTGAGGAGAGGATCATTGAACCTCTGGCAAGAGCAGCTGGTTTATTACATGTTGTTCATGTGTAGACTAGCTGCCCCTCAGCGGAGATCCGTAAGCTTCTTCAGATGTCAGGGAGCTTCCTGTGATCCTCAGCTATTGGACACGCGACTTTGCCATAGCTCTCACATAAAGAATTGACCCGGAGGTCAGGAGAATATGATTCCCGTATCCCCTTCTTCCTTGGTGGGACCCACTCTGAGGCCTCAGTTTCCCACAAGGTAGCTAATAATGTCCATTCCTGACATTTACATCCACAGTCAGTGATTGTAGCATCAGATAAAATTAAAACTGTCTTGATGAACTAACTTTGGACTAAAGAAGTTTACCATCTAATTTTCGGTGAGTTTTTGGATTGGGTTTGGTTTCCTAAGTATCCCTCCGGGGCAAGTCAGTTACCATTTTAAAAAATCGAGCAAAAGGTGGGCTGTCTTATTTCCCCTCCGGGCCGGGCAGAAGGTTCTCTTCCTCGTGGCTATTAGAACAAGTCTTTCTTGGTGGACCAGAGTGAGGGTTGTCTGGGATGCAGGTAGCTGGCGACGGCCTGGTTGGCAGCAGGGCACCTGCCCCTAGAGCAGGAAGGCCAAGGGCACGTGACTTCTGGATGAGCTGCTCGGAGATTGGCGGGCTGAATCTGAGCGGCCGGGAGTAGAGACAAAGTCAGCCCGAGATCCCTGCAGACCGAGGCCCGGTGCTGTCCCAGGTGCCTAAGATAGGTCCCTGCTGCGGGCTTCCTGCAGCCACAGGGCAGCATCTTCCCCCGGAGTGTGCCCGAAGAGCAGCCTGGGGAACACGTCCTGAGGCAGGGTGGCTTGGCCCGGCCAGGGCTGTCATCTCGGGTGAAGTCATATAATCCAATCCTTTTGCTGCTCAGGCATCCTATTGAGTAGGGAATTTTTCACCAGGAATGATCTGGGTCTAAATTACGAAAAATGAAAGAAAAGAGGAACAAATTCAGCCTGAAAAATATTGCCTAAGCAGACAAGAATTCTTTTCATCCATAAATTAGGAGGAAAGGGAAACTGAAGTGTAAGAAAAAAATGGGTCTGCAAACATGTCCCAATCCCAAGAATTGCAAGTTTATTGTATTTGGAAGGGGAGCTGTCTTAAAGAATTCACAAGTGGACCAGAGAAGGTTGGGACATAGCATTTCCATCTGGGAAATGTCGGCCCCTTGGGGGTCGAAGCTTTTGTGTGATCTGCCCCGTGTCTGCTCCCTCCTTAAGGGGTGAGGGCACGTGTCCCCCCTCGGTGCAGGGACCAGTAGATAGCCAATGTCCCAAATACCAGCCAGCCGCTTGGGTTTCCTGCGCCCATCCCTTGGGGCAGGGCAGATCATCCCTTGGCTCAGGCTGACATCTGGGCGGCTTGCTCGCAGCTCCCGTTTGCTGAGGACAGAGTCCATCCAGCTCCTATCTTCGGCCTTCAGAGCATCTCCAGCCTTTCCGAGGGACGGCCATGGAGGGGGGAGGCAGGTGACAAAGCCACGGGGCTGTCCCCAGCCGGTCTCTGTTCCTGCCGTCCCCAGGCAGGCCCCAGAGACGGATGGACGTGGCCTTGTTCTCAGGCCCCGGGAGCGGCCTGGGGGACATTGGGCCTTGCCCATCACCTCACGCAGCTTCTCACCCCCGGGACCCCTAGTATGGCTTCCTAGCCCTGCACATGTTCCTCCCTTCTCCTCCCCTGGGCTGCTGTGCCGCTTACTGCTGGGAGGCAGAAGGCTGGCCCAGCACGAGGGGGCAGCCAGGGGGAGTCACCCGAGTCCCAGGGCTTGGCTTGGCTTTGGCAGGTAGATGCCCTAAAGGAGTGGGCTGAACTCTGGAAGAAAACCAGCCCCCAGAAGACAGGAGGAGGAGGAGGAGCGGGCCTGTCTGACCGCGGCCCTGGCTTGGGACAAGTTGCCTCCCCTCCCATCCAAGGAAGCGGGCCATCAAAGCACTCTCCTGGGCCTCTTCTCAGAAGAGAGTGTGGGCCATAAATGAGCTCAAATTAATGGCTGGAGGGTCCCCTGGGGTCTGGCACAGAGCTTCACACAACAGCCTAAATCTGACCGCCCATGATCGCCCCCCACGCCCACTGTCCCTTCCGTCTGTAAAAATTCCACCAGGAGATAACTGGCCAAGGCAAGGTGGGGAGCCGGACACCCGGGGGTGGGGGGCAGGTAACGAAGGAGCTGCAGGGACCAAGGATAGCAGAAATCTGCTGGGAAGACTTCAGGACAGGTGTTTTATGTAAGAGCAGCAAGAGAAGGATCGAGGGTATAGGAGCTGCCAGGGAAAGTTGGTATGGGGGACTGACACAGGCCTGGGTCAGCTACCCCAGGATTTTGAGGCAGAGAAAAAAGCCCAGAATCCTGGCTGGCCAGAGAGAAGGGCCAGGCAGGAGGTGGGAGGTTCAAGGAGACATTTCAAATTCTGGTAAAGAAACAGCTTCTTGGCGCTTCCTCAAAGTCAGGTGGGCTGCCTCAGAGGGGGGCGGATGGGGAGGGACCCCTCCTCAACTGTGTGCATTTCACTGGGGGATATTTTGGACCAGATGCCAGTTCAAGTCCCTTTCAGTTCTCAAATTCTCCAATTGTGCATACATGTTTAAGTATGCTTCGATTAAATTCTTTGGTTTCTTTTCTTTTTGTGTGTGCTGCCTATTCCCTCCCTCCCTCCCTCTCTCCCTCTCCCTCTTTTTCTTTCTTTCTCTCTCTTTATCTGCCTTTCTCTCTCTCTTTGCTGCTCATATTCCCTCCATCAGAAAACAAAATCAAGTTCCAGCATCTTCTCCAGCTCTAAATCTGTGATCCATTGATTTCTTTATGATTTGTTTAGCTGTTTTCTTAAGTGCTGGCTTTATAGGTTATTTTCAATCTTTCCCTAATATAAATAAGGTGGCTCTGACATTCTTTATCTAAATAAGTGTTGTTTTTTTTTTTAATCATATCCTTGGAGCTCAGTTTTTGTTGGTCTTAACTACATGTTCCCAGATCGCTCTTCAACAAAACTCTACCCAGTGACTGTCTAACCAGCATAAGTATTGTCATGGATCTTAGCGGATGGGATGTGGGACCACAGAGTTACCTTTTTTTATTTTGTCTATTTTGTATGGACTGGCTTATTTGCACATGTCTTCTTTAAGAGAATGTGAGCTTTGTATGGCCCGAACCAAATTTGTTTTTGTGTTTTTATCTCTGTACCTAACACAGTCCCGGCTGCATAATAAATATCTGTTCATTGGTTGGTTTAAATTTTATGTTTCTAATTAGTTGAGTCTTAAGTTTTCAAGCAATTGTCAACAATTTGCTTCTTTTATACATCCTCTTATCACATCTTTATCAGGTCAAGAATTGCACATTCGCTTTAGTTCTTTTTGCCAGACTTGGACCGCACCAGCTTTTTGTAAAAATTTTGCTTACATTGGTTTTATTTTTGGTCATGCAGATTCTTTTCATTTTTAACTCATAGAATCTATAATGTTTCATCCCCACCCAACCGTTCTTTCAATTTGATTAATAAGTAAAAATGTAACCCTTTTCCACAATGTTTTTATGTTTAAATTATTGATCTAGTTGGAACTTTTTGAAACATATAGTGGGAGGAGGGGATCTAATTTCTTTTCTTTGCCCTACTATTAAAAGAGTTTGTCTGATTTTAATAGTGATTCAAGAAATTGGGTTTTGTTCATCATCTGGGGACCAGGGTGGTGGGAGAGTTGAAAACTGGTGGGTTAAAAATGGCTGAAAGAATTGGGGATGTTTAAATGGGGGAAGAGAAGACATGATACTTTTTTTTTTTCTTTTAGCTTCATATCAACTCTTTGAATAGTTGTCCCAAGGAAGATGGAACAGACTGATTCTGTTTGGTAGAACTAAGGCTGCTGGGTAGAGTTACAGGACAGGCTATTCAGTGTGAAGAATTCGCTAACAAAGAGCTTTCCGCAGTGGAAGGGGCAACCTCATGGAGTACTGTTGTCTATTGTCAAGAGAAAGACCATATTGCCATACGTGAGAAAAATTGTAGAAAAGATTTCTTCGTTAAGTGGGAAGTTGGATGACCTTTAGTCATTTCAGTGCTAAGATTTTTTTATTCCTTGAGTCCAGAGATCGGACATATTCCTGGAGACTCCTAACTGCCTCTGCCGGCCTCCCTGGACTCGGCCCCCATTAGAGCTCAGAAGCTCTGTGGGTTCAGAGGGACAGAACTGCCCCCTGGGGCTCAGAACCACTCAGGTGCTGCCGGTTTCTGATGTCCAGCCCAGGGGGATAGGGAAGCAGACACAGAGTCCCTCCTCAGTCCGTGACTCCGACCTGCGTGATAGACAGCAGAGCTGCCAGTTGGAACTTGCTATGTCATGGTTCTCGATTAGGGTCAGGGATGGGATGCCCAGGTTTCCCAGCCTCTGCCTGGGGGCCAGGGATTTTTACGTGCAGCATGGTGCACAGCGAGCCCTGTTTCTGGTGTCCACAGATTGGTCCGTGTGTCTGTCTGTCTCTCCTTTTCCCTCCCTCCCCCCCAGTTATCTGAGCTACAAAAAGTGATGCACCTGTGCCCATCAGGAGTTGTTCTGGCCCATTTCCTTTCTCTGCTTAGGGGACTTTCTGGCCGTGTTCCGCTGTGCTGCTTTTTGCTGCTTGATTCCCCGACTCATTTTCTAAAGCAAGAAACCGTCCTGCCCCCAGTGCCTAGAGGGTAACTAACAGGCTGAAGGAAAGGTGTCTTCCCCACCCAGATCCCACTGAGTCTCTTCTGGGTTCATTAAGGCTACAAGAAGCCATAGGAAATCTCTGCCTTTGCTAGTAAACTCGGGCTCTGGAGAGAACATGTTCCTGCATATTGCAGATAGCTTCAGATCAAATAAAACTTCATTGAGAACTTCCTCTTTATCAGACCCATAACTGCTCTGGGGCCAGATCCTGCAGGATGATCAATGGATGGGACTTCAAAGGGGCAAGGACAATTCCCTTGGTGACAGTATGACAATGAAATTCATGTGTGAGCTCATCCCAAGTTCTGAATTGAATAATCCCCAGGGTAGGCTATTCTTTAGTAGTTTAGTCATAGTGGAGACTGACACCACCTTTCTTGAGCCCTTCAGGTAAATGCCTGTCATTTCACTCTCAAATTCAGCCTCTCGATACCCCCCGAACTCCCTGCCTGGGGCTTTCTATTGCCCAACTCCAGCTACCTTGCCTCTCCACACATGGACCTGTCTGTCGCTCTGAAGCCCACAGACAGGTTAGTACTGTCATTGCCCCCCAGAAAGGGGATATCAGTCTCCACTGTGGCTAAACCCTGTATCCAAACCAAAACACCCACATTTAGGGGGCCACTCCGTTCCCACCCTCACCTGCACCAGATTGGAAATGCCTTTCTATTTATATGCCATGAGATCATGGCATCTGACCAGTCCTTCTTTACAGGATGCTGAACTCTTAGACTGAAATCCAGAAGAGACCTTAATATTCCTCTAGTCCACCCCCCTCATTGTAACTCTCCAGGAGGTGGCCTCCCAGGTGCCTGGGCCTTGGCCTTTATCTGATTATTGGGGGGCATGAAGAACCCCTGGAACAGTCTCTCCTCCAAGCAGCGGCAGGCCCAGCCCACAGCTTCCCCATGGCAACTAAGCCCATGGCTCTATCCTGTAAATCACGCCTGAGCTGACCTTGAACCTGAGCAGAGGAGGCCATCCCTGGTTTGTAGAAGATGAGTCGGAGGCAGTCAGCCCGTGACTTGTGCAGGACCCTCGTGGGGAGGGGCAGCGTCCAGGCCTTTTCCTCCTAGTGGGATGTTCCTCCCAACCTTTCTCATGGGGTTGTTTCAAAGAGTTTAATGAATCATATTCCTGAATTCTGAGATGGGAAAACCCCGTGATATCATATTGTCCATGCCTTGTCCTTCCTCGGGCTTAGCCCCTGAAGAACGGTGTGAGCCCTTTGTCCAGTCTTCTGACCGGATGGACTTAATCTGTGAGACTGACGCTGCCATCCCGTGGGCAGCTGCAAGCACATCTGGTGCTTTTTGGCCCCATTTAGCCCTTCATGATGGGCCCTGTTCTTCAGTTCTTCTCTAGACCCGTCTGGTTTCTTAGAGAACAGTTCTAGGATCTTGACTCTGGCTTCCAACTCCTCTGACCGCTGCTGCTTTTGTCTCATGGGAACTTCAGGCTGACCAGATCTGAGGCCAGACACGAGAGACAGTGCCCACAGGATTCTTAACCCACTCGTGTTGGGGATCCCCACTCCCCCCTCATTCCTTCGTCCTTGAGGACATACTCTCACTCAAGGTTCCAGGAAGGACAGTCTTGAAAAAGAAGAGTGAATTGAATACCTTTTCACTTGGAAGAATAGAAATGTCTCCTGAACTTGGTTTCCTACATCAAAATCTTCACACATTATTAGCCAGATCAAAATATATGGTATTTTCCATGTTTTGTCAGATTAGTAATGTTGGAAACGAAAGGGTACTTCTTCACATTCAGTCCCTGCGGACTTTGGGGATCTCTGCTGAATAAGCTTCAAATTCACATCTATTTGTATTTCTGCTATCATGACTTTCTGTGAACAAATGCATAATTTAATAACCTCCCTGACCCTTCTTCATCTTTATACAGAAGAAATGATATTTATTCTTCAAGAATATTTCTTGTAAATAAGGCCTTCTTTTCTATTTCCAGATATAATCTTATGAATATACTACACCCTGAGAACTTGCTCCATTTGATTTATCTCGCTTCCTAATTTATTTCTCTGTCTAATCGTTCACCCTGTTTTAAAAGAAAGATAGAATCTTAAGACTAGAAAGAAACTATTTAGTACAATCTTTGTACCTTCAGGCCTAAATGATTTAGATCAGAAAGGTCTCTCTACTCTTCTTGAAGATTTCCAGGGACAGACATTAATCTCTTCTTTTGGTCTTTCTCATGGTAAAGAGGTTTTTTCCTTAGAACCAGTTGTGATCTGTCCCGCTTTGACCAGCTTTGTGTTTAGTCCCCCGTGGACATAAAGGATGTTCAGGTTAGGTTTGGGGTGGGATTAGGGTTTTTAAAAAATATTTTAAATAAAATTTTTGAAAATGATTTATATTTTAGTCTGAAGCTCATAGCTGGGTTTAAGACATGCGTGTATTGGTATATTTTTGAAAATATTTCTGTAGTAGAGAAGATTGTTGTATACTCACTTAAAAGTAAAAGAAAAAGTCATCCTTTTTACTCTGTATGAGTATGATGCTAAGGATGCTAGTAAATCAAGCCTTGGAACCTTCTTCGCAATAATACATGTTAGGCTTAAAGATAATCACTTACTATGAACCCTGCTTTTTCAAGATTAAACTCCTTCCCCCCAGGATATACTCATCTTTGTTGTTCTTTAGGTTCACCTACATTTTCTCTAAACCATTTTTTAAAAATATAGTTCTCAAATTGCATACAATATTCTGATAATTCGGTTACATTTACAGTATCTCACCTGCCACATTCAAGGCCTCATCGTAGGGGCACGATTAAGTGTAACGTGATATTACTGACTGCAGATTGACTCCTAAATCTCCGGCACCTTTAGAACATCCCTCTCCTCAGTTAGATTCTTTCACAGTAATTCTAAGTCTCTGACTTACTCAGCTTGTGGCCATCTAGGAGCTTCAGGTCTTCTCTTCCTGGTATGCCGATCCCTGGCGAGTCTTTCTCCATCCTGTATTTTTATCTTTTGAGTTATTTCCATAAACATCCTGGTTTCAATTCCATCTGTTTACTTGTTATTTACATCAGTGTCATCTGTTTAAGATTGTACTTTGAGGCAAGTCTGTGTGTTTGTTTAAACTTCCTTTGTCCGTCTGCGTGATTCATATGGGAGAGATTCCTGAAAGAATGGAGCAAACTTATAAGTATCGACATGACCTCATTCTCTGGCCCTTTGTACAAGATGCAAGGATATCAAAGACTTTTCAGTTGAGGTGGGATGATGGACTAAGACCAGAGCTACTCTGAAGGTCAGTCCATTGGCGGGGGAGCAAAAGATGGCAATTCAAGGCTACTCAGCCTGTCCTCCGTACAGAAGTTGTGAGTAGGTTAGCGGCCACGTGGCCTTCAGGGGAATAACTCTCAGGGGTTCCATCCCCACAGGGCTCAGGGATTATAAATGGGCCATGGTTTTGCCCTGTTGACAGCTCCAAACAGATAATTGGAAACATCCAAGTGTTTCTTATTTTAAAAAAAGAAAGAAAGAAAGAAATTTTTTTGGAAAGGATCTTATAGTTAGGCTCTTGCCAAGCAACAGTCAGCTACGTTCTTAATGCCAGGACTTAGAATGGGAACTCAGCGAGCAGCTCACCTGTGAAGTTTTAAATTAATTGATACAGAATAAGCAGAATCAGGTAATGATGACCAAAAGGATGTAGAGGAAAACAGAAATGATTTAAGAGTTCTGATCAGTGCAGTGACCAACCCTGATTTCAGAGGACTGAGAGTGCAGCTCGTCTGCGGTCTTTGAATAGAGGAGTGATAAATTACAGCTATGGAATAAGGCCTGGCCAATGGTCTGGTCAATGTATTAGTTTGTTTCACTAGACTGCAATTATTTATTAAAAGGGAGGCTTCGGGGGGATATCGAAGAGATCATGGGAAATGGCAGTGATTTTTTTAAAGCACTTAGAAAAGATTTTTAAAATATTGAACTTGAATTATCTGTCTAAAAAAATGAAGTATTTTCTACCCTTCAGTTGAATTCACTTTCATTTCATTTTATCCCTAGTGGAAGCTGAGAACCATTTGTAGGCTTGGAAAGTACCGAACCATCTTTCTTAGCCTTTGTTTTTCCAGGCAAACACTTTCGTAATAACTGTTTCCCTTAAACCAGCCCCTTTAGGCTTCCTGTGAATTGATCTCCAGGAAAGGATCTTTCTAGTTCTGGTTCTGACATCCTCATCCTAATATTTTATTTTTAAAAGTACTTCTAGTCCATTATATAATACTTGGAAGTCTACCTACCGAGACTACATGAACACAACTGCAAAAGACTTTTCACATAAATGAAGTCAGTTCTAGCAATTGGTGAACCATTAATTATGGACAATCCAAGCCAATATAATCCTACCTCAATTTATTTATTCATTGCCATACCAATCAAACTATAAAGAATTTTACAGTGCCAGAAAAAAGAAAATGATGAAATCATATGGAAATAGAAAAGGTCAGAAATCTCAAGGCAATCAGTGGGGAAAAAAAAAAGTGAAGACAGTCTAGTAGTACCAGATTTCCAACTGTACCATAAAGCAGTGATCATCAAGTAATTTGGTTGATCAGTGGCATAGATTAGGTACACAATATACAATTGCAAATGACCATAGAAATCTAGTATTTGTTAAACCCAAAGTTCTGAGCTTTTGGAGCAAGAATTCACCATTCCACAAAAACTATTGGGAAAACTGGAAAGCAATCTGATAGAAAGTAGGCATAAACTACCACCATCTCATACCATTTGCAGAAATGAGGTCAAAATGGCCACCAAATTAAGACTTAAAAGAGATAGCATAAGAATATTAGGGAAGCACAGAAAAAAAATCACCTTGTCAGATATGTGGATAAGGGCAGAATTCATCAATTAATTAATTAATTTGAATTAGCCTGGCATGGATTCTGTCAATAGAAGGGCAGAATTTATGGCAAAAAAAGAAATCAAGAAGATCATGGGAGATGAAATAGATAATTTTGATTACATTAAATTCAAAGATTTTTGCACAAATAAAATTAATGCAGCCAGAATTAGAAGGAATGCAAGAAATGAGGGGAAATTTTTATAGTCAATTACTCTGTTCTCATTTTTCAAATATGTGGGAAACTGAGACAAATTTGTAAAAATAAGAGCTACCCGGTTAATAAATGTTAAAAGATAGGGATTTTTCAGAAGAAGAAATCAAAGCTATTAATAGTCATATGAAAACATGCTCAAAATTATTGATAATTAGAGAAATAGAAATTAACTCTGAAATCAAATTGGCTAACACTGAGTAAAGGGAAATGGCAAATGCTGAAGGGAATGTAGGAAAATAAAGACACGAATGCATTGCTAGAGCTGTGAACTGAGGGGGCAAAGCCAAGATGATGGAAAATAGACAGGAAGAACTTTGCCTGAGCTCTCCACAGCTTCCCTGAGAATCACAACTAGATCAAGCCTCTGAATGGATTTTGGAGTGACAGAACCCACAAACATTTGGAGTGTAATTACTTTCTAGCATTAAGTTATCTTGGAAGGACCGAGGAAAAATCTGACTCAATTGGGTAGGGGAGGAATGTGGCCCAGCACAGGCAGAGTGCGAGAAGGTCCAGTGTAGGAAGACCAGGCATGGGAATCTAGCAGAAGGCTCTTAGCCAAAATCAACCGTGTTGGCTCCTCCTGGTTCAGAAGGCCAGTGGATCAGCAGGCTAGGCCAACTAAGAGCCCTCGGACCCCAGCATAACAGGCAGGACTTTGTCAGGCCACTCAGCACAGAGGGGAAGCCTGTAGCACCAGGGTGGTCAGTGAGAAGTCCCTGTCAGCCTGCAGAGAAAGCTCAGGACAATCTCCCCTGTGCCCTAAGAGCAGACCTTGATCTTTAAAAATGAGCAAAATAGCAAAAAGAGCTCCAGGCACAGAAAGCTACTATGGAGACGGAGAAGATCAGAATACAAACCCAGAAGAGGAAAGCAAGGTTTAAAAAATGCCTTCAGGTGAAGCCTCAGAGGGGAGGTCTCCAATTTAAAAGGCTCTCTTGGAAGAGTTCAAAAAGGATCTTAAAAGAGAAATAGGGGAGAAATGGGGGGTGAGATGGAATGAGAGTGTTGCAGGAGAGTTATGAAGGTTTGTGGAGAAAAACCAACACCATGGAAAAGGAAGGACCAGAAATTGACTTGAAGAAAGCAATTTATTAAAAAATAAATGTGGTGAAATGGAAAAATATATTGAAGAAAACAACTTATTAAAAAATAAATTTGATGAAATGGAAAAAGAAAACAACTCCTTAAAAAAATAGAATTGGTGAAATGGAAAAAAAAAATCCACTGAACAAAAAAACTCATTTAAAAATGCCGTTGGACATATGCAAAAAGAAATAAACAAGCTAACCCACGAAAATAAGTCACTAAAAATTAGAATTGGACAAATGGAAGTGAATGATTCACTGAGTAATCAATCAAACAAAATCCAAAAAATAGAAGAAAATAGAAAGGGACCTCATTGGATTGTACTAGGAGAAGAGGAAAGGGAAGGTAAAAAGGGGTAAATTATGCCACATGGAGAGGCACAAAAAACCTTTTATAGTTGAGGGAAAGAAAGGAGCATTGTATGAATGTTAATCTCATCAGATTTGGCTCAGAGAGCCAAATACTTAATTTGGTATAGAAATTTGTCTCACCCTATAGGATAATAGGAGGGGAAAAGGGAAAGGAATGGGGGAAGCTAATAGAAAGGAGGGTAGCTCGAGGGAGGTGGTGGTCAGAAGCAAAACAATGGTGAGAGAAAGGGGGAAAGTATAACTTGGGGAAACTAGGATAGAAAATACTGAATTAGCAATCTTAACTATGAATGTGAATGGGATAAACTCTCCCATAAAACAAAAGCATATAGGAGACTGGAATCCCACAATATGTTGTTTACAAGAAATACATTTGAAGCAGAGAGATACATATAGAATAAAGGTCGAAGGTTGGAGCAGAATCTATTACACTTCAGCTGAAGTTTAAAAAAAAAATCAGAGGTAGCAATCTTCTGAAGGCAAAATAAAAATAGATTTAAATAAAAGATAAGGATGGAAACTGTATCTTGCTACAGGGTACCAACGACAATGAAGAAATATCAATAGAGTTGTGAACCGAACCAGCCATTCTGGAGAACAATTTGGAACTTTGCCCAACAGACCATAAAGCTCTGCAAATCTTCTGACCCGGGAGTACCACCAGTAGGTCTATATCCCCCCCAAAAAAGAGGAAAGACCTCTATGTACAAATACATTTGTAGCAACTCTTTTCGTAGTGGCAAAGAATTGGACATTGAGGGGATGCCCATCCATTGAGGAACAGCTGAACAAGCTGTGGTATCTGATTATGATGAATACTATTGTCATATAAAAAATGATGAGGAAGAGGCTTTCGGGAAAACCTGGGGAAAATTATATGAACTGATGCAAAAACGAAGAGAATCAGGAACATTGTATACAGTCAGAGCAAAATCTATGATTTGCTACTCTGATCCATATAATGATTCACAATAATTCCAGAGGACTCAGAGAAAAAAAGTACTCTGCACTTCCAAAAAAAACTAATGAACTCTGAGTGTAGACTGAAGCAGATTTGCCACACGTTCATTCTTGTCCTTGCTTTTGGAGGGGGGAGCAACATGGCTAATGTGCAAATATATTTTTATGACTTCATATGTATAGTAGGTCTCATAGTGTTTGCTTTCTCGGCACTTGGGAGAAGGATCAGGAGAGAATTTGGAACTCAAAATGTTTAAAATGTTAATTTTTAAAAATTACTTATAGTCCCAATATTAATAAGTCCTAATTAGAACTTACAGTCCTAATTACAGGCATGTTAATAATGGAGTTCAGTTCTCTTAAGAAAAGTGGTGGGTTGGATCCAGGAAATGTTGACTAATAGTCGTCTTCTCTTAGTGGATCACGGACCTGGAGGTGGAAGGGACCTTAGAGAACTTTTAGTGCCCAGGGACTTTCCTGAGGGATCAAACTGGGGGTTGAGCCCTGGCCCCTGACTTGGAGCTGAGGATTATTTACAGTTCAGCCTCCCATGTATATCAATGACCATACGGATGGAGACTATTTCTTCCTACTGAGGTCCCTGACTTAGAAATAAGGAACGTGTTTTATGGGTCAAGGGAAAAGTCCAGCAAAGGGAGATGATGCAGTTGTGACGCGGCCCTTCGACTTGCAGCTTCAGAGTTCCCTTAAAGAACAGGGAGGTCTGACCTCACAAGGGGAAAACTCATGTCCCCTCAAAGCTTTCAAAAGATGGGGAAGACTGCATTTTGCAGACACCCCCACCATTCCTCCCCATTTTAGAGAAGACGTTGTTGACATATTTTGCTCCATCTGCCTGTGACTTGGGGAGAGAGAATGCCCCCCAAAATAGGCCCATCAATTCAAGATGATATTTGTTCAGGAATTGATGGAACCCTTTTCATGTGTATAACACAATCTATGGAGAAGGGGAGGGTGGGGAATTGAGCGTGCCTAATGGAAAAGAACAAGGAAGTGAAACCCATACAGACTGCAAAGAAAAACACTAAGGATGGTGTGTTAAGAAACTGAGAATAGTTACATAATCATAAATTTGAAGATGGAAGGGACCTTAGAGGCAATCTTATCACCTCTATTTGTCCAGAGAGGTCACCGGTCACTTGGAGAGTAGATGGCTGCTTCCCAACACTTTCCACTGCATCCTGGGCTGAGCGGTTACTCCATTCCTCTGTCAGTGTAAATGTTAGGCTGGACTGGGAAGGAGACGGTCAGATGCAGCATGGAGGGGTATCAGGATCAGCCAGGGCAGGGCTCAGATGCTGCCTCAGACACTTATTTTCTGTGGAACTCTGGGTACGTCACTTAAGCTCTCTGAGAAACATTTTCCTCATCTATGCACTGGTGATGAAGATAACTCTCAGGACCTTTCTCATGGGGTGTCGCTAAGAGTCCAGGTTGATAAGGGGGGCTCAGCTACAACCGCCTCAGGGTGTTTTTGGAGGGGCCAGGGGATTAAATTTGTGGAGGAAGCTCCGGCTCCCAGGAGATGAGAACAGGTCAGCCCTGTTCCTGTAGCCCTACAGCAGAAGCAGTCTTTGGGGAGACCTGGAGTTCCCGTGGTGGGAGCTGTAAGCTTTTTCGTGACCTTGCCTCTTGAGGTGAGAGGGAAGTGGCCACGGCCTTTCTGAGGGCCAGGTACTTCACAGCCAGTTTAAAGACCCTTTGCCTCATCAGAGGCTGATTTTCAGCAGCTTCATGGGGTGCAAGCCGGAAGTCTGCAGAGATTGGGTTTCACACAAGGATGTAGCTGGCAGGGGAGCGGCATCTCAGAACACGCCGAAGTCTACCAAATGCCATTTGGGGGCCGGGCATTCAGTGAAAAAGACATAGCTAAGTCTTTGGCTTTTCAGTCTCGGCTTTGGGATTGGGGCAGGGGTACCGGCAAGGGGAAGAAAACCGGGGCGGGAGGGGAAGACGACCACATTGTCCTCCAACCCTTGTTGGCTCAGTGAGGACTGAGAGGAGAGGAAGGAAGGGCACAGGAGGAGAATTGTGGCCTCTGCAAATCGCTCTTGCCATGAAATCTGAGCCGCGCGGGTGCAGCGTGAGCATCATCAGCGCCTCTTGGGTTCTGGGCAGCCCTGCTGGCTCATTCAGGTGAAAAGTCTAGGAGTAAAGGGGACGATCGGGGCTGATTTTTGCATTAAATATCAACTTGACCCTTAGGATGCTGTCCAGGCTTTCGGAGACCTGCTGATTGACTGCTCTGTTTCTGGAAGGATGAACAAATCAGTGACTTAGCGTGACTGAGCACTGCGTGGAGCACGGGCAGGGAGGAGGGCCTCTGGCGGGCCCGTCAGGTCACTGTTAATCGCTCCGTGCCCTTACTTGCGAACGCACGTGGGGCTGAGCTGAGCACAGACTGAGACATGGCGCCCGTCCAGCAGCTCACAGCTCCGATCTGATGGACACGGCCCAGACACAAGATAAGCGAGGGGTGGCGGGAACTCGGAGCCGGGGTCAGAAGTTTAAAGCTAGACCAGATGGACTTTGCTGCTCATCCCCAAATCCCTGGGTGTTTCCAGACAGGCTTCCAAGAGCAGGCAGCCACAAGAGAGGAACGTTCTCCCGGCTTGTTTTTGATGAAGTCAGATCATTCTCTTTGTGGAAGGAGAGAAAAAATCTGCATGTATTTTGGGGGAGGGAGGTGGGACGAGTCTGTCAGCTTCAGCCTTCCCATTAGCTCAGTCAATTACTTTGTGTAGTCGGAGGTAATTTCACAGCTGTTCCCTCAAATTAATTTTACACATGTTTAAACCAGTTATGCCCACACAATAAAGCCGTCGCCCCCCAGCCGAGGACTTCAAAGCAAGTTGTTTCACCTAAATGGGAAAGCTCAGAAAGAGCCGGGAACGTGTTCCAGTGAAACTTTTGAGGAAATGGTAGGAGACTGAGAGGCGACTTTTCCCCTCCATGTTGCATTAGATCATTCTTGACACCAAGCTGGGACTAGACACTTGGAAAGGTTGGGAAGCCAACTGTTTCTGGTCTTCCTGACTGCTTGGCTCGGCTCCTTCCATCAATCTCCTTCCCTGCCTTCTGAAACTAGCCTTAAATCTCTCCTCTCTGAGCCGGGGAGCTCTCTTCCCCCGTCTCCCAGCGGCCAGCTCTTTGGGCCTGGCCGAGCCCTGCGGCTTGCTCTCCCTCCGTTTCCTCCTCTGTGTGATAGATCCGCGTCAGAGACGCACTTAAGGTCAAGTGTAGAGAAAGGCACGAGCTCTCTGGAAGACATAACAAAATTATTTGGGAAGGAATAGCTGGGAAGGCCCTGAGGGTGTGTTGCGGCATTTCTGAGCCCGCGCAAGGGGCCGGTCGTGGTGGTCGTCCAAGGGGAAGCCGAGTCATCCCCCCCTCACTTACTCTCACTTTGCAACATGGACTAAAGCCTTCCCTTGGCTGCACTCACTGGTAAAGATACATAAAATGGTGGCTTCGGAAACTGTGCCTCACGGGGGAAGGGACTTCCTCCTCAGGCTCGGTGTGACCGCTTTCTCTTCTGTGGCTTCTCGTTTTAATTCTAGATTTCACGCCTTAGTTGATAGAAAATCTTCAATTTGTTGTTGAGTCATTTTTGAATCGTGTCCAACTCTGACTCCGTTTGGGGTTTTCTTGGCAAAGAGACATTTCCTTTTCCAGCTCATTTTAGAGATAAGGAAACTGAGGCAGACAGGGTAAAGTGACTTGCTCAGGAGCTCACGGCTCATAAGTGTCTGCAGCCAGACTGAACTCAGGCCTTCCTTACGTCAGGCTCTGATAGAAGTGTCCTTTCTGAAAAACAGTGAAAATTAGATACCGACCTAAACTTAGAGGGACTGGAGATGGTTTTCCCTCTTGGTGGGCGGGAGGGGCTCTTGGAGAGAGTTTATTTGGGGGAAGCCCCCTAGCAGGCTGCAGGTTTCCCTTACCTGATCGGGCTTTTACATTGACATCAATCATCCTTCTCCAAAGATCGGCTCCCACATGGAAAACCACCACGGCGCGCCGCGGCAAGGGCGTCAGGAAAGTGACAGTCCCAGGCGGAAAGTGACCGCCAGGGACATGTTTGGGAAAATTGGAAACGCTCTCCCCTCCTCTTCACTGATTGTTGTTTCCAAAGTTGACTGAAGAGAGTGGTTTCTGGGGCCGCGGAGGACTCCCGAGAGCGCACTTTGTGTGGACCTTCCCCTGGTGGGCCTGGTTGCCTCATCAGCCGTGGCCCCTCACCTTCCGGAAATGACCAGGGCCGTGTGGGTGAAGGTGGGGCCCCGGCCCTGGGAGGGAGAGATTCCTGCACCGTAACATGGGGGGGCTGCGCCCCCAACTCATCTTGTGACCTTGGCCCAGCTTTAACCAAAGGGACTGGTTACAGGGAGATAGACCATGGCGGGCACCCCAGGGCACTCGGGCCTCCATTAGGGAGGCTTCCTGCCCCGAAGAGGAACCCAGGCCCAGGTCTGGGTCACCCCTTGGGTGGCGTGAGGGGGCCAGAGAGGAGGGCGGGCAGGGGGTTATGGGGGAAGGCCAAGCTGGGGACCAGCTTGCAGCCCTGGGACGGCTGGGTCTGCGGCCCGGGCCCTGCCCCGGGCTCAGCTGGCTCGGACCTCGGGGCGCGGGGCTTCTGGGCCGGCTCCAGGGGCCTGAGGAGGGTGACTCTGGGACGTGGGCCCCGGGCGGGGGCTGGGAGTCGCCCTTTGTGGTTGCCGAGAGCTGGGCCCTTTACGAATATGATTTACTGGCTAATTACCGCCGCCCTCCCACCTTGCGCGGAGGCAGAACATTAGGGCTTTCTGAGGGCGCTCCGCACTCCATTTAGTCCGCGTAGAGCATTGATATAATCGCTCTGCGGCACTGCAGCAGCCCCAGATTACCTCCTGGTGGGACCGCCTCCTGACAGGCTGCGCTGCCGTGGGCTTGGGGTTAGCAGGGAGGATGCAAAGGGGCTCCTCGCCGCCCACAAGCGGCGCTGGAGGGGAAGCGGGCAGGCGCCCCGGGAAGTGCCCACCGTCGGGGGGCCGGGGGCCGAGCCACGGGGGGGCGCCCCGGGAAGTGCCCACCGTCGGGGGGCCCGAGGCCGAGCCACGGGGGGGCGCCCCGGGAAGTGCCCACCGTCGGGGGGCCGGGGGCCGAGCCACGGGGGGGCGCCCCGGGAAGTGCCCACTGTCGGGGGGCCCGGGGCCGAGCCACGGGGGGGCGCCCTGGGGGAGCACGGGCGGGGGGAGCCCTCCTCTGCGGGGGGCTCGGGAGCCCGGTCTGGGGGTGTCCGGGGCAGCCCCACCCCCACTCGGCGGCGGGGCGCCCTGGGAAGCGGGAAGATGAGGATGGAGGTCTCTGCAACCTGTTACAAATGTGAATTGTGACCATGAACTCTGAGTGGCCTTTCGGCTTTGCTGACAGAAATTGACTCGCACAGACAGAGAGAGCAGGCAGGTGAGGTCATCGGGAGTTGAAGCGAGCGCGCGTCGGCCCCGCTTTGGAAATGAAGTTATAATTAACCTGCTGATGGCTGCGAGGTGTTACCTTGAACTCTGGGTGGCCTCTTGGCACCGCGGCTGAACCTGCTTTATTGAGCACCCGGAGCCCGAACAGGTGGAAGCCGGCTGGGCCGGGCCGGGGGAGAGGGCCCGAGGCGGGTGGGGGGGCGGCCCCCAGGCCGGGGGCTCCGAGGGGGGCCGGGCGGGGTCTCCTCTGTGACCCCGAGAGGAGCCCGGCGCTGCCCCTCCTCCCGGGCACTTCCCCTCTCATTAGGTAACGTCCCAACGCGGCGAAGCGCTTTGGGTCCCGCTCGGTTTCGGCCCAGAGAGCGCTTGCTCACGGGCTGCTGCTGGGACAGGCCGCGCGGCCTCAGTTTGAGATGAAGAATCCCAGGCTCCCCCGGGCCTCGTGACGAGGAGGGGCGCGCTTGGCCAGGCCGCCCCCTCCTCCCCTCCTCGCGGGGGGCGCTTCCTGGGGGCGCGCGCCTTTGTCCCCCCTCCTCCTCCCAAGAACTTGGCCCCTGGTTCGGGGCCCCTGCTGGGCCGTGGGGAGAGCGCTGGGGGCGGGGGCCGCACCCAGAGACCCCCAGAGAGGGCGTGTCGGAGCCTGGGGGCTGCAGCGGTGGGGCCCGGTCTGAGAGGGCGGCCTCAGTGTCGGGGGTGAACCACGCAGACAGACAGACACAGCAGACTGCCTGTAGGAAGCGGCGCCTGACCTGCAGCACTGCAGGAGGATGGTGGGAAGGACTGACTCCCAGGCAGGGGGACAGCTTGGGCAAAGGCCCAGCGGTGGGAGACGTTGCTGCCGTGAGCAGGTGCAATAAGCCCGATGGGGTCGGTTCCAGCCGGATCAGGGAAGGCTGCCCATGACAAGCCGAGGCAGGGAGGCGCCCCTGGGATGCTTGGGGAAGGACGGTGCCGGGAGAGCCGGGGCACCTGAGTGTTGGTGATGTTACAGCAGGGGGCGGCAGGGGGGTGGGGTCCATGCCCAGCGCCTGAGAAAAGGGTGCTCCCCTTTGTGCTCCCGGAGAGGCCCGGGCCCTCAGAGACCCCCAGAGAGGCCCGGACCCTCAGAGACCCCTGGAGAGACCCAGACCCTTAGAGATCCCTGCAGAGGCCCGGACCCTCAGAGACCCTCAGAGAGGTCCGGACCCTCAGAGACCCCCAGACCCTCAGAGACCCCCAGAGAGGTCCGGACCCTCAGAGACCCCCAGAGAGGCCCGGACCCTGAGAGGCCCCCAGAGAGGCCTGAACCCCCAGCCCTCTGCCATTCCAGCTCCATTTGGGCATCCTCGTGGGTAGAGCCCCAGAGTCAGGGTCTGAGTTCAAGCTTGCCCTCTGACCCTTGTCACTTGCTGGCTGTGGGACCCTGGGCAGGCCCCCCCACCAAAGTTAGTCCGATGACTAGGGACCCAGGAGTGGCCGGCTCAGGCTCCTTAGAGGAGGGGGTCCAGGTCCTGCCCTGCGTGGGGTGACCTGTGACCCCAAGGCCGGGGATTTTCTGAATGAATTGCCGGGACTGGCCTGAGGAGGGGGGGGCGCCGTCGCCCAGCCGGCAGCACTCCAGGCTCCACATGGGAGGGAGAGACCCAGCAGGAAATCCGTCTTGCAGCTGGAAAAGTGGACGGACGAGGTCGGGAGTGAACTCTGGCTGACCCCTGGCACCCTGGCCGACCCCGCCGCCTCCCAGGTGGATTCACTTTCTCCCGATAAGGCCCCTGCAGGGCCCTGCCACGCCCTGACCCCCGGCCGACCTCCCTTCCTGCTTTCCCCAGCCGCTCTGATAAAGGCTCCCTGATAAAGCTGCGGCTGGGCTGGAAACCCTATCGGAGTGTACACAAGGGCCGGGAGCCCCGCCTGACCCCTGGCTGACCCGGGCGGCCCCGCGGCCCCCGGGACCGGCCGGTGCCCTCGGCGCTGTGCCCTCGGTGCTGGGCCGGGCCGGGCGCCCGTCAGGGCCGGACCCTGCTCCAGACGCAGCCGGTGGTCGCTGGTTGGTGCTGCCGGGGCCAGCCCCCTCGAGGGGAGAAGGGCCGGGGAAGAGGGGGGCTTTCTCCCCGAGCCCTCCCACAGGTGTCCACTTTGCAGGCCATTAGCTCCTCTTGGGGGAGGGGAAACCATTAGTATGGGGGTGAAAGATAAGGCCCAGGTGGCCTGGGGTGACGGGCATCTGCAGGGCAAGGCCGAGTCAGCACAGCAAGGCTCTGCTCTGGAGGGAGGGAAGGGGCTCTGTCAGACCTGCCCCATCCAGGCACATCCTGGGCACCGAGACGGCAAGGGCCGGGCCTCCCAAAGAGACCCTCCTGGGCCGGGCTCTTGGGGCTCTCAGCCCCAGGCCAAGGGAAGCTGAGATCCCTGGGATTATCTGCTTTGGGCTTCCCTGATCTCCCGTGGGTGAAGGGAGCCCGCCCACCCCAGGGGTCTCGCAGCCCGAGTTCTGGGGCCCGGAGCCCCTCGGGAGCCGCTCTCGTAGGCCGAGTTCCAGCAGGGCAGGCCAAGCTGGCCAGTCCTCGTCCGAGAAACAAACAGTCGCGTCTTCTCTCAGGGTTTCCACGTTAACTCGTCCCTTATTTGTTCAGCCAACGCTTGTGAAGTGCCTGCTGAGGGCAGACCACGCTTCCGGGGAGAAGGGGGACGGCCGTGTTCTGCCTCCTCGTGAAGCGCACGGGCTGCCCCGTATTTGTCTAAAGCGACCTCGGGAAGAAACTTGTCCCTATGCAGGACTTGACCTGGCGCTTGCTCAGGATCCTCTGCTCTGCCTGTGCGCTTTCCATAGTCACTTAGTGATGGCCTTTTACTTGTTCTTCACTATCCATTGTAAAAGCATCCGCCTGTTACTTGCACTGACATAAACAATAAGGATTTGGGAATGGACTTTACGGATTTTCTTTATTCAGCCCTCCTTCCGTGTCCCCCCCTCCTTCCGTGTCCCCTTGGGAAAATACATTGACAAGTGACATCTTTTTCCCTTTTGGATTTCCCCGTTCAGTCGGCATTCCCAAATTTTGGGGAATTGAATCCACTCAGCTCAGAAGTGGGGACAGTTTCTCTGCTGTGGGAAAAAAAAAATTCTGCTCGCCAGCTCCCGGGCTTGAGTAGGGGATGGAAAGAAGGGGAAGAGAATGGCAGGCAGGAGCCTGGTTCAGCTGGCCTGCCAGAGTTGACTTCAGGCAGTCAGCATGCATTTATTAAGCACCTCTGGCATACCAGATGCTGTGCTGAGAGATAGAGAGACAGAGCAGGGAGGGAGTGGATTCTCAGGCACGGGGGACTCCCTCTGCCTTCTCTGCAGCTCATTGGGTCAGATGAAGCCCTCAGAACTCAGGGGACTTGCCCAAGGGGATGCAGTCGGTAGGCGTCAGAGCCAAGGTCCAAGGCTGACTTTCCACCCGCCAAGCCCGTAGTCCCTGAGGTTAAGGAGCTTACGTTCTGACAGGGCCCCTTTTCCCAATTGCCAACCGTGCTGGGGCCCGAAGCTCTCCAGCTCTCTGCCCCCTGGCTCCTCCTTCCCGTACACAGAGTGCAGATGTGCCCAGAGATGACTGGGCTCCGTTAGCGGGTGTCCGTACCTGGGCCTGCCCATCGCAGGGCCTCCTTTTGCAACTTCCGACCCGTCTGCTCCCCCGGTAGCCCCAGTGCCTCCGTGGGCCACGCTCACACTCCCTCCATCCCACAGCCTTCAGAGGCAGTTCCTGACAGTGGCCCTTGTCCCAGGAGAGGCGGCCCTTCTCCTTGCCAAGGCAGGTATAGCCCATCATCTCTGCCGCCCGCAAGTACCCCCCACATGCCCATTTATGTGTGGACAGATGCCCAGTGTGGTTTGTGTGGTGCCTCCATCTGTCTCTGTGCCCTTAAAAAGGCAACTCCTTTTTGTGTCAGGAGCCCCCACAAGCCGGACATGCCATGGAGCAATCCCAGGCCCTTTCCAGTCACCCGAGCTTCTCCAGCTCTTTCCCGTGTTCTCCCATCAGCCACCTAAAGAGGGTCCCCCTCTGGAGGCTTCCCTCCAGCAGCTTCGGGCTCTGCCCTCTTGATGCGGACCACCATGCACGTGTGCCGGCCTGTCCTGTGAGGTGGAAGGTGTGGGGGGCGGGGACTCCCTGCTAGCCCCGGACCAAGGAGGAATTGCAAACAGCTACAGGGAGAGTGGGGTGGGACAGGTGGCAAGTTCCGGCCGCTGACCAAGGTTTTCCTTGTGTGTGTCAAGTCATCTCAGATGATTTTCATGTCTCAATGGGAGACGTCTTGCCCTTGCCCATTTTTCATCTTCAGTTACTGTTTAAATAAGTTTTGTTTTGAGTTATTCAGTTGCATGCCGTCTCTTTCTCACTGTTATTCTTTGTTTTATCTTTTTATTAATTCTAACCTTTCCTTTAATAAGTCGGTAGTCTCTGTATACAAATGGCCAGCTTGGGGATGTTTCTCATAGCAATAATAGACTTTTCCTGTCAGTTCGAATATAATCATGTCCATTTGTTCTCATGTTATTTTGAGTTCACCTTGCCAGAACTTATCAGTCTTTTCCTAAAGAAAGCAGGCACGGGCTCACTGATAGCTCTCCAGCCATTAATAAGCGGGTCCCCCAAGGCGCCATGGTCACAACTCCTAAGGCTTTCTCTCCGGCGCAGCTGCTCCCTCACACCGGCATTTCTGTTCTCGCCGGCGTCTCCTGCAGAAAGCCTTCCTGGAGTAGAGGGGTCAGCGAGGCTGCTCTCGGAGCAGACCGGCTTGTGTGACAAGGATGGAAAAGGTCATTGTGGGAAGTAGCCTGCTACCCTTCGAGGCTCCCGCCGCTTTCATGCTTTCAGAGACTGATGGTGCAGAGATCCCCAATCATTCGCCATCCATGGGGGCGATGTTGGCCTTAGAAGGTGGCTGTTGTATCAGGGAGAATCTTGGAATTGAGGAAACTGGGGTGCAGCTCACTGAATGGGATGCAGCCCGCTGCCTGTCTTCTCCCTGACTTCCCTCAGTGCTCATCCCGAGCACATGTCGTTTGCTCACTCGCCAGCCCATTCAGCTGCATTTCGGTCTAAACCAACGGGGTCAGACTTGCAAACGGGGGTCACTAAACCCTGAGAGAAGATCCGTGCAGGCCACATCTCAGCTTAGAAAACGCCCCACGTTTCCATTAACACGGCCACACAGCAAAGTCAGGAGCCACATTTCAGTCTTGTCGGCCCCGCTTGGGAGGATCTGGGCCGCACCGGCCGGGGGTTTGTGTCATCCATTCGGTTGTTCCTCTGCAGATGATTATTTTGCGTGTAATGAGTACGTAGTGTTGAGTGAGTTAGATAAATTATTCCTGACTTCAGGCTGGCATCGAATTTCACAGTGGGACCGTTGGGGTCAGTGTGGTTGTGATTCATACTCACCTGCGCGGCCTGCCTGTGGTCTGGGGGACTCGCCTCCTTCACATGAGTTGGTCACATCCTTGAAAACAGAGTCTCCCCTTGGTTTTCTGGAACTCCCCAGCCCAGAGCACTGTGCCCCCTTGTGGATATGCTGCAAGTATTAATTAAATCCTCTATAAATGAAGGGATGACTTCCCGTTGGGGGTAATGGCAATCAAGCCACTAGTATTTTTCCTCCGTTAATCTCAACCCCCATCGTGTCGCTCTTCATCTTTGCCATCTGCGGTTAGATTTGATGAATGGCATTGGGAGTTGGATTTATCTCGGGGAGGTGGTGGGGGGCATTTCTCATGTTCTCCCTGAGGTGATTTTTTTTTTGATTTTGCAAATTGCCTTGGTCTTGATCTCTCTCGCAACTTTTGTGACTTTTCAAAAAAGGAAGCGTTCTCAGCATGGGGAGAGCAAACCTGTGTGTTTCTACTCAAGAATTTCCTTGTATCAGATAATGTCAAAACACAGGACCTGTGCCTGGCCCAAGGGAGAGATAGCGTCGCCCGAAGGGCCGTCTCTTTCTTCGTTACCGTCTTGTTATCACAGAACTTTATTGAAGACTTTCTAGTTATAACTAAGTCAAGATGGAATGTGATGATGGAAGAGGCAGTTGCCCTTTCTGAGGGGGTGAGCGGAGCCCGGACCGAGTTCTGTCCCCGACTGGCCGGGTCACCTGGGAAATCTGGCCTCCCTTCCAGAGATGGAGCTTTGGTCTTCCCTGGGCAGTCCCATGTAGTAAGCGTGCACTGTGCTCTGTGGAGCGCTGCCAGTCGTAGACAAATTAGACCGTCTGCAGAACCGTGTGACCGGGAGTCTGGAAACCATGTTCTTCAGCCCATCCCTGGACAAAGGGGAAGGCCGAGGGGAGAGTGCAGCTGCAAAATGTCCAGTTATTTGAAGGCCTGTCATGTGGGAGATTAGAGAAGAGTAATTTTCCAGAGATCAGAACCAACTTCCATTCAGTCACCTTAAAATCAAGAAAACTGTTGAACATTCTAGCTAGATTAACAATCTGACAATGAGCCAGGAAGATGAGCTCCCTATCACTAGAGAAGTTATGATGTGCCAGGGACATTCGGGCTCTCGGAAGGTACGTTGGATCGCCTGGCCACCAAAGATTGATTTCAACAAACACGTATTAAATGCCTCTTGTGTTCCAGTCTCTTTGCCAGACTCTGGAGAGACAGAATTTCAAATCTCCCTGACTAACTCTCCTAAAAGAACTTGTGTTTTATGTGGCAAGGAGGTGGCCGTGGGGATACGGGCCCAGGAAGGTACCAGACAAACTGCTCTCCTGCTTGAAGGACCTTCAGGGAACCCTTCGTTTCCCAGACAAGAACCCCTTCTCCCACAAACCAGTGGGTGATCCATGCAGTATGAGCTCCCAGAGAAGATGGCCTCATTTGGAGAGGTCGGTAGTCCAGCTTTAACGAGTGCTTGTTGAATTGAGCGGGAGCGGCCATTCAGCCTTTGCTTGAAGACATGACAGGTGGGGAGGGAGAGGCCCCTCGCAGCCCGAAGAGAGCAGAGGGACATGGAGACGAGGGGGTCTCGGGGTTCTACAGCTTTGCTTTGGGTGAGCCCGTCGCCTTTTCTACAAGCTGTTTGAGAACGACAGGGAGCACATGGTTTTGAAGATGCTCTCTCGACTCGGAATAATGTTCTTCAGAATGCCGACAAGCCCGGTGTTCTCCCTCCTGGGGCCTCCAGCTGCTGATGTGATTCCGGGCCGCCCAGGGCTCCCAGTCTAATATCCTTTCTCAGACCCTTCCTCCAAGCCCATCTGCCTGCCTTTCTCCCTCTGTGATTTCTGTATTACTTGGGACCTTAACAGGTGGTAGCAATTTTGTTTCTTCTAACTTGATGGTATGAACTTCCAAATAGTCAAGGGTCATTTAAAGTGATTACTCCCCCCCCCCCCACTTGGATTCTGGGAGCCTGGTGTGGAAATGTTTTGGAGCTGCTTAACTGACAGTATGTGTCAAGAAAACAGACTGTCTCCATCCTCCCATCCTCCTGAAGACCAGGCAAAGGCAGCCCATGACATAACCCCCGTCACTCTCAGCAGACCCAAATGACAAGTTACTCGGACGCTCCTCTGGTCTAACTGCAGAAACTCGGCAGTCTGAGGACTGATTTGGGGGCATTTGGGAAAAACATTCTATAGCTTATGCCCAGATAGGTCTGTTTCTTCTGTCAGCAGGCACTCTTTTCTCTTTGAGAATCTGTGAGCCTGTCCATCCTACACCCAGGAGTGGAGTCTAGCTACCCTTCTCCTCCCTCCCCCCAAGGATTGAGTTACCGGGAATTGCTGCTATTAGAAGGAAATTGCCAAGATCGGCTCTGCTGTCTTATCGAGGGATCACAATGGTTATTTTTTCCTCTTTTCCCCTCCTCCCAAAATCTACTGGGGCCCATTTTTAACATGAGATCCTTTTCTATTATGTTTTCAGGGTTTCTGAAATGCTGTCCAAGCTCCTGACCATGGGGCTAGAGAAAAAGAAAGCAAGGTTAATTTGTGGTTTTGAATGGGAAGCTTTCAGGGAGCCATAGAACATCAGCCTGAAGAAGGCCCTGGGACCATGTGGTCATGGGATGGTCCCAGAGCCCCGAAACGGAGAAGCCATGGCCTCCCCGGGCTGTCCACTCTGCTTTGGGAAGGTTTTTCCTGTTATCAAACCTAAATTCACCTTTTCACAATTTCCAACAGTTGTTTCTAATTTTGCCCAATGGGATCAAGCAGAAGTCAAGTCCCTCTTTCACAGCTCTTTGAATACTTGGAAAGAGGTATTTTGCCTTTATCTCTCCCCCCAAAAAGAAGCTCCCCTTTCTCCAGGCTATCTCTTCCTTCAGTCAGCTCTCATGTGGAATAAACGTAAGCCATTTCTCCTTTCTCATTACCCTCCCTCTTCTTAGAACTCTTCACCTAAAATGTGGCCCCAGAACTGACCGTTATGTGATAGGTCAGAAGTCAGGGAGACCACCATCTTCTTCTTGGGAGCTGTGCTTCCCCCTCCCCACAGCCCAAGGGAGCACCCAAACATTCTTCCTCCCTCTTCTTTCTCTCTCTCTTTTTTTCTGTAAATTGTATTTTATTTTTCCCAATTACATCGAAAGATAGTTTTCAGCATTCATTTTTGCGACATTTTGAGTTTGAGTTTTTTTTCCCTCTCTCCCTTCCCTCCCCCTCCCCAGCAGAAGAGCAGTCAGATAGGCTGGGGGAGAACAAGGAAAGCATGGGGTCCCACAATCCCAGAAGTAAAGGATTATGGAGGAAGAGAGGGCCCCGGCCAGGGTCAGTGGTTGCAGAGAGAACGGGGACTGAGAAAAAGGCCATCTGGTGCAGTCTGCACATGTGCACTCACGGAAACCTAGTCCACATCAGTCATGATGTGAGAGAAGAAACAGAACAAAAGGCAAAAGCCTCCAAAGGGAAAATACTGAGCGAAAGATGGAGAGGGAGCATTCTTGTCTGTTGTATCACCGCTGATTCACCGGGCGCCCCGACCTCCGACCGTCCAGTCCTTTTTAGGATGACCCGGGCCCTCCTCATCTATTCGGGACTGTTTTAGCTTTACATTTCCTTTCATGTGGTTCTGCCCAGGGTTCTGGAGTGGCAGTGGGTCAGTGATGACCTCTGGACATCTAGAGCCTGTCCCGGCTCGGTGCTGAGCACCGGGTACAAAAAGCGGCAGAGGGTGGAGAGCCCTGCCCTCGGGGAGCTCTAAGAGGGAGACCGCTTGCAGACAGAAACGGGCGCCGGAACGAAGAGGGCTTGCTGTAGAAGGCGGGGTTTTAGTGGGACTTAACGGCAGCCAGGGGAGCTCAGCGGAGAAATCATCAGCATAGAAATGGCCGTGAATTTGGGGGCCGATGAGCTCACCAGGTGAAGTGGGAAAAAGGGGGCCCAGGACAGAACAACACGGACGGGTACTGTGGGGGGCCGTTCTCGGGAGGAGGAGCCAGCAAAGGAGCCTGGCAGGGGGCAGATAGGAAGGAGGAGGACAATGGTCTCCCCAAAGCCAGAGTCAGGTGGGTGATGAAGCGGGTCCGTGGGCAGAGAAAAGACCGTTGAAGTTGGCCACGGAGAGATCGCTGGTGGCTCGGTGTGATGGCGCCCCGATGGGGGGTGGGGGCTCAGGAAGCGGGCAGGAAGCGTCAGAGGAATGGGGTGGGATCGCACGAACAAGGGGAGGAGAACAGTCCTGGGACACAGGAAGGGGGGCTCTCAGCTGGGACCTGCGGAGGCTGGGAAAGCTCCAGCAGCGCCTGGGGAGAGTGGGAGAAGGGGGATTACCCGGCAGCGGTGAGGGCCCGGGAGCCAGGCGGTGGGCGGGGCCGGAGCTGGAGCTTGGCAGCCTCCCGTGAGCAGCCATGAGGTGAGAGGGAGATGTGGGGCCCGTGTCAAACCCCAAGAACCTGAGTCCTTGCCAGCTACACATGGACTTAGTAAACCACAAATTACGTGGCATTGTGTTTTTATTGACTTTGTTAAATATTTCCCAATTACAGTTTAATCTGGTTCTGACTAGAGAGTTTTGCCCCAAGGCAGGGCTGGAAGTTTGACACTTCTGGTACAGAAATGAATTGGTTCACCCAGGGGTCAAGTTAGGGGAAAGGAGAGAGAGTGGCCAGTGCAGGAGAGATGGCCTGGGAGAGACCCAGGGGTCAGGGAGCGGAGGTCACCATGTGGCCAAGAGGAGTGGGGAAGGGCAGGGAGAGAGCGGGGTCAAAGGTTAATAGGGGAGTGATTAGAGGAGGGGCTGGGGAAACTATTGAACACAAAGGTGGTCCATGTGTGGCAGGTGGCAAGATCAAGGGTAGACCCCTCTGTGGCTGAAGGGGGTGGAGGAGGCGAGTAGGTCGAGGAGCTGAAGTGAGGGAGAGTCCCCCGGTGTGGAGGCAAGAATTGGGAAGGAGAGAACTGGCCTGGCCCCGGGGCTTGGCCAGCTCCCCCTGGCCTTCTCCCCTGGGCAGACTTGGTCAGCAGCTCCTCTGGGCCTCTGTCTGGCACCCAGAGCCAGTCACCAGGGAGGCCCCTCTGGGGTCCAGCCAGGCAGGGGTCTCCAGTCTGCTTGTGGCCCAGGCTGCAGCTCACCTTGCCCAAGGAAGAGCCTGGGACGCCTTATCCACCGTTTGGCTAAAATTTAGGGGGGAAACTGCAGCATTCTGCCCGTCTCTCAGTTTGCTGATGGTGGCCCGAAGGAAGTCAGGCAGGACCCGCTCCTGAAGGCCTATTGACTCTGTTCTTGCTTCCTTTCCTGGGGCTTCCCCAGCCCTCTCTTCCTCCACAGGCCGGCGGGGGTGGGGGGTGGGGGGTGGGAGGGGTCCCAGGTCCCTATCCCCAGAACTGTATTCCACAGGCAGGAGTTGGAGTGGTCTCTGTTGCCCCAGGGCTGCTTTCTGAATCCTGGGACCACGAAAGCCGGCTGCTCCTTGCCTGCCCCAAGCTGTGCCGAGCTGCCAGAACCCAAGCCGGAGACCCAGGACCCTCTCTAGTATTCCTGGGACTGGCCTGGCACAGACACAGCTGCATTCTCCGTCATCAGCTCCCTTTTATTAATGTATAATTAATGTGCCTACTTTTCACCCCGCCCTCTTTATGTTAGAACAGTGACTTGAAGGGAAAGCGCTGAAATGGTGTTCTCTGTAAAAAGAGTCTAGAATGGCAGGCTGTTGGGGAAATAGAGGGAGTTGTGACAATTTCCAAATCAGTTCGCAAAAAAAAGGGATTCATGGCAGCCTTCAGGACCCATACGGAAGGGAGCGTCAACCTTTGGGAACCTGCTGCGTTCAGGAAGCGTCAGCCAATGGCGGCAGTGGTGGGAGAAGGCAGCTCTCGGCTTTCTGTGACTCGAGGGCCCCGCCGTGCACGGGTGCTCCCCCAGGGAGGGACGACCTCCGTCCGGAGCGTGGCTGCCTTTGCTGTGAAGGGGCAGTGAGAGCTCTGAGCCCGAAGGGAGAGGAAGGAGGGCCGCCTCCTCGGCCATGCCTCCTCCTGGCTCTGAGCTCGCCGTTTCTCAGAAGCGGGGGCATGCCGGGTGCCCCGTCCACACGCTGCTGCCAGCCTCAGACTGTCGTGGCCCACAACGGGAAGACCCCAGTGAGGAGGCTGCCGAGAGTCAGCCAGGCGAGGAGCACTCTGTCCCTCCCAGAGCAGGGCGGCCGAGGGCTTCCTAGGACTGAGCGGTCCTCCCGCTGAGTCAGAGATCCTCCTTGTTTTACCGACGGCGATACGCCTCTCCCAGCCCGCCCGATGGCAGCTTTGGGCAGCGCGCGTGTTCCTTGCTTGGTGGTCTTGTCTGCGATCCCCACTGAGGTGATGGCAAACCCTGGGGCCCCGTACTGGTGTGAGGGCCTCAGTCACAGTCAAGTGTGAGCTCAGCAGAGCTTTCCAGCATGACCTAATTTAACTTGTTGCTGACACTCGTGGAAGCTCCACGTGTCCCGTGGCCCTGGAGCAGACTGGTGGCGGTGACAGAAAAGCTCCGCTTTCCCTCGAGTGCTCAGAGGATCGATGCTCCGGTGAAAGGGAGCCAAGGCGAAGAACAAAGCCCTAGTACCAGTCACCTCACGCCCAGCAGGTTGCCGGGGTGCCCAAAGACCAGGATAGCTGTGTAATGACAGGCCCATTAATGGACTCTGTGTGGGTCTCGAACTGGCCCATCCCTCCAGAAAAGCAGCATGAAAGCGAGCTGGGAGAGAATAGGTGGCCATGTTCCATTGTGAGGCACCTATCCCGAGGAGAGCAAACATAAAAAGAATATTTGTAGAGAGGGATTTGAAGAGAAAGGACTGGGATACTTTCCCTGTCCGGGGGCGGGTCCTAACGGCCTTGGACTGCCCTCCTTGCTCTGAGTCTCCCCAGTTGTGAGAAGGGGCTCTGTGTGTGAGGAGTGGCGCGCCTCCTTTTTCGGAGAGCCGGCTACGACAATGCACATCAGAACTTTTCAGAGGCTTCAGACTCGGGAGAGGTTTTTCCCAGCAGCCTATAGGGTTAGAAGCCATAAAACATGGGATACATCGGTCCACTTTCGATAGAATTCACAAAGGACAGACAAAATCCAATTAAATGGGTCACTAGCCCAACAGTCCCCAAATCCAGGGTTCTAGTGGTGCCTGTCTAAGCCTCCTCTCTTGTCCCCCAGTTTTGCTCGTGATCATTTGGACACTCTGCCTTCTGCACCTTTGGCCCTGTCTCCCCTCTCAGGGAGCAGTGTCAGCAGGGGCTGTGCTGGGCCTTTTGGTGGCAAGGGCCTGGGGGGAGGGGCAGAGACCGGCCTGCATTCTGACTCCAGCATCTCTGGCTGCTCCTCAGCACAGATCGTGCAGCTGGGAAGTGCTCGGGGCCAGCCGGGGCGGGCCCGAATGACCCCGAGACTGGCTCAGAACTCGGAAAGGAGAGGGCCGAGGAGACAGAAAAAGACGACCAGAAGGGCGTCAGATGGACAAGTCTGGGCCTAGACTTCTTTCAAGTTCGGGAAAGTTTCAAGTTTAGCACTCAACAAGTAAGAGGAGGAAAGAAACTATAAATTTTCTACAAAACCATGATAGAGTTCAACCAGGCTGCCACAAGCCAATCTGTGAGGTTAGGAATATCTCTGCAGCGCGTATTCCCGGCTTGTCCGATCTCGGCAGGCCTGGGGAAGTCCTGAGCAGAGTGGCCAAGCACACTCCCCGTTCTGGGGGCCTGGGACTCAGCTGCAGCGCGCACTGTGGTCTCGTTAGCCCCGAGCCTGCCCTGGAGCCCAAAGGCTCCCCTGGCTCAGGACTGTGGGGTCAGTGGGGCGAGCTGACTCCGAGGCCCACCCCTGCCTCTCCTAGGCCCTGCTTCGCCCTCCTGGGAAGGGAGACTTAGGTGGAGCAGGTGCCAACAGCTGCATGAGAAGCAGGAGGTTCTGGGCCATTTGGGCCCCAGGTGTTGGCCCACATCGGCCCGGTAATGCACTGTCCCAAGGAAAGGCTCTGGGCAGGGGCACGGACGTCAAGGCAGAGGGTTCTCTGGGGTGAATGCACGTGGCTTTGGCAGGGCTTAGACACGCCTTCTCTGAGCTGGATTTGCAGTCGGGCCCTTGCTGCTCAGCCAGGTGTGCATGGCTCGTCCCCACGCTGCTCATCATCCAGTCTCAGAGCCGGCTCTCCTCGGTCCTGCAGAGCTCGTGTCAGGAAGAGACCAGGGAAGGAGCTCCGGGACCTGCCCTCACGGAGCCCACAGTCTAGTGGGGTCACAGAGAACCCATGTCCTGGGGAAGCTTGACTTTGTGGTTGTCGGGCCCTTGGAGACGTTTCCATTTCTGACTGAGCTACTTCCCTCCAGGAGGCTGGAGAACGGCCCTGGGGGTTCCCATTCGCCAGACCCTCCCCAGCAATCCTAATGTTGCCTGCAGGCGCTGGAAGCAGGGGGAGTCCTTGGGGAAAAAGCTCTCTGAGGAGGCCTAATTCATCCCCCTGTCTACAGGCAGCCTCCGCCCACATTATAAGAGACAGATGGCCGGCGCTCCAACGTCCCAAAATTCCCGAGGAGGGAAAGCCAAGTTCAAGTCCGGGACACCTATTCCGGGTTGCCGTTGCCTCCCAAACCTCCCTGTTTGTTGAGTCAAAACAAATGCTGAGGACCCAAAGTGCTAACTCCACACTCTCTCACACAAAGCTCTTCCACCTAAAATCTCTTCCATGCCGAGCATCTAACCCTGATACATTTACCCTCGTCCCAAATCTGCCTTCCAAGGCTTTAGAAAGTGACCGAATGTGAAAAGGAAGCTGGGAGCGAGCGGACGGTCAGAGCGCTGAGACTGCGGCCAGCCCACAACAGCCAGGACGGGACTGAAGACATCTGGAGAGAGCTGGAAAGGGCCAAGGGGCAGCGGCAGGTCAGCGCGCTCCACGCTCTCGTGGGGAGGGAGCTTAGAAAATCCTGGAGAAAGTGCCCAGTGATGACGAATTCTCCAAGGGAGCGTGAGCCAACAGCGGCGTCCCCATCGCCGCGGCCACGACCTGGGCGGCCTGGCTGCCCGGAGCCTTCTCTCGGACCAGCCGGTGGATTCTTAGGAGGGACTCCAGAGCCTGGCCACTTCCCCAGTAGGGGCTCAGGTCGGCAGCACGGCTTCAGCGGCTCCTCGCCCACTTCGGAGTCCTCAGTGGAGTGCCTCAGATTGTCTTCTGGGGGCTCTCATCCCACTGATCCCTGTGGGTTAAATAATCTCACTGAAGATGACTCTCAGATTTCTCTTCTGCTTCCAGTCTTGGATCGCCAGCTACCTAAAGGATATCTTCACCCAGCTCTCTGTCTATTCAGTCAGCATTTCAAAATCAACACCTCCAAAACTGAACTCTTCCTTCATCTTTTTTTCTCGAGTATTTTATTTGTTCAATTACATGTAAAGAGAGTTTCTCAAGATTCATTTTTGCAAGATTTTGAGTTGCACATTTTTTCTCCCTTCCTTACCTTCCCCTTCCCAAGACAGCAAGCACTGTGATACAGGTGGTACACGTGCATGCGTTTTAAACGTATTTTCCTATTAGTCACGTTGGAAAGAAAAATCGGGACAAAAGGGAAAAGCCACAAGAAAAAAAAGCAAAGCAAAAAATGCTTCGATTCACATTGAGACTCCATTGTTCTTCCTCTGGATATGGATGACGTTCCCCATCCCAAGTCCATTAGGAGTGTCTTGGATCTCCGTATTGCTGAAAAGAGCCAAGTCTGTCGTGGTTAATAATGACTCAATCTTGCTGTTGCTCGCTTCGCTCTCAGCATCAGTTCATGCAAGTCTTTCCAGGTTTTTCTGAAACCAGCCTGTTCATCAATTCTTGTAGTTTGGTAATATTCCATTAATTATATGCCCTAACTTATTGAGCCATTCTCCAACTGATGGGCATCCTCTCCGTTTCCAGTTCCTTGCCACTACCAAAAGGGCTGCCACAAACATTTTTGCACATGTGGGTCCTTTACCTTCATTTATGATCTCTTCGGGATACAGACCCAGTAATGAGGCTGCTGGATCAAAGGGTATTCACAGTTTTATTGGCCTTGGGCATAATTCCAGATTGTTCTCCAGAATGTCTGAATTAGTTCATCCACAATGCATTAATGACCCAGTTTCTCCATATCCCTCCAATATTTGTCCCTGTTTTTTCCTGTCATCTTGGGCAATCTCATAAGTGCGAGGTGGTACCTCAGACTCACTTCTCTTAAAAATCATCATCTTCAGACTCAAGATTTTGCAAGGATGGATGTTGAAAACTATTTTTGCATTGCATGTATTTTGAAAAAAAGCTATTATTAAAATTTAAAAAATTAAAAAAAAACTTAAAAACACCCTCCTCCTAGTCATCCAGTCTTGTAATTATGAATGATCTGGCCATCAGTCCCTCTAGATTCTAATTGCTCAGCCTTCCCTTCTGTACCTTTCCACTGCTTATCCCCCTCGAGGGCTTTTTCCATTCCTCACCTCCTACAAGTCTGCTCAGACCATCGCTGCCTTTCAGCTGACTGTGGTGACAGCCTCCTGCTCCCCGTCTCTCCGATCCATCATCTTTCTTAAGCACTCCAGGCCCCTTCTTAAAAACCTGCCGGGCTACCTGTTGCTCCAAGGAGAGTGACACTTCTTTGCCCCACTCTTTCAGGCCTCGCGCCTGTACTTCCATCCCAGCTTCCCAAGCTGCCGTCTCCTCCACTTCTGACCCGTCCCAGCCACACTCCGCCTTCCCCCTCGCAGGGGCACAGTTGTCTAGCTGCCTAGAACACCGTCCCCGCTCTCCCCAGTGTTGGGGCTCCTGCCCTCCTGCTGTGTCCCCAGTGGAACGGTTGGAGTCATGCTTGTGCCTGACTTTGGGGGAATTAAATGGAACTTACCTGGAGAGCAGGTGTTGGGGGTGAGGGCAGGGGCCTCCCTACCCACACAAGTCACTGGGGAGCCTCTTTTCTGAGCTTCGCTGCCCACAGAATGGCAGACTGGTGCTTCCAGTGAGCTTCTGGCTCCCCTGCGGGCCCTTCTCTGCCCAACCTGGCTGCCAGTCCCAAACCCGGCGCTTCCTTTCAAACGCTCCATATTTATCTGGTAGCACTTTCTTAGTGACCGCGACTTCCCCCATTCAAATGTAACCGCTTCAAGGAACAGGATTTGCCTTTTTTTTTTTTTTTAAATTTCCAATGTCTACCAGAGCGCTAAATGCATGATAAGGGTTCTCATTAGCAAATGCCTGCTTATGGGTTTAATGTTTATTAGAAAAAATAAGTTTTTAAATTAGTTTTTAAAACCAGAAAAAAAATATCCAGTACTTCTAACCAAGACTCAATTCTCCTTTTACTTGGACATGCGAATGTGTGTGTCTGTCAGAAACCTAAGGTTTGCTCTCCTGTATAGAAGTACCTTCAAGTGGGATGGGATGGGCTGCTCTGGGGAGGGGTGGCTTCTGCTCCCTGCACCAAAGCCATGGGGTCCAGAGCACTGAGGAGGGCTCTTCTGCCCAGGCAGAAGTTGGGCTGGCCGGCCTAGAAGTTCCCTGCGAGCTCATGGATTCTCTCTCTGCCTCCTGGGGGGGTTCATGGATGAGCCTCTGTCCTCTTTGATCTCTGCCCCAAGCGAGGGAGTCCGCGTCTGTTAGGTTCCAGGTTTGGATGAGCTTTGTTTTCAGACCTGCAGCCGTTTTCTGGCTTTGGGCATTATTTCTATAACCTGTCAGGCATCACTCATCCTTCCCAAGAGATCCACTTCGCAGATTGATTGGGAAGAAAATTTTGTAAACAAAGCAGGATGGAAACATGCGTTGTTATTATTATTGTGTCTTAAGGATAATAAATTGACTGTCTTTTCCTCGTTCTTTCCTGCTGCCCTTCCCTTTTCCCATTTCTCTTCTCTTTTCCCTTTCCTTTTCCTCTTTCTTTTCCCCTTTCCTCTTCTACCCTTCCTCTTCCCTTCCCCCTTTCTTCTTCCTCTTCCATCCCCTCTTCCTCTTCCCTTCCCCTTACTTCTTCCTCTTCTACCCTTCCTCTTTCCTTCCCTCTTTCTTCTTCCTGTTCTACCCTTTCTCTTCCCTTCCCTCTTTCTTCTCCCTCTTCCATCTTTCCTCTTCTCTTCTCTCTTTCTCTTCCATCTTTCCTCTTCCCTTCCCCTTATTTCTTCCTCTTCCCTTTCCTCTTTTCTCTTCCTTTCTGCCTTTTCTCTTCCTTTCTCCTTTTCCTCTTCCATCCTTCCTCTTCTCTTCTCTCTTTCTCTTCCATCCTTCCTCTTTCCTTCCCCTTATTTCTTCCTCTTCTATCCTTCCTCTTCCCTTTCCTCTTTTCTCTTCCTTTCTCCCTTTTCTCTTCCCTTCCCCGTTTCCTTTTCCTCTTCCATCCTTCCTCTTCCCTTCCCCCTTTGCTCTTCCTTCTCCACTTTCCCTTCACGTCCCTCCAGTTCCCACAATCTTCCAGTTCTATTTAGGTTTTATAGTTATCACCTTGGGTCTTTTTCTTACTATAGTGTGAATAGACAGTGCTTTCAGGAGGGGAAGCAAACAAGCCGAGTGATTGCCGCTTTGATGAGTGCACAAATGGCCCCGGACATCTGCCGTGGGTCCTGGTCCAGCAGCGTTGCCACGGCCACTTAGAATTGACGTTGCCCAGCAAGGTCACCCCTAGGTGCACTCTAGGGAGAAGCAGCTGCCCCACGCTCCCTGCCCGCGTTCCTGCTGCTCACCTGGGCGCGCCCGATGTGCTCGGGGAAAGGAGTCGAGGTCAAAAGTTTGCCAGGAACGACTGCGTGTTCCATCGACCTTCCCCGGAGTTTCGGGGATCCGGGCACCTCAGCCACTTGACTTTGCCTGTGGTATACAACATTGCTAATTGATTGAGTCATCCTGAGCCGAACATGTCAAAACAATCCGAGCTGGTGACGGTGCTCTTACAGAGTGCCACGGGATGTCTGCAAAGGCTAAAAATACTCGTGGTTATCGGGCCGTCGTGCAGGGAAATATGTGCAAAGTTGGATTGCGTCTGAAAACTGAATGTTGGGGGTTCTCAAGGCTGGCCCAGAGGCAGCCCAGAGCTGCTCCTCCTCACCCTAAGACAGGGGTCCCCGAAGGGCAGTTGTCCGAGCCGGAGGAAAGGGGAACGTGGCACTGTTGTTCTGTTTGGGGGATTTTTTGAGAGGCACTTGGGGTCATGCGACTCTCCCAGGGTCACACAGCTACTAAGTGCTAAGTGTCTGGGGGCAGGTTTGGACTCAGGTCCTCCCGATTCAGTGCTCCATTCATTGCACCAGCCAGCTGGCTCAGAAAGGGGAACTTGGGATGTCACAAACCATGCTCGTTCTCTGGTGTCCCCAGAGTCCTGAAGTGACAGCTTGATACCCTAGTGCTCAGCAGCCTGAAGGTGAAAACCAGTCCCAATCCCACGAACCTCGGTGCTGACCAAGCTCCCTGGAGGGGATTTGCAGCCAGATTTTTCTGGGAAGCAGCCCTGTCTAGGAAGGGGTGGAGAACTGTCAGTCAATTTGGGTAAACTCATGCCAAGCATACCAATTTTTCCAGATCTTGGTCTTGACAAATCTGTACAACGTAGGCGCAAGAACCCAAGAACATGACGTCAGAGACCTAGAAGGGGCTTCTAGTCCAGATAAAAGTCCTCTCCAGTGGTCAGACACGCCAAGAAGGGGGAGGCTTCCCCTCTGGTCCCGAGCCCACCCTTTGGAGCCACACGGCCCCCTTCCCAACCCTCATCTCCAAGCTCAGCATGCCTGTTTGCTTCCATTGATCCTCACGCCCATCTGGGCTACTCAGCGGCCATCATCAAATTCGCAGTCAATGAATGGGGAGCGCTCTATGCCCCCGATGGCCGAGAAGTCACGAGTTCATAGGCCTTAGACATCATCCAGTCTCACCTGCTCATTTTGGGGATAAGGAGTGAAATGAGGGAATTGCCAGAAGTCTTGCTTAGATAGGATTTGGCCCTTTCCCTGAACCATAGGACAAAGGCAACAAGACAGGCATGGCACCTGCAGAGTGCCAGGGGCAGTGAGATGGGCATGGCGCCTGCAGGAGACCCAGGGGGCAGTGATAGGGGCATGGCACCTGCAGAGTACCAGGGTCCGGGGGCTATGAGCAGACTCACTCGGAATTCCCCCATGAGGATTCAGGAGTGCAGGGCTGGCAGAAGGAGACTCTCCAAAGACAGAATTCAGCAATCGGCCTGCTCTGCAGAGTCTGGCTGTAGCCAGGCCCTAGAATCTGTGCTGTGGACTTAGAAGTCATTCTGTCCGACCCATCCTGGAGCAGCTGTCTCCACGAACCCTAACTGTTAACCTGATCCTCAATTAAGAGAAGCCTCTTGTCTCTCCTCCCCCAAGCCATCCTTCACCAATTCCCACACTCTCTCAAGCCTGTAATGGCTCCCTATTGCCTCCGGGGTAAAACACAGACCCCTCTGCCTGACCATGAAGATCTCTGGCCCGATCCTCCTTCTCTAGCTTCATGTCATACTTGTGTTCTGCATCCTGGGCAGTCTGGACCACTTCTGTGCCCCCCACCTCCACCCCCTCGCAATCTCCTCACCACTCAGTGTGGTTATTTTTCTTCCATACTGAGTTGAGATTCTGCCTCCTTGGAATCCCTCCCTACTCCGGGGTCACCGGGCCTATGCTCTGCCCTTTGCCCTCCTTATGCCAACCAGTTTGTGCATGTTTTACGTGTCCCCAGTTTAAGGTTCCTTGGGACAGACACCCTTTTGTTGTTTATCCCCACCCTCCATCCCGGGCTCTTGCCCTGGGAGTCCCCAAACACGTTTATTCCAGCGGGTCAGGATGCTCACTCACCCCCCACCTGTTCCGGCAGCTCCCTCCTCCCTCGATGAGCCAGCCCTTCCTCCTCCCAGCTTCTTAAGCCGCGAGGTTGGGAAAAGCTGGAAGCTGGCAGGGGCGTAGCCTGGCACAGAGGGAAGGAGGCAAGCTCCGCAAGATAAACAGGTTGTTCTCACTCCATCCTCCTGAGCAACATGGGGATTTAATGGGCAACCTGCCCCACCCTGACATGGCCCTGCCCGCCCCTTCATTACCCCCTGCACCAGGATGACAGAGCAGTGCCCTCAGGGCACCCGGGGCCTTCTGCCCTCCGGGCCCCCCTGTCTGATTCCCTGGGAAAGGAGACTCCAGAAGAACCTGGCCTAAGGGAGGGGAGATAGAAGAGAGCTGGGGGGCAATAAGGAAAGGAGATAGAAGCCCTGAGTTTGTGGAGAAGGAAGGGAGTCCTTGAAGAAGAGACAGAACCTTTGGAAGTTGAGCTCTCAGCCATGTCCCTCTGGCTGCATAGCCTCAAGGTGTGACCTGGAAGCTTTCTAGAGACCCAAGTTACGGATAATCACCTGAAAACATACTTCAGATCCCTGCGATTAGAGAAAAGCAGCTGAAAGCAATTCTGACGCCTCCTGCTCGACCCCAAGATTCGCAGAGATAACCGAAGATCACAATAAATGTGGGGGAGGCTGGGAAAGTGGGCATCTGCTGCGCCCATGCGGGACTTGTGAATGGGTGCTGTTCAGTCTGGAATTATACACCAGCAGATAGGAAGCCACGAGGGCCGTGTGACCCGGCTGGGTACCCAGAAGGGAAAGAGGGAGGAGGAAAAAGTCCTGGAGCAATTCTCTCCAATAATCACGCCAATGGGAAACTAAGGGCATGCCCTTCAATGGAGGAGCCGCTGACCTGGTGGGGAAGGATTATGAGGGAAAGGATGGTTTGACAGAGGCCCAGGGAGACTCATGGACCCAGCAAAGGGAGGCGAGCAGAGCCGAGAGAGCCCTCGGTACGTCCCATCAGCATCACTGAAATGCACAGTGCTGGGGCTTTTATGGGCTGAGGGAGGTGGAGATGACCAGGACCAGCAGCCCCAGAAAGACAGACAGCTGTCAGAACTGTGACCGGCCCTTCCTGATCCCCGAGGACTTGGGATGGAGCTACAGGCCAGGAAGGAGAAGGCCCAGCAGCCACATGTACACAACACGAGCATACCAGTGTGCTCACGTGGCCATCGACCACATTTGTTTTGCTTGATTGTTATGAGAAACTTGTTTTTCTTTTGTTCTTTTTTGATAAGGTGGGTGTCGAAAAAAAGAAATTGATTTCCACCCATTTGTTAACTCGAGAGGTGGAGGGCTTAATGGCACTTTTACTTATTAGCTTATTAGTATTAAAGTTATTCCATCGCCAAGACACAAGTGGGAGGCAAATATAAACGTTTGTCACAGAAAAGCAAAGGCAGCAATACAACTTTATGCAAAATGATTCCACAAGCTAAGACTGTGGAGAAAGTCCTTGAGACATTTTATGTAGGGGTGATGTGTGTGTTGTTGCCCTCCTGCTCTAGGCAGGGAGACCCGCCGTGATTCGGGTGGGCATCGGGACAGAAGGACCAGCCCTGAGAGACAGGAGAGAGCCCTAGACCAAGGTCAGGAAGCTCAGTCCCCCTCCCCGCTCTTCTAGCTGGATGATTTTGAATAAGTCATAGATCCTCCGGGAAGCTCGTCTCGGCCGAGCATTATAAGGCTGGCCCTGCCTTCTCTGCCCCGGACCTTGTGTAAGAGAGAAAGCCCCTCAGAACACCGCACAACAAATGGAAAGTGCGGTGGTGAGGGCTGGGCACTGAGTGGCCGGGGGACCCTGCCCAGATCTCACGCCTCCCTTAGCTCAACTTCGTCATCTGTGATGTGGGAGAGTCATAGCTGGAGCTTCCACCAGAGCGAAATAACCCAGGTAAACTGCCTCGTAGACTCGAAAGTACCTGCTTTGTAAGCTGCATACATAATGCCTATTTTCATTATTAATAACAGTGACGATAATTATTATTATTAGCCTAATGTTAACATAGCTCATGCAGTATTTAGGCTTGTGTTTTTGGTCCTCGCTTCCAACACAAATAGCTTTTTGTCCACTTCCCAAATGGGTTTCTTGAGGCCGGACTGTAGCTGCTGTTGTCTCCCAGAAGACCGCAGGAGTGAGCGCTGGAAGGGACCGCTTTCCAGCCAAGGAAAATGGGACTCAGGGGCAGTAAGGAGCAGGGCTGTCCTAGTGCTAGTGCAAAGCCGGACCCAGAAGGGTATTAGTCACAGCATTCAGTCAGCAGTCAGCATACATCTGGCCCACAATTATTGAGTATAATTGAATTCACTGTTAATGAAATCATTGGGAAGGGTGAAGTGGTCTTGCTTCCTCCCCCACCCACCCACCCCTGGCTTGGATGTGAAGATAACTGTAGGAGGAAACTCCGGAGTGTGCTGGAAATTCCCAGGGATCCTGTCCATGATGTTTTCAGTAGTCTGACTCATGGGTGGAGGCTGGGGAATTTATCCTAATTTGTGCCATAATTGAGGGGCATTGTCACTCTCTCCATCAGATGCAACGAACAGCGCATATGGAAGACCTGGGGAGAGCTAGGCAAGCTTGTCCAAAGCGTTTGGACTCCTTATACCAGGCAGGGCCCTGAGCCCCATCACCGTCTCGTTCTGCTTTGTCAAGAAAGACTTAAATTCAAGACAACCCAGGATCCCAGGGAATGTCTAAATCCTGTTCAAAAAATGCAGTCCCAATATCCATTGCTTCTCTTCAGTCCCCAGAAAAGAAATTCATGGGACTACTGGGTCATGTGCTCACACAGCTGTGATGTAAGTGAGAGCACGGGAAGTCAGCCCCCACAATAAGAGCAGAGGTTCCATGAACAAAGACCCAGAGCGGTCTTGCCCAAAGACACAGCAGTCCAAACCTGGTGGTGTTTGCACCGGGCTCCAGGAAATGGCCAGTTAGGACTTAGACACAGCCAGGAACAGACTCTGCTTCCCAAGGGAGCTCGCCGGCATCTTCAGGACTTCTGCTTCAGACCATCGGTGTCGTGGCGTGTAATGGAGGGAGCGGGACATCCAACAGGCCTCACTCGTAGGACCAGGGCCAAGCCTGGGCCCTTTTCCAGGCCTCGGTCACCTTCTCTGCGTGAGCCCTCCCAGAACAGGGAGCTCGTGAGGGAGGAGCTGAGGTCCCTTGGGTGGAAAGGGCGCCTTGATGAGCCACGCAGGCGTTCGTTCTCCATTTCCCTCTTGGTAGAAGCATTGATTTTGGAAACTAGGAACGTTTCTTCTTTTTTTCTGAGCCAATTATGGGAGACCAAAGAGGTAAAATTAGGTAGAAATCAACCTATGAAAAAGTTAGGAAGCAGATCGTAGGTCTTTTCTTTGTTTCATTAAAAAAAAAAAAATTGTAGATACATTGTGTTTGTATAGGCCATTTTTACTTTTCCACGTTTCTTTTTACATCCTTCCCTCTGCTCTCTTCAAGGGAACTTCAAGGAAAAATCAAGATTATTCTCTTTGAGGTTTTGTTTCTTTACTTTAAGAAAAAAAGTAAAGGAACAGAAAAAAATAAGTAAAGCAAATCAATACATTGAAAAAAAAATTGACATTATATGTAGTATTGCACTCCCATGGGCCTCTCTCACCTTTGCAAAGGAGTCAGACAGAGTTATCTTCTCCTATCCCTCTCAGGTGACATGTTTGTTCTTTATAATGTTGCAGAATATATTTTATTCTATTTTTATTACTCTTTTTTTTTTTTAATTTCCCCCAATATCCCTTACCTACATCTCTTCCATCTAATCAGTAATGTTGTTAAAGCTAAACAATGCAATTCTACGTTCTGGACATAGAATCTAGAAGATGTAAATTCAAATCCAGCCTCTAGCACTTACTAGCCATGTGACTCTGGGCAATTCACTTAACATATGTTTGCCTCAGTTTTTTCAACTGTAAAATAGGAATAATAGCATTCCATAAGGATGTTGTACAGATACATGATATTTACAAAACATTTTTCATACTTAAAAGAGTTATTTAAAGTGGTAGCTATTATTATTTTTAAAAAAAGAGAGAGAGAAGAAAATAAAATTAGAAAAATTGACAATACATCCAAAAACTCTGGTAATACATGCGGTATACCATACCTGTGGATCTCCCATCTCTGCAGAGGAGTGTTTTCTTATATCGCTTCTTTCAGGCCACATTTATTTTTGATTGATAACTATTCTTTCATTTTACATTGTTACATCATATAGATGTATGTATACAAAGAGAAAGACAGAGAGAGAGAGTTTTCTTGGTCCTGCTTATTTCTCTCTGAATCAGATTGTGGCAGTCTTCACGTTTCTCTTTATTCATCATCTCTGTCTTTTCTTACAGCACAGAAATATTCCATCACATTCACGTACCACAGTTGCCTAATCCATTGGTTTTGTTTCCATTTCTTTGCGATGCTGCCATAAACATTTGTGACCACATGACGATTTCCTTCCCATTAACATTCCATTTCCATTTATAAGATGAAATGTCTGGGTCAAAGGTTATGGACGTCTTCATTACTTTGTACTTGGCCATACTGATTTACAGCTCCACCAACGATGCACTAGTGTGCCTGTTTCTTCCCATAACCCTCCAGCATTGATCGTTCCCATCTTTATTATCTTTTTTTAATTTGTTGGCTATAAGGTACAACATCAGGGTTGTTTTGATCTGGATTCCTCTTGTTATTAGTGACTTAGAGAATGCATTCTTCTTTTAAGAGCTATTTGTTTATATCCTTTGCCCACTTTTCTGTTGTGGAATGGTTATGGGATGTATGGGTGGGTATGGGCGTGGGCAGGGATTAGTTGTCCATATATTTTGGATGAGTATTTTATAAATTATTTCCTCCATTCTTATCCTGGGCACATTAACTGTCCAAAAGCTTCAGTTTTGTATAATCAGATGACCTATTCCATCTCTCGTACTAATTTGTTACTTTTTGGGTTCAGAATTTATTATCTCCCCAAAGCTGTGAGAAATAAATGGTCTATTTCTCTTCTGATTTTTTTAATGATTTGATATTTTAAAAATTTATTGTAGAAAATGATATGAGAAGTTATGCTAATTTCTAACAAACTCCTTCCCAACTTTCCCAGCACTTCTTATCGCCTAAGGTAGGTAACCATAGGTTCCCTAGGTAACTTAGGTTTTCTAGCTTATCAGGCACTGGGCTATTGTGATTTATGTCTAGTGATTGTGATTATCCTTCGTCTAGTCTGTTTCTGCTCTGTTATTTTTAAACCAGTATTAAATAGTTGTGGTCTTTGACTCTTATTTTCAACTCAAAATGCTCCCAAAAGACCAGGTATGTCTTTAAGAGAGGAAGAAGGTGCAGGAACAAGCGCCTGATGACAAGTGCCTGAGGCAAACTCTTGACTAGCCGTAGCCCATGGGGTCCTTACCTGGGTATGTGCTGCTGTTCTGCTCATTTTACAGCTGAGGAAACTGAGGCAGCAACATCTCCCTCGGCCAGTAAAGCTCCGAGGCCAGATCTGAACTCGGTCTCAGTGTCTCCCCGGGCCCCCCAGCTGCCTGAGAGGCCAGATGAACTGGTCCTTTCGAAATTGTCTCCGTGAGACTCCTCCAGTTAGGGAAAGGCTCCGGAGGGAGAAATCCCTCCTTTTCACAGATCCGTTGGCTCCGTGATCCCGAACAAGTCTGGCCTCGGGGGAGTTC
The DNA here is from genome assembly GCF_016432865.1 of Antechinus flavipes. NCBI lineage: Eukaryota > Metazoa > Chordata > Mammalia > Dasyuromorphia > Dasyuridae > Antechinus > Antechinus flavipes. The sequence goes on from NC_067399.1 coordinate 21,875,839, forward strand.
CCCACACCAGCGAAAGCCCAGCGTGGTCCCTGGGCTGCTCCCTGAGGTCAGACCAAAGTCTGGGTCCAGCTTCTAGACTAAGCTGCAGTGTTCTGGGTGCCCTGGTTCCCTGCCTCCCTCCCTCATCCCCCCTCCTCGACGATGGGAATTAACTCTCACTGCAGATCCGGAACCGAGCCCTGGTCTCTGCCGCTTTCCTTGCTGCTTGTGAGTGAGAACCCACCCTTTGGGGTTTTTTCCAGGATTATTTGCTTTAGAAACTGTAGGGGACGGGATCCAATGTATGGGGGAAGGTACAGTTCATAGTCTACAAAGTAAATGTCCGTGAATTGTGCAGTTTTCATTTTCCAACCTAGTTTTCCATTCGTTCTCCTCTCCCCCGCCCCGGCCCTTAACTCCCCAGGCTTCTTTCTCACTGGATTAGAGACGTCCCCCCCTTGTGGGGTTAGGGGGACACCGGGGCCAGGACCAAAAGAAAGAATCCCCAGGAAAGTCCGTGTGCATGGGCTCCACATTGGAGTGAGCTGTTGCTCTGTCCCCCAAGACTTCTCTCCTACACCCCAGATCCTTCAGCGGCTCAAACAGAGCACGGACTCAAGATCCTTCCCCTCTAAAACTGCGGCTTGCTGGGGCTCCTTTGGCTCCAGCCTCAGACTTTGTCCAGCGGCCTCCTGCTCCTCTGATTTGTCCTTAGACCCTAAGGGCTGTGCAAGTGTTCGAGGAGCGAGCTCTGCGTTTCTGCGGACACGGGGCCTCCGGGAAGGCTCGTGGGCCTCCCCCAGGCCAGACCCCCCTTCCCCCTCCCCCCCCCTGCAGGTTCCCCTCTTCATTTACCCTGCTTCTACAAGGCTCACTTTATAGACGTAGTGTGCCAGGCAGAGACAGAAGGGCAGCCCTAAGGGGCAGCGGAGGGGAGGGGCGCCCACTTTTAGACTGGCCCTGACTACCAAGGATGGAACCCATTGCTTTGCTGCCTCAGCAGCTCCTTTAGGCAGCTAGGGCAGCCCCCATTCCTATTACCCACATCTGGCCGGGTCCCCGGGCCCCCACACTCGGGACTGCTCCCCCGGGCCCTCGTCCATCCCCAGGACGGCCGCCTCGCACTCGCTGCCCCAGACAGGACTCCCAGAGCCTACACCCGGCGGGGACTCGGGAAGCTCTTTCCCTGGAACCCGAGCCCGGCTGCCAAGTGGACGGCTTTGTCTGTTTCTCATTTGTTTGGAGACACATACCATGGATGATCTGGTATAATCACGCCGTGTTCCGAGACGATCGAAAGCTTGTTTGCATTAACTCTCAGCACAACGTGCCCAGACCACACTCCTTCCGAATTCTTAATCCGGAGAGTGAAAAATGAGGGGTTCCATGGCTTTCCCCCTCCTCAGTGGCTGTGGCCGCGGTCCTCTGCCAGGCTTGGGCCCTGCGCTGGGGGGCTGGGACTGGGGTGAGACCCTGCCAGGAACATGGCTGCCCTCTGGCAGAGAAGCCCTTCTCTGTGCCCCAGAGCTCCGCATCTGGCCTGCCCGTGTCAGAGCGATTGCCCCCTTGGTCCGATCTCCCCAGAGGACCTGTTGGCCCGACGAAGGGGCCCATCCCCATGTCCCCCGCTCACTTTCTGAGGAGGAATCGAGGAGAGAGCACTGCGGGTTCGCTTTCCTCGGCCCTTGTCTTAGAAAGGCAGGAAGGTGTCAGGGCAGAGTGTGGGGTCTCCCCCGGCCCCCCACCCCCGGGCAGTTCATGTCAGTGTAAAGATCATCTCCTCTGCCTTTGCTGATCCACAGAAACGGGCAGGAAACTTCAGGGTTTCTCAGGAACGACTAGTTGTCATCCTCCAGGGGCCTCAGAGGCCCCCAGCCCTGGCAGCTCCCCAGGTCGGCCAGAGCCACGTGTCCCTGACTGGCCGCTTGGCTTTATCATTGACGCTTTCTCTGGGATCTGATCGCCCCTGTAGCCTCCTCCAGCCCTCGAAGGGCCGTACGATAGAGGAAGCATGGGTTTTTCCCATGTAGGCTCCCTTCATTGAAGGCCCCTTATCTTGGGGGAAGGGCTTCCTGGCCTCATTTAAGTTCCTGACTGTGAAGTTGGGGAGGCAAGCATTGTTATTCCCATTTAACAGATGGGAAAACTAAGACTCAGATGAAGGAATTTCCCCACTGGGCGGTGACCTGTTCCACAGCATGTTCAGTGAGCCTTGGTTGACAGATGACAAGATGAAACTTCTTTGTCCGGCGCCCAAGGTCAGCCACAACCCGGTGTCTCCCTCCCTGCCCTGCCGCATCCGCTCTCTCCTGACTCATTTTGCCCCAGCCGGAAGGGCCTGTTTGCTCACTGTGACCCGCACATCCACGGGGATGTATGTCGGCCTCTGCCCCGCTTCCATCTCCCTTCCCACTGCTCGGCCCGCGGTCCCGGGCACCTCGGCCCCGCTGTGTCTCCGTGAGCTCCGGCTAAGGACAGCACAGCCTCGGGGGGCGCCCCGGGCGTCCCTGCACCTGTCAGTGTCGGCCTCTTACTCAGTTCCCTCTCTGCCTCTGCAGCCTTCCAGACTAAGTGGGCGTCCGTGTGAATCACAGTTACAGGAGAATCACAGGCCACGAGAGCGTGGAGGAGCCTGCAGAGCGGTTTAAACCCCAGGGATAAGACCTGATACTTCCTGCCTACTTAGGATGGCTAGAGGGCCGGACTCGGAGTCAGGAAGCCCGAGTTCCGATCCAGCTTACTGGAAGCCCGTTAGCCTGTGTCTGCCTCAGCTCCCAGTTTGCCAAGCGTGACTAGCAGGGCTGTTGGGAGGATGGCATGAGACGCATCTGCCACTGTTGTGCAGATCCTTAGAGCGCATGTAGCGGGTTTTTTTCCTGGGTCCTACGTCTGTGATTTAATCTGTCGGCTCTCCCTCTCATCTTTATCTCATCAGTGCATCGGATAAGAATGTGCTGTCTGTATCTTCGTCAAACAGAGATTTCAGAAGCTTCGGGGAAAGAAGTCTCCTCGGCCCAAGAGGATGGGAAACTCCAGAAGGAAATGCTCCAAGACCCAAAGAGGGAAAGTTCCATGGGGGGAAGGGCGTAGCCGGCTCAAGAGACCAATGTGGCGCCCAGGGTATTCGCTGACCAACTCAAATAGAAAAAAATGCCCCTAACTACGACCCTGACCAAGACAGACGGAGAGCCCAGGCACAAAGTGTGATAGGCCCTTAGAGAAGAGCTCGGAGCAACGAGAATGCTGTCGGGAGCACTGAAGCCCCCAGTCAGCTAATACTGGCCACAGAGAGTTTTGTGGTCGATTTTAATTTGGGAGGAAAGGGAGGATTTAGATTACCGCTTCATGGATGGAGGAGTGATAATGGACAACAGAAGACACAAATATTTAGCTTTTATTTTGCTTCTACTTTCTCTTTTCTCTGATGAGGAAATTTATCTTTGGACAGGAAAAGACACCCATCCTTCCCCTCCCCCTCCCCCTCACCTTAACAGGGATCCAAAAGAAGTGAAGAAATGGAACCTGCTGACTTGAGTAAGCCCAGCTCTCCCGTCAACGTTCGGACCTGCTGCCTGGGATCTTTTAGCTCCTATTGCTGTGTTGGAGAGATCCCGGACAAAGGGAAGAGACGTCGTCAGTCTAGAGAAACGCCAACGTTCCTATTCCCGAAACCTGAGAGAGAGCCTAGGCTCTGCTTTCTGGCCTTGCCTGTGATTCCTGGTCACATTCTAGAACATGCTGAGGAGAGGGAAGCACTGGTCCCCGGGGGCCGGCCCGGCGCCATCAGGAACAGTACCAGACGAAGCCGGTTTGGCTTTCCCGTGGGAGACGAGTGGAGGGGAGCAGTGCTCCAGGCGGAATGGGCCGGTTGAAGAGTTCGTGGGATAAAAACCAGGGCTCTCCTCGTGAACAGATAAAAGAAATCCCAACGAGGAGAAGGGACAGCCGCTGGATTCAGACCGGTTGAATGGCCGGGCCCAAGGAGAAAGCGGCAGTGGCTGTGCGGGACTCGGAGGGAAGATGCCCGCAGTTACCTCTGGTGTTGCAGGTTTTCACAGGTGCATGAGGCATTAAACAGCGCCTTGCTCTGTCGGGCCTAGTGTCCGTAGGATTGTTTTTAGAAAGACGGACCTTTGTTTGGGGGAATGGGGTTAAGGTCGTTAAAGGCTGACATTTCTCCATGCAGCTCTACCGCTCCCCCAGAGGGACGCCCCCCTCCTCGGCCCTGCATCACGGGCACTCTCTGCCCACTTGGCTGTCACCTCTGCATATTAGGCCCGACTCCTCTGAGTGACAGTCGATTTCATGTAGAAATGTCGGGGACAAGGTCGCCTACAGCAGAAGCCCCTGCGGGATCTCTCCGGCTGTGCCAGCTGAAGCAGAGGGAAGGACCCCCCGCCCCGGGCCGGCCTCGTTCCAGGCTCGGTTTGAAGTCTGGACGTCACCGATTCAGGGGGTTTTGATGCGCTGGACCACGCCCGGGAGAGATTGGGAGAGGTTTGCAGAGGCTCCCTGAATGCAGGGAGCACTTGGTTCATCTCGAGCCCTGGCGGCTGACCCAGGTTTGGATCCCGGAGGCCCCAGGTGGAGGTGACGGCCAGCAGAGGTGGATTCCGCTTCCGGGCTCATTCCCACTGTTCACCAACATTGGGCAAATGACTCCTCTCTGGGCCTCTGTTTCCTTCTCTGTCCAGTGAGAGGATTGGCAGCGTGGCCTGGGAGGCCCCGTCCCATCCCCTTACAGACTGAGCCCGAGCTGCTTCCTGCTCTGAAGCCGAACAAAGAGAGGAAAGGGAGGGAAATGACGGAGAGAGGCCGTGTTTATAAGCAGCCCGCCTTGAAACACAAGAGCTTTGTGGGTAGTCGGAAGGGCCTGGCCCAGAACGTCCTGCTTCGGGGAGCATCTGGCTCGCCGGTCGGCCGGGAAAGCGCCGGACGCCCGAGGACAGAGTGGCCCCTGAGTCCCGGCGGCTGATGGCCCGCTCCTTCTCGCCATCGCCGACCCTCTCGCTGACGAAACGGCTCCCGCTGAGCTCAGGAGCATTGTCTCCCTTTGTCGATGTATTTAAATAACGAAATGGAAACATATGTTCTTTCCCCAAATACCACGTTAATTTGAAAAAGACCCTTTTCATTAGCTGATACATACACCAGGGCTACAGATTACAAAGGCAGAAAATCAAATTGTAAACTACACAAGGATGCCTCGAAGACACCCTGAAAGGCCGTAACCAGAGATGCTCCCCCTTCGGCTTCCCGTGTCTCTGATCTAACCTTCCCAGAGAGCGCTCCCCCACCCCGGCCACCAGAGGGGCTCCCCTGTGACCTCCAGCTGGCTCCTCTCGCCCCCTGCCCCCCCTCTCTCCCAGGGGTTCAGAGAGCACGGGATGGTTTGTCCTTCGCATGTCCAGCTCCCTGTCTGTCTCCTTTGGGCAGAGCGAGCGTTCTGGGAGTCTGCTTGGGATGACACGGTCCCTTCTGCTTGTTGGTGAATCGCTCTCAGAATGGCTGCACCCCCCCCCCACTTCTCTAGCTTTGGGGCAATGAAAGGTCATCCGGCCGGGGGGGGGGGGCGGCATAGGCCCTGTGCCCTCCCGGCTCCTTCCTGTCACCCCAGTGCAGACGTGTCCGCTCGTAGCCCGACTCCCAGCCTGCCCGGGCTTCCTACGTTCGAAGAAGCAGGGCCCCCTTCTCTGCAGATGGAGCGCCCTGCTGTGGTCGGTCCTGCCGCCGCCGGGGTTGGGGAGCGGGGTAATTGGGGGGCCAGAAACACGCCGAAAGTTCGTTCAGTCTGACCCGTGGTTCTTTCCCCGCTTTTTCTGATGTTTATTCTTTTCTGATCATCGTCAGACAGAAGGATGGAGAGATGGGAGGGTCAAGGAAGGACAGTGGAGAACGAAAGGTTGGCGCGAAGAGACAGAGAGGGAGGCGCTGTCCGTGAACATGGGGGCTGGGAGCCGGGGCGGGGGGTGGCGGATGGCAAGGTGGGAGCTGGGGGGGGGCGCCACAGGGGGTGAGGCCGGGGGCTGTTGCGCTCCTTGGGCTTAGAGCCTTTCTGCCAGTGCCCTCCTTCACCTCCTGGCCCCTGGCTCTGCACAGGAGAGAGTGCCCCCTGACCCAGAGTGTCAAGGGCCAGAACCCAGAAAGGTTTGTCCTCGTGGGCTCGCTCGCTCTGGGGTTACCGGCCCAAGGGCCGTGGCTCAGCCTTGCAGGAGACGGACAAACTGCCGCAGCCTCCGGGCCTTGGGCAGCTGGGCCCCTCATTTGGCCTGGAAAGACAAGGATGACTTTTCTTATTGCGGATGTGGGGCAGAACGGCGGGGACCCAGGTGGTTCTGGAGCCACGCGGCCCCTCCGGAGGTCCGTCCCTGCTGAGAATGCCCGGTGGGCCCGTGCCAGAGCTCCCGGGGGCCGGGAGGGGGGCTGCGGACAGACGGTGCTGCCGCACTCGGCCCCGGGACGCTCCTGAGAGGGGTGCGGGTCCGGGCTTAGCAGGGGGCTCCCTTCCCAGAGTAGCCTTTCACTTGTACCTCCAGAAGCTGCCACCCAGAGGTTTGTGACAAATGCCTAATTAACTATGGGGGGAGGGGCCCCTGATGTGGAGACCCCCGGATATATCAGATGCCGTTCGTTCTTATCATGGAGGCTGAAATATGTGCCGGCGCCTTGCTGCCGCTCCTCCACTGCATCCGGCGCCCCGGACAGTCAGTGCCGCGGGCTGCAGGGAGGAAGCCCCCGGGGGGCCGCTGCCACGCCCGGCGAGCTTCTGCTTTCGCCACAACTGGAGCCCATCCCCGAGGCATTCCCGCACTTGACCCAGGGTTGGCATCCAACCACGGTGCCCTCTGGGCCGGGCCCGCCTCTCAAAGGCTGCGCAAGCCTCCCTGACTCGGAGCCCTCGGCATCAACGGCCCTGAGCATCCCGGCTCCCCCAGACCCCGAAGACGTGCGCTGCCGGGGCGTCCCTGTGATTATCGAGGGGTCGTCTCTGAGCCAGCCTGCTGCAGGGCTGTCTCCCCCCACGGGGTCATGGGGACTGGGGCCCCAGCCCGGATCCAGAGCATCCTCAGCACAGCCTGGGGGTGAGTGCGGGGCCTGGGGGTGGGTGGGTGTTTGGCTGCAGGAGCGGGCAATGGGGGAGGGGGAGGGAGGGGGGGGGCTGCAGGCCAGCTCATGCCTGACTCCAAGCCCCGGCTGGATCTGCGGGCAGGCGGAGGCCAGGCGAGGGAGCAGCCTTCCCCTCCCGGGTCTGCAGCTCTAATCAGCCCGGCCAGCACGAGGCCCACCCTGACCCTGGGCCGTGCCCTCTTCTCGACCTCTGGCCTCTGGGAGGAGGGCCCACGCCCCGGCCACTCCAGCCTCCCTTCCCCGGACTTGAAGCTTCCACAGCAGGGCCCTAAGCTGACACCGTGACAGCATCGCGACAAAAAGTGGACGGCCTCTGTTCGGGCCCAGAGACAGCTGCCCGATGGCAGGACGGCCCTGCGGCACAGATCGCCACAGGCAGCGGACTTTTCCCCGTGGCTTGCCATCTGTCTATTATGAAGCGCCCACCTAATGCACAAGAGAGACCCTCCCCCCTCGGCGCATCTCAGTCGCCGGCCACTGCTGTGGCCCCCCCCCCAGTCCCGGCCATGTGCCCCCAGAGCCCCAGGCCCCTCCCCTGGGGTGCCCGAGTCATCGGCTGGAGCCTCTGGTGGCTGTCCACAAAGCCGGGCCGGGCCTCCAGCAGCTGGGGCTGCTCTTTCCCCCTCTGTGGGCATGAACTTGGCCCAGGACTTGTGAACTCTTCCCTGAGCTCCCAGGCTTTCCCCTTATCAGCTCTACTGAGGGTTCTCAGGTCCCTGCTGAGCTTCAGCCCAGCCCAGAATCTGGGTCATGGCCCTTTCCCCGGGGGGCACCAGCCTCTCCAACCTCCCCGGGCCCTAAGTCGGCCTGGATTTCGGGGCCAGAATCGGCCTCTTCAGGCTGCGGGGCCTTCCTCGGTCTGCAGCTCCCCGGGGCCCCCGTCCTGGTGGTCGGCTCCTCCTCCGGCTCCCAACCGGGTTCGGCTCCGGGCCCTGCCCACTTCCCTAAGGCAGGCACCTGCGGCACCATTAACTGGCCCTCCCGCGCCAATGACCCCCTGGTCTGGGCTGCCCCCTCCTCGTCCGGAGCCTGACGGGGCTTGTTTTACTTGGAAACGGGGGTGTTCGTGCCTGGCCCCCGAGGGAGGCGGAACCCCAACGCCGACGTCGCCCGGCTCCAGGGCCAGGGGCTCCAAGGGAGCCGGGCCGGGCAGCGGGAGGCGGTGGCCACCTGCTGGGGCCCGCTGCGGCCTGGAGCCGAGGGCCCCCGGGAGCCTGGCGCAAGCACAGACCCCTCCATCTCGAAACCGCAGCATTTTTATGGTGCGCGTTGGGGTTTTCAGTTAGGTTAATCCGCTCCCGGCTGACATTTGATTTTTTTATTGCTCTGGTCTCTGGTCCCCTCACAGCCAACAGCGCCGCTTCTTTTATGGGCCTATTACCTCCGGGCGCTTCCAGCCCCGCTGGGGGAGACTCAAGTGCATCTGCCACAAGCTGGCGATTAAAGGAAATGTGGCGGCGGTCGTAAAGCAGCCGCCCCTTCCCCTGAGCAGCAACCGCAGCCCCTTGAGGGCTGGATCCTGGGGAGGGGGGAGAGGAAGGAAGAAGGGGGAAGAGAAAGAGGAAGAAGAGGAGGGAGACAAAGAAAAAGAAAGAATGGGAAGAAGAGAGGAGGAAGCCTCTGACAGCAGGGCCTCTCTGCCAGACGCCCCAAGCCCCCTTCCCAGCCCCGCTCCGGCCGCCCCCTTGGCTCTCCAGGCCCCAGCCCTTAGCTGTGGGGGACACATGGGCCTCCCCTGCAGCGTCTGCCACATCTCCATCCTCTGTGATCACAGGCAAGCACCGGGCTTTCTTGGGGAGAGTTTGTTCTCAAGGGAGGAGTCACGGTGGGATGCTCGGTGCTCCCAGAATCCTTCACGGCTCAGTTCCGTGTTATCTGGAGAGTGTCTCCAGGGGACGGGCATGAGCCAGGCCCTCCTCCCCCTTGGAAGGCCTTCTCTTCCCAAGCACCCCCGAGGCCCCTTGGCTGCTCTTCAGCCTGGTGGCTGCTTTAACATCTCCTGCTTCGCTCTCAGAGCGCTGACCCGCCTGTCCGCGCCCTGCCTGGCCCATGGCTGGCCTCCCAGAACCAGCCTAGGCCTGTTTGCATGAACATTCACTGGGCGCTCACAGACCCCCGGGGGGCTGAAGCCCTGCTGAAGAAGCCACAGCGCAGATTGTCAGCCACTGCCTCTGACCGGCCGTCCCTTCGCTGGCTGCCCCCCAGAACCCAGGCCTGTTGCGTGTTCCCAGCTCTCGAGGAACGCTGGTCGCTGGGTTCTCCTCTGTGCGAGGACTGACCCCAACCAGCCCGAGTCCAGATGGGTGGGAGCTGAGGTCATAGAAAGAGAAGGGCCTTGGGGTCTCCTGCGGCTCTGCCCCCCGGCTCCCTGCCGAGCCTGGCCTGTGGCACTCTCCAGGTCTTCCTGAGAGGATGGAACTAGATCAGGAGCTCCCAACCCTCGGAGCATGGGAAACCTGGTAAAACCTCCCCCAAGGGCGGCCTTTGCTCCTGAGAGGGACTACGTGAGAGGGCGGTGGTCAGCACACCGTGGAGCCTCCTGTAGGGACGCCCAGTGATGCTGCCGAGGGGAGCCGTGGCTTAGTCCGTCCTTAGCTCTGGGTGGAAGCGTGTTTGCCTTTCATCCTTCCGAGCCAGAGATGGGGGCACTGCTGCCAAAGGCCCTAATGAACAGTTTGGGGCGACACTTTCAGTTCCGTCTGCGTTATTTTTCTGTCACTTTCTTAAATCTTGAGAGACCAGGGGTCCCAACAAGGGCTGCCTCTGCCCCCTCAGCCTGCTTTTTGTGCAGCCCGTGAGACGGACAGAAGGATGACTCGGGTCCCAGGCTGGGTGATTACCAGTCACCAAGAAGTAAATGCTCCCACTGAACGTGAGCCGGTCCCAGCACGCTCCCGGACAGCTCCGGCCCAGCAGCTCCGGCTTCACGTTGGGAGCCACGGGTCGGCCGGGCTGGCAAGGGAGGCCCCGGGACTCTTGGGGAAGCCCCGGAGGCTGAAGGACAGTCTAGTGTAGTCATTGCTGCAGAGTTTGCAAGTACTGGACGTGTCTTATCTCACTGCATCCTCATCATAATTTGGGGTCATTATTTTACGATAATCTCTCAGTAGACAGTTTATTACTGATAATTATAAAATTAGGAAATGAGTGATTATTTTACAGCAGTAATCTATCAATAATACACTCTCCCTATTTTAGAGATGAAGGAAAAGTGATTATTTTACAATAATAACTGTCAATGATAAGCTCTCCCTGTTTTAGAGATGAAGGAAACGAGGCTTAAAGTCATTTGTCCTGGGAAGTGTTAAAGATGGCATTTCCCCCCAGCTCTCACGGCTCTCAAGTGCAGCTGTTCTCAAAGTATATTTGCATTTTTGCAAATGTCAAGATTTGCACAAGGAGGTGGGGAGGTACTTTGCAGGCCCCCGCACTGCCCTCTAACAAAGGCAGGAATCACTGGCCTTGAATTAGATGCAGAAAAAAGAGTTTTATTGCTTCTGTCCTGCTTTCAGCCTCTGTCTCCCTCCCGTCTGCAGCCATGCTATCTGTGGCCCCGGCCGTGCTCCGCATGGGTCCTCCCGGGGAGCTCCCCACCTTCCCGAGCGTCCTGGACCACAGCCTTGAAGCGTTTCTCCTTATGGGGCGGGAGGCTCTTAGTGGGCAAACTCTCGTAACCTCTGCCTGGGACGGATTAAGAGGAGGAGGGCTTTTTGTGCCTTGGACGAGCCGGGGATGCTTCCATTTTTCACATATCGCTTTTGAAAGGAGCCTGGATGTGGAAAATCTGAAGCTATTTCCTTTAGTGGTACATGTCAAGCAGAGCCATTGATTATTAAACCTCATCTTCAGATTCTGAATAGATCATTTCTTTTCGGCTTTGCTTTGGGCCAAGTGTTTCCGACCTGTCTTCTCCTCACATCTGGTTTGAATATCCAGGTTATTTTGAAGTCTTCCTTGAACAGTGTTTTAAGTGGCCTGCTTTCTCTACATTTTTTCCCCCTCTAAAAAAATTTGATTTGGTCTTTGAAATTTGTATCCAGGACTTACTTTAAAAATCTAGACAACAGCAATGTTTAGTTAACAGACCAAATAAACTGAGCTGGGCGGATTGGATTTCAGCCTTCGGATGCTCTCCATGAGGAATAAGATGGAGCCTCTTGGCTCCCGCCTCGGTGCGGCCCCCTCCCACATTCCCTGTGAACGTTGCCCGTGTCAGAGCCTCCCGCAGGCCCCTGCACAGCCCCCGTTCATATTAGCAGCGTTAACATAGACCCACAGGTGTGCCTGGAGGGAGCTTCGAGTGTCTCGCCCCAGGATTCGCTCCCTCCACTTCCCCGCTTGGAGGAAAAAGAGACTCAGCTCATAGAATCGGGATCCTCCAGCACCTTTGTCTGAGCAAGGCTGGCGGCCTTGGCGTGACAGTAGCTTCTCGGGGGAGGGCTGGAGGGCAGTTTTACCAGCTCCTTTCCAACAGCACTTGCAGCCTGCCCTTCTGGCACCCAACGGCAAACGGCCCCGGGGGCTCTGAAACTGAAAGGAGGACCGTCTGCTGAAGGGGTGGTCGTAGCGGGAAGCAAAGCATTTATGTGGCACCTCCTGGGTGCCAGGCGCTGTGCTCGACACATCGGCCTTCACACCAGCGTTGGGAACTTGAGGTGGACGGAGCTGAAATCCCCCAGCTGGTGCCTGTCTGAGGCTGGATTGGAACTCAGATCTCCCCAACTGGAGGCCCGGCCGCCCAGAGGCAGGAGAGAGACTGCCGGGCCGGGAGTCGTGAAGGAGGCATCCCGTTTCTGGTTGCACTGGAACCTCCCAAAGCCCTCTGAGGAAAGGCTCTCCCATAGGCCCCCCAAGAGGCCGAGCTGCTCAGTGATCACCCGGTGGCTGAGCCAGGCCACCCTTCAGCTCCTTGCCTTCGCTGCCAAAGATGCAAAGACTGGTTCAGGGGAAGCTGCCCAGAGGGGCTCGTGATGGGAGGACTCAGCCTCTAGCTTGTGCTTCTCAGTTCACCCCCAGGCTTCTGGAGCCACTTCCTGCATCTCTGGGCCTGGAAGGGCCGGACTTTCAAGTTGCAGGCTCTCACAGCTGGAGGCTCTGGAGCAGCTCCACTTGTGGGCTGTCTCCTCACCGAGGGCCCTCAGAGGCTGCTAAAAGCCCAAGATGCTACAGGTCTGCACTTACCTGCAGGACTTCCTTCAGGCCTTTGAAGGTTTCCTGGTTTAGGTCCCTTCAAGCTCTCAGATTCTGTGACTTCATCCTAATCCTTCCCTAAAGCCATGAGTGCCCTGGTCCCTCCAACCGTTCTCTGTATAACATGGCGTCTCACTATCTTCCAGACTCCGTAGGCCTTTTTCTGACATACTTACTCCGGGGTCTCCATGCGGTTCCTAAAATGCGGCGTCCAAAATCTCCGTTTCCATCAGAGGTCAGAGCTAGAATTTGGACGGGGGCGACTGAGGTAGGAGGGAAAGGGTCGTTTTTTGGAAAGCCGATTTACAGTTTGGGAGGAGGCCCAGAAAGTTCTCACACTGGGCTTGCCCCGTGTGCCACTGCTGGGTCCGAACCCCAAAGAAATCAGAGGGAGGGATCTGCATGTGCAAAATATTGATAGCAACTCTTCACGAGCCCAAACTAGAAACCAAGGCATTGTCCTCCTGTCCGGGATGGCTAAACAGCGCGGTGCGGGGGAGGGTACGGAGCAATGGAGTGGCCGCGGTCAGGAGGGATGGGAGAGACTTGGGAACTGCAGCAAAGTGGGGCGAGCAGGGCCGGTGGAGCAATGGACAAAAGATGACATTGGGGAGAAAAACAACTTGGAGAGACTCATCAAAACGTGATAAACCCCTGGAAGGCGGAGCCCCCGCTAAAGAGGCGCCAGATTGAAAGCACATAAAGCAGCAGCGCTGTCTGGGACACGGCTAACGTGGCTCTGGGGCCTCCAGACGCTGACTGGCTGTGTAACCCTGGGCAAGGCACCCGCCTCAGTTTCCTCGTCTGAAAAATGGGATAATAATGGCACAAAGGGGTCATTGTGAGGATGAAGCACTCAGCTCATATAAATGTTTATTCTCTTCCTCTTCCCCAGAGAACAGTGTAGGAAAAAATTCTTGTTACTTGAAAAATAAAATAATTTGTTAAAAAGAAGAATTCATAATAGAAGGAAATGTTAAATTTCAGTTAGAGACGAGTGAAAATAAACATGTGGGTTTTTTCCCCATCTAAGGTCACAGACCCTTTGAAATCCGTCCAGATCCTGGATCCCCCCTCGCTTTCCTCCAAAAAAGAAAAAAGACCGTTGTTTTGGTGCAAAGGGGAGCTCTTGTAAAGCAAAGAGGAAGGGCGGGACTTCCTTTGATATTACTCAGCCGAGTCAGATACCAGGCTGCTCCACAGCGTGGAGGACAATGTTGTTTTTCAAACTTCGTTTCATCTTCATTTGTTCCTCTTGTTCCATTGCACTCACCCCCAACATCTTCCTCTTCCATGCCCAGGGAGCCATCGTGGGGAAGAGATTCACAAAGAGAGCGAGCCAGTGGCCAGTACCTGCCTGTCTGGGAGCCCACGCAGGGAGGGGGCCGTCAGCCACGCGTCGCCTGGCTTGGGGGCCCCACTCTTCCCCTGCACGTCTCATGGCACGTGAGCGTGGTTCTCCTTGTTCTCCCTGGCTTTCTCTGGACCCCTCCTGCCTCACGTGTTGGGCCGTCGTTCCCTGTGCACCAGGCTGTGTGTCCTACCCTCCACAGTCATGGCTGCCCCCCAGTGGGTCTTCTAGGACCCCCGTGGGCCTGCCTGGCCCAGGTCACTTCCCGCCATTCCCGCAGCCCCGTCTCTGTCGCCATCTCGTTGTCTCTGCCCAAGGAAGATCCTAAAATGCTCCATCCAGTACCACCGCCTTGTCCCCTCCCACGTCACGGGGTCACAGACTTCGAGCCGGGAAGGACCCTAGGAGCCCCCGGCCTAACCCCTTCATTTTAGAGAGGAGGGAGGGGAGGAGCCTCGCCCAAAGCCGGAGTCAGGGTTTGGCTCCAGGGCCTGCTCCAAGGCTGCTCACCGCCAGGCCTGGTGCAGCCTGGTCCCGCAGGGGGTCAGCTCCTCGGACAAGAGGCCGCACCGGGAGGCTCGGCTCCAAGGCTTCCTCTAGATCCTCCTCCTTATCCTGCGCCTGACATCGTCAGGCCCATTGTGGCACCGGGACCGCGTCAGGGAGGGAGACGGTCCGCAGGGGACCAGGAAAGGGGGATATAGCGGGCGCGGCAGTGTAGAGAATGCCCCGGAGTGGGGAGCGATGGGGGCAGCGAGGGCTGTTGTCTGGCAAGAGGGGAGGGGGCTCTGGGTGAAGGGGGGGCAGCGCAGGTAGAAGCGGCAGGACTCGGCAACAGGCCGTGTGTCTGAGGGTGGTCCCGGGGCTGGGAGGGGGCGGGGCCCCTGGCAGAGCGGGGGAGGAGAAAGGGGAAACGTAGGGAGAGGAGGACCCTGCGAGAGGAAGAGAGCGCCTGAGGAAGCCCTCCCCGTCGGGCATTGAGGCAGCAAGTGCTCCCTGCCCCCAGCAAGCTCGCGTCCCAGCAGAAGCAGGGCAGAAAGCGGGGCCACAGGAGGAAGGCCGCAGCTTGAGGAGCTGGAGCCATCGGGACCCAATGGCTGTGGAAGGTGGCGCACCAAAGGGCAGGCCCGTCCTGGGCATCCAGCAGAGAAGGAGCCGTCGACTAACGAGGGGAACGTGTCCCAGAACCAGAGAAGAAGCGGCCCCTGGGGGGAGAGAAGGAGCCCTTGGGTTAGGCAAGGAAGAGGTCACGGGAACCCGCAGAGGAGGGGCGGTTCTCAGAGGCCTGGAACCCCGATCGTGGAGGGAAGAGCAGGAGACGGAGTTTAGCCAGGAAAGGGAGAGAGTGGGACAGCGCCTGGGAGGCCCCTGGAACCTAGGGAGAAGGGTTCCCCATGCCGGACTGTCTCCTCTCTCCCTACCCATAAAACCATCACAAATAGGGAGTCCTGCAATACAGATTTCCCCGGCCGTGCTCGGAAGAGAGGAGGAGGGAAAACGAGGTTTCAGCCTGTTCTCTGAGCCCGTGGGCCGGCTCCCTTCGTGACCTGGGGGGCCGCTGTGTTCCCAGAGTCACGGACACTTTCTGTGAGATCGCCATTGCTGTGCAGGGTGTTCTGCTCGCTCCGCTTTGCGGCCGTCACACGGGTCTTCGCGGGTTTCTCAGAAAGCGCCCCCTCCTCAATCCTCACAGCCCAGTAGGAGTCCGTCCCCCGAGGGAGTTTGTTAAGGATGGAGGAAGTGGGTGTTGTGAGCGGCAGGGAAGAAACCAGGAGAGAGAGAGACTGGACTTGGGGGGCCCTGGGAACGTTCTGCTAGAGGACGGGGAGGGGAGCCGGCCCTGGAGGCCCGGAGTGGGGCGGCCTGAGTCCTGGCTGTGGGGCCCTGGCCAAGTCACTTAAGCTGTCAGCGCCTTCCCTGGCAAACACGAGGCTCCTAGCGCTCACCTCGGGGCCTGTGGTGTTGGATCACGCACTTGGCAAGCCTCAGGGGCGACTGTCGGAGGGAGCTGAGAAGGGAAGTGGGAGGGTCGGCCATGGCCTCGGTGGGAGGGGGAGCAGAGAAGGGCGGCAGTGTGGGTGATTGGGAGGCAACTCAGTAGGCACTTAATAAATGTTGCTCTCGTTGAGGAACGTCCAGGCTTCATGCCCGCTTGGGGTATTCTTGGCAAAGATACTGGAGGGCTTTAACGTTAACTTCTCCGGCTGCTTTACAGATGAGGAAACTGAGGCAGGTGGCGTGAGGTGGCTTGCCCAGGGCAATGTCTGAGGCGGGATTTGAGATCCTCCCCCCTAGCTGCCCCCCCCCATGGATACTCATTTGCTGTGTCTTTAGGCAGCAGGGAAGCTAGCGGAGGGGGGAAGGTGAAGAGGAGAGAAGGGGGAACTGGGCCCTGAGGCCCTCCCAGCAGAGGAGGAGCGCAGGGGCCCGGGGCCCACAGACACAGAGTGGGGGGCAGAGGAGGTGGGTGGGAGGGGCCCCACGGGCAGGTCCGTGTCAGAGCCGGGGCCTGTGTGTGGGTCCATGCCCTCCCCACCTGCCAGAGATGCCTTCTTAGGAACAGGCAGGGGTGGGGGGAGGGCCTGGGCCGGGGGCAGGTCCTTCTGTGACCTGGAGTCTTGGGACTGGGACGGCCGGGCTGCAGGGCCTTGGCCACCTGCCCGCCCCGGCCTTGTGTTCTGGGGCGCGGGGCCCGCCCTCGGGCCCGGGCCGTGTGTGTCTGGCGGCGCGTTCCCGGCCCCCTTCCGCTCCCGAGGAAGCGGCCACAGTAACGCTGCTGCAAATTTATGGCCGTGCTGTAATGTTTAATCACGGCTACGTGACTGCGGCTCCGGAGCCCGTCCAAGTTCAGCCCAAGGTGAATCTCGTCGGAGATAATGGGGAAGTTCACCCAGAGGTGAGGGCAGCGAGACCGCCGGGTGAACCGCGGGTCACCTGCTCCCCTGCCTCGCTTCTCCCTCCGAGTGTAAACAGAGGGAAAATGTGACTTGCAGTGAACTTGGCGTGGAGAGCCCGTGCTAATCTCGGCTTGGCCCGCTGTCAGCAGCCCCACATCCTGCTGCCGGCCCTTCCACCTCTCTGAGGGCTCCCCGGGAGCCCCGCGTCCCGCTGCCGGCTCGGGGGCTGCCCCGGGCTCTGTGGGGTCCCGCTCGCTTTCCCCAGGTCACGGGGGGGATGCTCCTGGCCCGCAGCTCAGGGCGGAGGCTTGATTGGGGGGGCCTGAAGCCTCGCAGCTGGGCCGGGGCAGGCTGCTGACAGCTGGGAAGTGTGCTGGTGGCTTCTGGGCTGAGCCTGGAGGGAAGTCCTCTGGGGGACGGCCCTCGGATGGGGCTGCCGACAGACCCAGGAAGGATGGGGGAACCTGAGCCCCGGGAGTGCCCTCCCGCCTTGCCTGGGGTCCTAGGGGTCCCTCAGCTTCCTGTGGCTGGATTCACTCGCTGGCTCCCCATCTGCAGGGTCCGGCCCCACACAGACATCCCCCTGCTCTGAGATCACGGTCAGCTAGGGCCGTGGGCTTGAGGAAAATATCAGGCAAGTGGGGCCTGAACTCTGAACTCTGAACTCTCCTGTCCAGCCATGGTACAGGGCCCCGAGGAAGGCAGCAGGCTGTGTCCCCCAAGACCTGGCCTTGGGGCTGGGCAGTGGCAGCCAGGAAAGCCCTGAGGAGCCCAGCGGGCCTGCAGCCGGGGTCCAGAATGCAGCAAAGAGAGCTTCAGCATGAATGGAGGAGAGGGGGATGGCCTCAAGCTTGGGGTGCTGGGGTCCCCCCAAAGAATTCTTACTCAGCATGTCAGCGTTGTGATCACTGACCCGCAGTGGGCTGAGTTGGGATGTGGATGGGAGCTGATTCAAGTCTCCCCAAAACAGAACCGTCCAAAGGTCTAAAACTATATCCTTGGGCCTGCTTGGGTATCTGGGGCCTGGTGTGGAGCCTGTGGGGGGGAACATTTCAGCTCGGGTCACAGCCTGGTCCCAGAGCCAGGAAATGGGGGGTGAGGCTTGACCCCAGCACTTAGAGTCATGTAGCCCCTCAGAACTTGTTTCCCCATTCATAGGGTGAAAGTGTCCATCTTTGCAGGGCAGGCCTCCCAGCATTGCAGCAGGGAAAGCTCTTTGCCCCCCTCCAGGGGCTCCCCAAAAGCCTGTGCCCAGAGGGGGCCAGTCCTGTTTTCTGCAGGGGAGGGGGAAGGCACGTGTTCTGTTCTCTGAGGGTGGTCCCTCCCCAGTGGAGCCCAAGGGAGGAAGGCCCTGGGCTCAGGGCAGAGACCCAGAGCCTGGGTACATGCAGATGGCACACCGTGTCCCTGGTGGGGAGGAGGAGGGAAGGGGGCCCCCAGTTGGCAGGGGTGCCAGGGCAGCATTCTCCTGCCCGTTCTGTGTCCCAGTGAGTCACACAGATGCTCTTATGATTATCCAGGACAGTGATTTAAGTCATTTCCACGGCTCCGTGAATAAAAATTGTGGTAATGAGGATTGTTGTTTAAAAATACTTAGCATGTGTTCCTTGCAAGTGCCTTCCATCCAGCAAGCCCTGATCAAGCATCTACTGTGTGTAACACAGCTGGGGGCTGGGGAGGGTACACAAGCCCGGCGTGCCCCCTTAGCTTCTAGAACCCTGGGGACAGTGTTTGGAGCTGATTCCCATACGGGGAGGCTTCGTGAAAGAGGCCACATTGAAGCTCGACTTTGAAAGATGGGAGAGCTGTTGATGGGTGGAGATGCCGGGGCGGGGCAGGCGGAAGGATTCAGTGAGTCTGCTTCAGGGGGAATGATGGGGACAAAGGCAGAGCACTCGTATGC
Organism: Antechinus flavipes; assembly: GCF_016432865.1. Classification (NCBI taxonomy): domain Eukaryota; kingdom Metazoa; phylum Chordata; class Mammalia; order Dasyuromorphia; family Dasyuridae; genus Antechinus; species Antechinus flavipes. The sequence goes on from NC_067399.1 coordinate 21,894,287, forward strand.
GTCCCGGAGACAGTCTGTTGTGTTGGGGTAAAGCTGGAAAAGACCTTGGAAACCACATAACTAGCTCTTTTTCCCTTCCTTCTTTTCCTTGTTTCTCTTTTGTTAATGAAAATGAGAGAAAAGATAAAGGAACTTGTTAAACCCACAATTGGGTTGTGCAGATAAGACTGTACGCAAAGCATGGGAAGAGGAGTTTTCTTTTTACCTTCATTTGTGTCTAAATTGTACAAAAGAGAATCCATGTACGTGTGAGCTGTGTGTGTGTGCGCGCACAGAGAGCTTCATGTAGGTGTATATTTAACTCAAGGGATGCATGTAGGAAAAGAAGAGAGGAAACATAATAGAACGGTTCGGGGAGAGAACAGTCAAAAATAGGACAAACCTGAAGGTTGGAGAAGAGATATTGAAGAGGTTAAGAGGAAGGGGGGAAAAAAGAAAATTAATAATTTTAAATTAACAGGAAGAGGGGGGGTGTAATGAAAAGGAAAAGTACCAAAGAATAGAATGAAAGCAATAAACGATGAACTATTATAACTGAATGTGAATGGGATGAACTCACCCATAAAGTAAAAGAAGTTAGCAGGATCATTTAGAAAGCAAAATCCCACAAGAAACATACTTGATATTTAAGAACACACAAGTGAAAATAAAGGCCTTAGGACAAACTCTAAAATGTCTCAGCTGAACACACACACACAAAATCAGTGGTAAAACTGTGGTTTCAAGAAAGGCAATTACAAAATAAGTTTAATTAAAAGAGATAAGGGGGAGCGATATTTTGTTGTAAGGCAACAAACGGCAAGTCGATTTCAGTGTTAACATCCACGCGTCTCGAGGCAAAGCTCCTTAAAGGAAAAGCTATGTTAGTTACAAGGAGAAACAGACAGTTACAGTGCGCTAACGGGGCACTTCAGTGTACACCACCTACGTCAGTCGGGGGCAGGACCCAAAATAAACCAGAAAAAGGTTAAATACCTCCTAGGAATTTTAGGAAAATCATCTATGATAAACCTCATTGCTCAGTAAAATTAGGAAGAAGTCTGCATATTTCTCAGCTATGTACGGCACCTTTACTAGCTCACGTTCGCTTGGGTTTTTCAGGTATGTTTGTCACGTGCCTACAGAAGTCAGCTAGGGTCTCGGGACTAAGGTTCCTAGCAGTGAAACCAGCATTGAAGCGCAGGTATCAGGACTCAGCCCCTCAGGACCAGCATCTGTCCTTAGGCCCTCGCGTCATCAGTGAAAGCTTTAGGGAGCCTTTCTTGCCCACGTTCATAGTTAAACTGGACAAGGTCAGCAGGGCCTTCAGGAGGCTCACAGGAGTCATGTGAAGAGAGACGCTCTCTCGTAGTGAGGTACACGGGCTTTATGTCACGTACTGGCAAAGTCAGCAGTGGATAATTTAGTCATTAATAGAAATATGAATAGAAAATCATGAAAAATTCAGTGAAGGAATCAGACCCTGTGAGACGGGGGAGAAGGAGGAACAGCACCTCTTTACCATGTAGCTGAGAAGGAGAGAAAGAACCGAAAAGTCTATGCTTTGAGCAAACAGGAAGGAGTCAGCAGACCCAGGCGAGGGAAGGCTCCCAGATGGGAGAGGGGAGGAGCCGCGAAACAGGTGGCAAGAAGTAGAAGGGATTGTGGCCAAGGGAATCTGAAAAGGCAAACACCGAAACCCTCGGAAATGGGCTTTGATGAGATTTTCCCACCCCCAGCAGTACCCTTCTGTGTCACGTAGCCTCATCCTGAAGTTCGTAACTTTTCAGTGATAGTCTAGAACAGGCAAGGAAGCCTTCCCTCTGGGGAAAGACCAGGATCTGAGGGCAATTTCAGGAGCACATAGACTTCTCTCTTCTGCTTAAATTCATCAAAAATGGCCAATCTGCAAAACATGCCTCCCTTTCTTTTCCTTGGTGGAATTTAAATCCAGACATAGCATCCACCTCCTGATGATAGAAGCAAACCACAGGATGTCACAGGGGACAGGGAGCTCGGTGATCATCCGAGCTGCCTCCCCCCCATTCTTACTCGAGGTGTTCTTCAGGAAAGCCCTGACTTCCCGAGGCAGCCCCTGCCGCTTAATGAGCCGCTTAGGTTTTCCTGGCTTTGTTGTTCTTGACTATCGTGCTTGGTTCTTTCCTCCGAAGCCGCGGACACAAATATGACTTGCTTTCGTGAGGACCTCAGGTTTGCAAAGCCCTCTCCTTTTAGGCTAAACATCTCATTTCCCCAACCAGTTTTTCTGTGGCATGATTCAAGATCCCCTTTTCCACTCTATTTCCTTCCTTTGCACAAGGGCCCTTAAACTTCCCTTGAACCTCCGTTTCTGTATTAGTAAAATGGGTGTGATAGTGTGAGAAAAGAGTTTTGTAAACTGGAAAGCTCTTCCTGAGGGGGTGAACCTCTCTCTGTAAATGCTGGCATTCTCTTTCCCAACATGGGGCAGGACTCTCCAGAGTAGCTCTTTAGTAGGAGACAAGATTTGCCCAAAAGGGAGGGCGTCTTTGCCATTGTCAGTGACCTGTTCTTACCCCCCACCCCAGGTGTTCAAAATGTTGGCTCCCTGTTGTCGCTCTCCTTGATAACAAGGATCGATCCCAAATTTCTCTCATTTTTTAATCATTGATAATCATTTGGATGCCATACCTCCCAAGATAACTTTCCAGCAGGAAACGGGCAGTTTTCATATCTGTGTCTAAAGCAGGGAACGAGGAGTAGTTATCCAGAAAAGCTCTTCTGGCTGGTGTTAGCCCCAGAGGGCACCAAGGGGGTTTGAAGAAGGTCAAGTGACGGCTGAACAGGAAAACTCACTCTGTTCCATGGCCCAGTCCTGCTAGCTGTACCAGAATCCCTGCTCACTTGGGTCTTTCCTTCCTTCCTTTTTCTCTCTCTCTCCCATTCTCTCCCCTCTCTTTCTTTCTCTCTGTTCCTCTCTCCCCACCTGTGTCTTTCCATCTCCATCCCCCACTTTTAATCTTCACTGTAGCATTATAAGGTGAGAGTGCTCTGTCCACACCTTCCCAGCTCCCACCAGTATTCTACGTGAATCTTTCCTGATTCACCTAAGAAGTTTGCGTCCAATAGATTTGTGTCGGAAAGTTCCACCTGCATAGAGAGAGAGAACTATGGAGACTAAATGTGGATCAGAGTATAGTATTTTCACCTTTTCTTATCGTTGTTTGTTTGCTTGGGGTTTTTTCCTTCTTTCTCGTTTTTTTTTTTTTTTTTTTCCCTTTTGACCTGACATTTTGTATGCAACATGATGAGAATTGCACATGTTTGAGCTATACTGGATTGCTTTCATGCTTTCAGTCTAGGAGAGGAGAGAAATAAGGGAGAGAAGGAGAAAAATTTGGACCCCAAGTTCTTACAAAAATGAATGCTGAAAACCATCTCTGTATGCATTTAGAAAAATGAAATACTAATTAAAAAAGAAAAAAGTTTGCATTCAAAACAAAGTTTGTATTGTAATTCAGTTAATAGCAGCCTCGTGCCATTATTTCCTGACGTTTTCTGTCGTGTCCTTAATATAGTAAGTATTGGAGTCTTAACTTTTCAAAGTTCTTTCTCCATTCTTGCCCATTTTTCACAATAATCCTGTGACCAAACCAGGGCAGATATTGCTTTACCGATAAATAAACTGAGGTCCAGAAGGGGGAAGTCTTTCAGTCATGCAAGCTAGCTCGTTCTTCTTGTTTAATAGTGCTACCTCCAGAAAGTTCACTGAGCATCTTCTGGGGGAAAAAACCCTAGCCCCGTTTCCACTGATTGATAGAGCCGCTCGAAATGTTTATGGCCCTTTTCACCTGCTCCTAAGGCCAACCCTGAGGACAGTACCTAAGCCTTGGATTTCTTGGCCAGTTCCCGAGCAGACCTGTCAGAAACAGTTGTCTCCGCTTTCAAAGAATGAAAAAGGAGGAAATCCAAAGACAGAGAGCCTGGAATGTTGGTTCTGAGCTGTAGAGCAGTTCCCAAATTGAGGTTACAGAGAAATGTCAAAGGAGCCGGTCCTCTGGGAACAGCCGGAGGAACCCGGGCATCCTTACCTGGGCGCTGCCCTGGCGTCCGTCAGGTGTCTGTTCCCCAGGGGCTGACTGCAGTGTCCAGGTTGGCGCTGGAGCCTCGGCCCAGCAGCAGCCCGGGAGCTCACCTGGGCGGCTTCTTCTCAGGTTACTGTGGTGACTGAAAGCACGGGAACAGAGAGTGTGGACACGTCCTCTGTCCTTTCTGAGCCTGTAACAGGCCTCCAGACTGGGGTCGTGGTGGGGACCAGAAGAGAGAATGGATGCTTTACGGATGGTTCTGTAGAAGCTCGGGTGATTTTGCTCTTGTCACGGTGTGCTTGTGTTTTCCTTGATAAGGGGGCTCCTGGAGAAACCCCCTCTGTGAGAGCAGCCCAGCAGCTGTCGTGCGCCCCAGCTGTGGGGAATTGGCCCAAGGCCATGGGAGGTTGGGACTTGCTCAGGGTCCTCCTTCTCCCCCTCAGGATGGGTGCAAGTCTTGCTGGCTCCAAGGCCGTCTCTCCATCCATGCTGCCTCCCATTATTAGTGATGGACCCCCAAATAGCGGGTGCCCCAGAATCTGGCACTTGAGGTTTCTTTAGGGTTGGGATGATGATGAGATGCTGACAGCAGACGGACACTGGTATTCTCCAAATCCCGGGAGTGGGAGTACTGGAATGGGGCAGAAGAGCATGGAGGAGGGCCAGAGGCTTCCGCCATCTTCCATGATTGCCAACCCCGATAGAATCTGAGCAATCCCCTAATGGCCAGCTCCCGATCCCTCTGGAGGCACAGCCTGGCATCGTAATGGGAAGATGAGTCATTCCTCCTCAGTCAGCGAGTTTCTTGGGGAAGGAACTTCTGATGGGGAGGGAGTTTTGCCAAGACAGAAGGAGACTCGGCATCAGGGCGGTCTCCTTACGAGTCACTGCCCTGTCCTCCCGGCCTCGCCAGCACCGGTCAGCCGCGCCTGCTCGGCTCCGGCCAGTTGTTCCTCCAGCTCGGCCCTGCCTCCGGGCGGCTCCGGCTCCCTTCAGGGCCCAGCTAAGATGCCATTTCTGCCAGAAGCCCTTCTTGGTCCCTCTTCGTTCCAGTGTCTGCCCGCTGTTGATTATCTCCCATTTCTCCCCACTGGCTCTTTAACCTTAGTGGTTACCCGTGGCGGGCTCACCCATTAGACTTCAAGCTCTTTGAGGGTTCCTGCGCGTCTTTGTGTCCTTAACTCTTAGCACAAGAAGCACTTAGGTTGCACTTAGTAGGTGCTTAATAGACATCGACTGACCATGATCCTTTGGGGTTTTCAAGAAGTCACCCTTTGTCCTGAGCTTCCTTTGGACCCAGAAGCCAGCCACCAGCCCTTGGTCCCCAGCCAGTCATTTCTGTCACTGTGGATCCCAGGCCACGACAGCTTTGGAGCAGCTCTCAAGCCCCCAGCGCTGCCAGGTCTGCTAGTTAATGCTGCCCGGGGACCCCTCAAGACCAGGCTGACGGTGGTTTGCCCACAATTCCAAGAGGCATCTTCAGGCTTCCACGGCCTGTCCTGCTGGCTCGCTTTGTCTCCTTATCATCCCGACAAAGTGAAGCTTTTGCTCTTCTCTGGCTCCGGCCTGAGCCGGCTCTGGACGTGACATCCTTGGGACTCTCAGAACTGGCCCCAGTATTTAGTGTTAGCCAGAGGAGCTTCGCTCGGACTCGAACCCCCTCCTCTGGAAGGGAACCGTTGGGGTCCCCTAACCCTTCGTTGTCTTTGTAGACCCGTCCTTCACGCAGCCCAGCCCCAGGCGAGGTGGCGCGGGCCCGGGACCGCGGCAGGTGGCTAGGGCGGTGCTGCCGGGCCCACGGCTTGGGACGGGGAAAGTTGGAGAGAACACCCGGGGCATGGGCCCGGAGGGGGCAGAGGGGCCCTGAGCCCCGGGTGTCGACACCCTGTCCGGAGGGCAGCGGCCTGGCCCTCGGGGAGCCCATGGTTGCAGACAGCCTCGGTCACAGCCCGGCCCCGAGGACATCGGACTTTCTCTTTGGCTCCCTTTCCCTCCTTGCCAGAGCTGTCCAGAGTGAGAGGTCATTGCATTTCTTGGCCCCCCACCCACCCAGAATAAAGAGAGGGAGGGGGAAGGGGCACAGACGCCCTGAGCAGAGGGACCCTCCTGTCGCCACGGGCTCCTCGCCCGCCCCAGAAGTGGAGAGAGCGCTCCTTGGTAGTAGAGGCGAGTGCCTCAGATGGAAGACCTCTGGTGGGGGGCTGGGGGAGTCGCCCCTGCCCCTCGGGAAATCTCTTTCATGACGTTAGGGTCGTAATTCCCACCTTGAAGACGTACCCTCATCACTGCTGCCACAAAGTCCCCTCTCCTCCCGAATCCTAGCAGGAAAAGGGCAGCCAGAGAACGTGCCTGCAGGTCCCAGCTCAGCCGCGGGCTCCTTTGGGGACTCAGTTTCCCCCTCTGCCACACGAGTACATGAGAGCGTCACCCCCAGACTCTGGGGGCTCTCTCCGACCTCCTGCCGGGACCCTTGTCTTGCTCTCTCCATCAGCGGGCACTGGCCCAGCCTCCCACAGCCCAAGAGCGACGTCATTGTTGGCTCCTCCCTCACCCCCGTGCCCAGGCATTTGTGGAAGGCAGCGTGAGCAGATGTCTGTGGGCAGAGTGGGAAGCCAAGGGGCCGGGGGTGCCCGTCCAGGGAGCTCTGACAGTGGGAGGTCCGGGCCCGGGCACAGACAGCGGGCCTGATGAGAACCCGGCACCTCCAGGGGGCTGGGGCTAAGGGGGCGAGGGGTGGTGACACTGAGAGGAAGAGCAAGGTAATACAAGTGTGAACAGCATCGGTCAGTGCTCCCCCAAACCCCCGCTGCTCTGCTTCCTGCGTGCCCGTTCTCCAGGTCCGTCATCACTCAGGAAACAGTGAGCGAGGGCCTGCTACAGGCCGGGGATCCAGAGGAAGGCGGGGACGGGCTCAGGGACCTACAAGGGCCGCCCGGGATGAGGTGGGGAAAGTCACTGGGGGAGACGTGATTTAAGAAAGGTCGGGAAAGGCCAAACTGAGCCGAGGAGAGAGAAGGACCTTCCTGAAAGTTAGGGGAGACTGGGGGGATGGTGGGGCCCTCGAGGGCAGGGGGGAAATGGGGAAGTGCAGAGGGGAGAAAGGTGATGCGCTCAGTTTCAAAGGTGATGAAGGTTTTCGCAGGAAGCCCAATTTGAGAGTCCCGTAGACACTCAGCCAGGCCCCTCCCAGCCTTGGGCCTTCCTCTCCTTCTCTTTATTTTATTTTTAAAATCCATTCTTTTTTTTTCAGTTCCACGCTCTCCTCCTCTCCCTCCCCACTGGCTCAGGAAGGAGAAATGTGTCAGGAGTCCCATGGTTCCTTCTGGGGGCCGGGAGCACAGTTAGCCAGGAGTTGCCTGTTGTATTTATCGGAATTGCAAAGCTTTTTCATAATGTTGTGAGCGTGCACGTCGTTCTCCTGGTTCCGTTGATTTCACTGTGCATCGGTTCCTCCAAGTCCCCCCAGGTTTTCTGGGAAACCTTCAGTAGCCGTCAGTAAATCCCCTCTTAATGAGCCCCCCCTTTTCCCCCGGAGAAAACCAGGGCGCGGCCCTTTGGTGGCGACTGGTGCTGGAGTGGGCGGGAGTCCCCGGGCAGCATCTCGGCCAGGCGCCCTCAGATTCCGACCCAGGGATCAGGGGCTCGTCGCCTTCAACTGGGAAGGGATCGTAAAGACCGTCTGGGTCCGGCCTTCGCCGGACGGATCCGGGAAACAGACCCGAGCCAGTGGCAGGCAGTGTTCCGCCTCTAGCTTGGGCCTGTGGGGTTCAGGGGGCCTGTCCCACTGTGGGCTTTTCGGGCAAACCGCACCGATCCGGTCCCGCGGAAGCCTCCTGACCCACTTCTTCCCACGTTTCCTTTCTCTCCCTTAAGTCCCTCTGGCTGCAGCTTGGAGAGCTCCCGCACCGGGGCCCCACAGCTCTGTGCCTCAGTTTACTTCTCTGTGAAATAGGCCCCTCTTCATGCGCTCCCGAAGGCGGCCGGGCCGGGAAGGGCTTTGTTTGCACAGTGCCCGGCTCGCCACCGACACTCCATAATTCTGACAGAACGCTGCTTCCGGGCCCTCTCTTCCCAGGGCGGAGCTGGCTCCCGCCTGGGCTGGCGTCCAGTTTTCTGTGGCCAGCTGCTGTTGCTTCTGGGCATCCCCAAAGAGGAGGAGCAAAGCCATCCTGCCAGCAGCCGGCCCCGGCTGGCACCCTCTGGGGCGGCGCTCCCTGAGCGCGGGAGTCCCGGCACCCCCCCTCCCCGGACCCTGGGCCCCAGGGGGTCCTCAGAGAGGCCCCCAGCCCCGTGCTTCGGCCCCGACGGGCACAGCCTGCCCAGCAGAGCCCCGTCCGGAGCTGCCCCCCGCTCTCCAGAACGGCTCCCGGAGGGGAGGTGGGGAGCCACCGAGGGGCCCGGCTCTGGGTGACCCCGCTTGGGGTTTCTTGGCAAAGCTCCTGGCACGGTTTGGGATCACTTTGCAGATGAGGAAACTGAGGCAGACAGGAGGCTTGTCCAGGGTCACACCGTCTGCAAGTGTCGGAGGCCAGACTAGAATCCCAAAGTCGAGTCTCTGACCCAAACGGCAGCTGGGCCCCTTCTAGCTCCCTGTGGCCTCTGCACCCCCTCCCAGTCTCCCCATTCCCTCCAGGGCCTTTGTCCTGTATAGGTGTGAGAGTGGGGGCCGAAGTGAGAGGCCCCCACCCCCACACTGCCTCCCGAGAGCACCCCCTGACAGGCTTCCCCGGGGGTTCCCCTTCCCTTAGACGCTGCTCGAGGAAAGGAGGGAGAGGAAGCCGGAACCGCCCCTTTCTCTCTCTTCCTCCAGCAGCTCCGGGGGGACAGCCGGGGAATTCGGGGGAGTCCTGGGGGGCCACTTCTCACCCCCAGTACAGTTTTAAGAGATGCTTCAGCAACCGTGAAGGCCGGCACGTACCCCCCATTTCTGCTCCTTGTGGGGGCCCCCTCTGTGTGGTGCTGGGCCCCCATCTCTCCCTGGGTCTCCTTGGAGCCTCTGCACCGCGCGCAGTGGGGAGGGGGACAGGGCCGCCCAGAGTGTGGGTGCGGACCCGGGGCCGGGGGCGTCTCCTCGCAGCGCCCGACCCTGGGAAACCCCTCGAGCTCCCTCAGCTGTGACCCGGGGTAATAGCCCTGCCCTGCTCCTGCTGGGAGGAAAGCGCGGCCCCGGCGGAGACTCCCCTCAGCGTCCTCATGATGACATTTGTTGTTCCGCGAGTTAATCCTTCCCATAATCGCCCGGTCCCCTACCCAGTCATCGCTCTCAGCGCGGAGCACCCCGACTAATTAGCCCATTTACCGCCCCGGTAAACAAGCCGCCCGTAATTATTTTCGCCATTTGGGGCTGGGAGAAGGAGCCGGCTTTGCCGACTTAGCTGTTGCTTCATTCGGGCGGTGCCCAGAGGTCCTTCTGGCTGCTTACGACATCCTCGGTTTGGGGGACTTGCCTTGGTCCCGGGGAGCCTCCCTCTGAGGCCTGCCCGGGCCTCCCGGTCCTGGGGGCCCAGCTCTGAGGGGCCCGAGCCCCCTGCGGGTGGGAGGCCGGCGGGACGTTCCAAGGAATCAGGAGGATGGAGGACCCCGCGTCAGGGAGACCGGTAGTCCTCGGGGCCCTGCCCTCCCGCCGGGAGAAAGCGCTTCTCGCCCAGGCCACGAGGGCCCCTTCTGAGCTGGCCCGGAGGAGGGCCGCACAGCCCCCGTGCTGGGACCCCTAGAGGGCACCAGTGGGGTACAGGGAGGGGCCAAGAGCACTGGGGGGCCCGAGGCTCCCTGCTTCAGAGGCCCCCAGCACCCCCGGGCTGCCCCCCGATTTCCTCTGTCAGCCTCGTGCCCTGCTAGGACGAGCGGGTGGGGTTGGGATTCGGACGCCCCAGGACCCACGAGTCAGCGACTCTCTGTGGGAAAGGGCATTTTCCAGGGATCCCTTCCCAAAGGGGCAGGGCCGGGCCCTCAGGATGCAGTGCCCTCCCCTCCGAGTAAGCTCAGAGCGTTAATCACCCCGCTCCAGAGCCCGGCTTAACAGCAGGAAACGCGAAGGCGGCCGAGTTCTCCGCAGGCGATAATGGGGCTTATCTGCCCGGCCCTGGCCCCAGAGGATTATCTGTGAAGCTGGAACCCCAAAGGGGGAGGCTGGCCATGAGTCATCCCCAGAGGTCACGCTGAGGTGTGGAGGGGCTCCCCCGGACCCCGAGGCCCGCGCCTGGGCTGCCTGTCGTGTCCCCCCCCCATCAGCTGGGCAGTGCCCCTTAATCACAGGGGATGGTTTTCCCTCGGGGGCAGGGGCCGCAGAGCAGACCCGATTGCTCCCCAGCCCTCAGGCTTGGGATGGGATGAGCTGCATCTCCCCTTCCCGGCCTCTCGGACCCTTTTCGGAGACAGTGTCTAAAGGAGGCGGCGGAGGCTTGGCCTGGATCGGCCCAGGAGCCGTTTCCTTGTGGCAGAGTTCTGGAGCAGCCCTGGAGCACATCCCTGAGTGCGCCAGGGTTCCCCGCGTCCCTAGGCCGGCCCACTGGCCCGGGCGCTCCCCTCCTGGGCTCGGAGCCGAGCCGTCCGGGACGCTCACGGAGAGAAGGGTCCGGGACGCTCACGGAGAGAAGGGTCCGGGACACTCACAGAGGGCTTTGTTGTAATCAGCCCGGGTGGGGAGGGAGGGGGGACCCGGCCCGCATTTCCCCCTGCTCCGACTTGGCTGCTGCTCCTGGACCTCAGAAAGGTTCCCTGAGCTGTGGGTGAGCAGCAGACCATCTCCTGCCGGGTGTCCGGGGCATTTCGAGGGAAGAATCCAGGGCAAGAGTGCAGGGAAGGGGCCAGCAAGGCCCCCACAGCAAGCCCTTGTTTGTGATGAGCGCCATCTCTGCCCCGGGCTTCGTACAGATTGTCTCATGACATCCTGGGAGCCCATTTCACAGATTTGGGAGCTGGGGCGAACCCAGATGAGGTGACTTGCCCAGGCTTCCCATAACTAGTGCCTGAGATTGGATTTGAACTCAGGACCTCCTGCCTCTAGGCCTACCTCCATGAGCGCTCCAGTCCCTGCTGGCTGCCTTAAAAGATGGGGAGGGGTCCTTTTGTTGTGGCTCAGTCATCTCTGAGGGCCCTTGACCCCCGGACCGCACGCCCTTCTCTGCCCAAGCTCACGTTCCTGGCTTCCATGACTCCATTTCATCCTTCGTCATCCCCTTCTCCTTTTACCTTGGGTCTTTCCCAGCATCAGAGTCCCTCTACTTGCCGACTAGCACAGCCCCTGGAGAAAGTCACGGGCCAGGAGCGATGTCCCAGCTCCCTCGGCTTCCACACCAGGCGCTTCCTTCCGGGCTCTGCTAAGTGAGCAGGAAAGGTGCCAGTCTGGTCTCCCCCCCTTCCCTGCCTGTCTGGTCTGGGGCCACCCGTCCCTCTAGGCCCTCGGGACGGGGAGCGAGCGCCCACAGAAACGCACGCCGAGCTCGTCCCCTCGGCACCGGCCGTCTCAGCCTCCGTCCCACGTCAGCCCCGGCTCCCTCAGGATCGCCACGGGGTGGTGCTCACCCCCAGCCTCATTTCTCCGTCTCTCCCCTGCGGGTCCTCCCGGTCTCTGTTCTGACCCACCCCCCCTTCTTTAGCAGCGGCCCCGGCCCTCATGGAGCGTGCCGGCCGGAGCCCTCGCTACTGGACGCTCCCAGGCCTGTCTCATCCTGTCCTTGCCACTAAAGCCCCAAACCGCAGGGTCAGCCATTGCGCGCTCTGCCATCTCCCGCCCGCCACCCTTCCCTGCTCCATCTCAGGGGCCGAGGCGTGCGCTCTCCTTCCCAGAGCGGGCCCGGGAGGCGAGAAGGGCTCGGGAGGTCGTCTCCCAGGAGTCCGGAGGGGAGGGACTTCTGATGACCCCCCAGCCCCAAGCCCGCAGGTTCATGGGTTCAGTCTGGAAATCCCCTTCAGGCTGCCTGAAAGGCACGTGGAGGTGAGTGAAAGAGCCGTAGCTGGGGAGAGTCGCTGGCAGGGGGGACCCATGGTTGGGCGTGTCAGGGCCCCACTAAGTGACCCCTTATCTGTGCCCTCCACAAAAAGTCAGAGGAGGGAAAGGCCCCCGTGGGCAAGTGTCCATTGTATGGTGGCAAAGCCTTGGAATCTTGGGGATGTGCCCATCCTTTGGGAATGGCTGAGAATCATGGGGACGGTGCAATATACTGAGCTGTCCAAAGGGATGAAGGGCCAGGCTCGGAGAATCCAAGGAAAACCCGCATGGGTGGGTGCACCGGGATGTGAGCCGGAGCACAGTCACCCAGATTTTGTAAAGCCAACCAACCACAGCTCCAAAGGAGTCCTGATGGAACACGGCTCTCCAGGCCAGCCCCGGCCTCGGAGACAGATGAATGCAGATGTGCTTGTCTTTATTTTTCCCTCGTGGCCGATGCAGAAATTGTGTACGCAGAGTGACTGCGTAGTTGTCAAGGCCTGTGTTTTCCCTTAACTTCTCAATAAGGGGGAGAGAGGAAGGAGGGAGAAAATTCCAAGTTTAAAATAAAATTGAATGAGAAAATGTTTAAGAAAAATTCATCATCTTCCTCATTTCTTATCATCATGGCAATACCCTGTTACGTTCACAAATAACTTATTTAACCACTCCCTACCCAACAGACCGGGGTTTTTTCTTTTTTTTTTGGAGGGGGCTCTAAACAAAGCATTTGTGTTTGCTCCCCAGACTCTGCTGCTCCAAGTATCTCGGTGGCTGGGGGGCCTTTCTTTTTGTCATTGGCATCCTTGAGTTAAACGCCAAGTGTGGCGTCCGTGGGTCAGAAGAAGGGTACGGGACCCAGAGCTCCTTTCTCGGAATCATTTCCCATTGATTTCCAGCTCATCTTTCCCGAATCCCTCCAATGGCAGCTATTGTCGGTGTCTTTGCCGATTTGCCGGAGCTCCGGGAGAGACTCGAGGGGCATATTAATTTGCGTTTCTCCTAATATTAGTCATTGGGAACATTAATTTCCCGCGGTGTTAACGACTCCCAGTCCTTCTCGTGGGCAGCGCGCTTCTCGAGGTGGTCGGAGCTCGGCCGGGAGTCGCCGGGACAGAGCCGTACGTGCGTTGTCAGAGTTGCTCGTGGCGGTGTTTTTTTTAAACTTTTTATTGTGAACTTAATAATCATCCACAAACTTACCCTTTTCAATGCTTTAAAGGAGCAGGGGAGACCTAAGAAATTGTGACTCTGTTAGCATTTGGGACGAGACGCGGTTCGATCTCAGCAGGGGGACAATTGAAATCGTTACTGTGTCAGGACAAGAGCATCTTTAAAAAAAAAAATTGATTGTTTTTCAAGATCAGACTTCATCTGGTGTTCAAGGGTCTTGGAGGGGGCTCTGGGTCGGGAGCCGGGAGACTCGAGTCCGGCCGTGTGGCTCTAGGGAAGTCGGCCGTGGGTGCCTCGGTTTCTTCAGCTGTGAAAGTAGCGATCGTAATTGTACCCGCCCAATGTGGCTATTGTGAGAATTAAATGAGGTGATATCTGTGAGGCGCTTAGCACAAGGCCTGACACATAGTAGGCACTTAAAAATGCTTGTTCCTCCCTCCCTCCCTCCCTCCTTCTTTTCCTCCCTCCCTTCCCGCCCACCCTAGGTCCACAGACAGGAGGGGTCTCAGAGCCCCTCGAGCGCTCATTGGCAGATGATGACTCTGGGCCCCAGGGAGGGGGGTGCCCCCGGCCCTGGCAGGGAGTACGGGGAGGAACGTCTGGGTTCCAGGGGCAGCCAGCGTCCGGCCTCGCGGGGCTTTTCTGTCTCCTTGGTAACGGAGGTGGGCCAGGCTCTGGCTCGTGATCAGTCTAATCCCGGGCCTTGGCTGTCTTGCAGCTCTTGGATCTCTTCACCCAGTGGGACTGGTCGACGTACCTCGCTGACTACGGCCAACCCACCTGCAAGTACCTGCGGGTCAACCCGGTGACGGCCCTGGCCCTGCTCGAAAAGTGAGTATCTCTCGGGGGGAGGAGAGGGGCGGGGGGGGCAGGTCGGGCCAGAGCCCTCCAGGAGCAGCTGCCCGAGGGAGCCGGCCCAGAGAGGCCCCGGATCGGGCCCCCGGCCTCTGAGGAGATGGGGGAGCCCCCGAAGCCCCTTCCCGGGCCCCCGGCCTTGCTCTGAGCTCCAGGTTCCCAGAGTCCTAAAGTGCTTGGAAAGTGGGGGGCGGGGGGCCCAAAGCCCAACGTTCCCATGTGCAGGGTCAGCCAGGCTGACTATTGAAAACAAGCTGAGCTCCCTCCCGAGGGTCTCTCCTCGGGCCAGCGTCCCCTCCACAGGAAGGGGAGCTCGGGGCAAGGAGGAGGGGCACCATGATTCGCCTGGCAGCCCCCCCCCGCCCGCCGGGCCCTCCTGCCGCTGCCCAGGCGCCTGCTCCCAGCTTCCTTTCTCCGGGAAAGTGCCGGGAGTCGGTTCCTCGGCCCCCCGGGGGGCTCGTCACAGTGGGAGCCCCGTCCCGGAGAGGCACCGGGACCCAGGCGCGTGCTGATGGCCGCGGTCCCGGGGGGCACCTGCCACCCCGGGAAGGCTGGGCCGGCTCGGGGGCTGGGGCCCGGGGCAGCCTCCTTGCCATTGTAACCGAGTCTTTGTGGTTCTCTCCCCGCCGGGACCCCCTCACCCAGGATATCCAGAGAGTAAGTAGTCGGCTGGGCCTCCGCCCTCTCCCGGCACCGGGTCCTGCTTTCTCCCCTTAACGCCCCCACTAAAGAGCGCGGCGGCCCCCGCTCAGTCCCAGCTGACCCACTAACCCCGGAGCTCTGGGCGGGGACGGGCGGCCGCTTCCCCCCCTTCCCGGGGCTGCGGTCGGGGCGGCTCCAGCCAGAGACGGGTCCCGAGGGCGCGGGGCAGCCCCAGCTGGCCCTGAGAAGGCTGCCCGGGGCCCGGCCCCGCCGGCAAGGAGCCCCCGAACGTGGGGATCTCGGCAGCCCCGGAGGCAGGTGCCATCGGGGCCTCCCTCTCAGGAAGCTGAGGCCAGGGAGGGTCGGAAGCTGGATTTGGGTTCAGCTCTCCCCGACTCCAGGCCGGCGCTGCCCCCACTGCGCCTCCGGACAGCGCGGCTCTCGTGTCCCGGACCCCGGCCTCATTATGACGCCTCGAGCGCAGGGCCGGGGGGGGGGGACAGGGGGGAGGGAACCAAGCCTGGGGGGGGCAGCCTCCCTCCCCAGCGGCCGCCCCACAGCCTGCCCTGGGACTCCCGCCCATTGCCCCCATCCACCCAGCAGAGGCAGACGTGGTCCCTTGATGGCGTCTCGTGTCTCCCATCCTCTCCCTACGGGGCAGTTTAACCGTCCCTTCAGTTGGTCTGTGCCCTGCCGAGGGGCCGGCCCCGGGCACCAGACCCCTGCCACGCTCCTCACGGCCCTTTCTCGGCTGCCACGTCCCCCTGCCGGAGCCGGTGCCCGGGGAAGGGCCAGCCCCCGAGGGGGCAGGGGCCCAGGCAGCCTGGAAGGGGGACCCTCGGTTTCTCCTCCTCCTCTTCATTCTCCCCCATAACCTCGCCTTCGAGCTTTTCTCTCCCCTGCTTCCCTTGAGAGCCACGGCTCTGGTTCTTGCTTACTAGCTCTGACTGATGGGGTGGGAAGGGGCGGCCCCTCTGGGGTCCCCTCTGGTTCTTGAGGGGCGAGGGGCTTTCCCCGCCCTCCCCCCGAATCCACACTCTAAGGACGGGTCTCTGAGGCGCCTCGCAGGGGCGCGCAGGGACCTCCCGTGGTGCCCCCAAAGCGGGCCCTGGCAGCCCCCGCGCCCCCTGACTGCGCCCTCTCCCTCCCCCAGGATGAAGGACACCAGCCGCAAGAACAACATGTTTGCCCAGTTCCGGAAGAACGAGCGGGACAAGCAGAAGCTCATCGACACCGTGGCCAAGCAGCTGCGGGGACTTATCAACAGCCACCACTCGTGAGGGCGGGGGGCGCCCCGGGGGGCCGGCCTCGGGCGCTCCCGGAGGCTCCAGAGAGAATATATGTATTTTTTGTATGCCTTCTGTACAGTAGCCACAGACCCCCCGGAGCCGAGCGGGGCGGAGGGAAGGAGCCGGGGGCGACCGAGTCGGGGGCTCCTCCGGGGGTCCTTCCTGCCCGCTTCCTGCTCCCTCGGGCCGGCCCCGACTCCCTGTGCCCATCATCGTCGCCTCCCAATGTCAAGTCCGGGGCGAAGGACCCAGGCCAAATGCAGGGAAAAGGGGGTTGTCTATAACACCGGGGGCCGTGCCCTCAGCGGGAACTAGAGGGCGCCCCGGGAGACCCTCCGAGAGGCAGTTTGGCGAGCACGAGCCCCTGAGGCGCAGCCCAAGACCCTGGTCATGAGCCCCACGGGAACAGGAACTGGCTTCTGTGCCAGCGTCCTCCCCAAACCTCCTCCCCTCTACCCTCTGGAACACGGAGGAGCACAAAGCTGCTCCTGTCTGTCCCTCCCCCTCCCCTTAGGTGCCCCAAAGGCAAGCTCCTGCCCCCTGGACACAGACCCATCCACCCAACCTTCATGAAGGTGGCCCTCCTCCCTGCGGCCCTCCTCCTACGGCCCTCCTCCCTGCGGCCCTCCTCCCTGCAGCCCTCCTCCTTGCGGCCCTCCTCCCTGCAGCCCTCCTACGGCCCTCCTCCCTGCGGCCCTCCTCCCTGCGGCCCTCCTCCCTGCAGCCCTCCTCCTTGCGGCCCTCCTCCCTGCAGCCCTCCTGCGGCCCTCCTCCCTGCGGCCCTCCTCCTTGCGGCCCTCTCCCTTGGAAAGGCACCTCTGGGGCCGGGGTCCCTGCTGACCCTCCCTCAGAGTCACCGTGCCCTGGGCCCTCGGTCAGTATCACTCACGTTCTCCATAATGAGGCTAAAGGGTCCCCCTCATTCACATTCCCCGAGAGCCAGCTTCTGCCTGGCCCCAAATGGGGCCCTTCGGCCCCCGGGGGGCTCGGGTCTCTGGGGGGCCCCTTCCTCCAGGGCGGCCTCTGAGCCCCTGACACTCCTCCCTAGAGAAAAGCTGGGACCCCCGGCAGCGCCCGGACCCCCGGGGCCTGGGAGCAGGAAGCCCGACGAGCCGGGCCACGGGAGGGAGACGCTCGCTCAGTCAGCGCTCGTTAGCCTCCCTGCCCCGGCCCCTCCCGCAGCCCAGGAGCGATGGGGAGGAGGGGGCAGGGAGCCCCCCACGGGGGGGGGGGGCGCACCAACGGGCCACGACTGCTGGCAGAGGCGCCTGAGAGCATCAGCGAGCAGCGCCAAGGACGCGGCCCCGCCCCTCCAGCTTTGTTAGTGGGGGCACAGGCTCATCCCACGGGGGCTTCCCAGCTGCTCGCGGCTGCTGGAGGCCGGGGTCTCCCCCCGTCACCCTTTCTCCCTCATCTGTCCGTCTGTCTCTCCTTCCTCCCTGTCTCTGTCTCCTGTTTATTCCCAGACCCCCCCCTCCACGTTTCCATCATGTCTTACTAAACAAGGGAAGGAAAGACCCCCAGAGTTCCCTCAGGAGAGGCCCCCAGACTGAGGGCCGGGCGGGGCTCCCTTCCAAAGGCTCGGCCTTGGCGAGGATGAGCAGGGGCCTGGACCGCCCCGAGGCGGTCAGTCACTGAGGCCCCTGGCCCGGAGCTTTCCCACCAACTGCAGCACGGGCTGCCCGCTGTGGGGTCCCAGAGTACGCTGCCCTCTATCCCCCCGTGCCCTCTGCCCCCCTGTACCCTCTGGCATCAGGCTCCTGCATCAAGAGGAAGGGAGGCTCCCCTTTCTTGTAGCAGCCTTCGGGCCGGAGGCCAAGTAGCCCCAGGGAGTCAGGGGCCACAGCTGAGCCCCCCCCCTCCCTCAGGTCCGTCCCCAGCCCTTCCTGCTGCTAAGGACCCTCCCCCCCCGCCCAGGGACGTAGGGAGCTGCCATTTCTCTGTTTAAAAGAACAAGTGTCTTGCTCTAGAAAAATGAACTTTGAAGTTTGTTTTTTCCAGTACCCCCGCCCCGCCCTCGTCCCCATGGGTAAGACTGGCATTCTGTGCCACGGCTGAGACCCGGCTCCTCAGAAGCACGCAGCCTCCCACGCCTGGCGGAGCAGACCGGCCTCGGTGCCCCCAGCTGGCAAAGGGAGGCTGCCCCGGTCCTCCCTCGCGGTCCTCCCTCGCCCACTCCTCCCGAGACGGTCTCCTCAGGGCCGGCCCCTTTGCTGAGTCCACGTAGACTCCAGAAGCCCCTCGAGCCGTTGGCCGGGCCAAGCACTCGGATTGATGGCGGGTTCCAGAGCCAGAGCCGGGCCCAGCACAGATCCCACTGGTGGGAGGGTGGGGGTGGGGGTCTTTCTGAAGGATCCCCCTGGTTGGGCCCACGGTGCCCCCCAGACTGTAGGGAGCTCCCCTCCTGAGGGCAGGAGATGCCGGGGACCCCGGCCCCCAGTTCTCCCCCCGACACCCCAGGGAATGGCCGGCCAGGGGGAGCTCCCTGTCCCTGGAGGCCCCGAAGGGCGAGAGCCGGGCAGAGCTGCAGCGGGCCCCCTGCCGTGCCCGCCCCCAGCGGGGGGCCCGCGCGTCCCCCTCAGACCAGCAGAAGCACCCCCGGCTGCCCTCCTCCTTTCCCCTCATCTCACCCGCCATCTTCTCCCTGCATCCCAGGCCCTGGGTCTCACCCCTTCCCCCCAGTTTGTTAGGGAGGGAGGTCTGGGACCCGGCTGCAGGAGGGAGAGCTCTCGGACTTCCTGGCCCGGAACTGCCCCAGGTCCGCCTCGGGCGCTGCCCCCGACTCCCCTGGGGGGCCAGGGCCCAGCCTCCAGCCCCCCCAGTCACTCCAGCTCTGTCTTGGTTCATTTTTTCCTCCCCCCCCCCCCCGCTGTACTTGGGGCCCCGGAGGCGCGGTGACGCCGGCTCCCTTCCCTTTTTGCACACACTTATGGGGATGGGGAGACCCCGCTTGTCGGTGGGAGACCCCGACGCGCGGCTCGCAGACGCACCTGCCAGGAAAGCGCATGTTTCTTGTTCCTCGGTTTCTCCTGTAACGCCCCATAAACCCGACTCGCGTGTACCTGGTGAACGGAACGGCGGAGCTCTGTCTCGTTCTTCTCGACCGCTCGTCCCGGGCTCCCGGGGCCGGCCAGCCGGACGGAGGCCCCTTGGGGGAGGGGGCCCTGGGGGGGCGGGCTGGGGGCAGCGGGATGGACAGGTGGGGGGCGGCCTTCCGGCCCTTCCTGGCCTCTCTCCGGGCTCGGGACCTTGCCCATGAGCACAGACACGTCCCCCCGCATGCACACGGCACACCGCGGAGGTCTGGCCTAGCGGTTAAGGCTTCAGGGCCCGTCCGAAGCCCCCTGGGCCTTGCTTTGCTGCCGGGGACCCCTGGGGCCCTTCCCCCTGGCTCCCCACCCTGAGCATTGGGGGCCTTTGGGCCCAGTCCCAGCCGGTGGCCCTCCCGGGAAGAAGGCCGCCACCCCAGGAGCCCCCCCGGGACCCCTCCCCGATTTCCTGTCCTGGCCCAGGCCCGTGGCCTAGTCTCCACATCCCTTATAAAAGGTTCGCTCGGGACCCACGTGCTGTGGACTCGGGTGAATTGCCCCCCAAACCAGCCCAGGATCTGGGGCCTTTTCCCAGCTGCTGGGGGAGGGGCTCACGGAGTCGGGCTGGCGCAGGGAGACCCAGAGAGAAGGGGCTCGGACCGCACCGGGCCTCTCCTGGCCGGTGACTCAGCCAGACCTCTCTGAGGCTCAGTTTTCTAATCCGTGAAATGGGATCAGGCCAGGAGGCCTCTTCCAGCTAGATATTGCGCGGACACGTTTACAGCAGTCACACCGGGTGGTCCTCCCGGGAGGAGGGCAGCTCTGGCCCGGCCTCCTTGCGCAGCCCTGGGGGGTCATCCCCTCCTCCTGTGCCTGGAGCATCAGTGGGCACGGTCCCTGGGGGGCAGCCCCTCCCGGCTTGGTCCGGATCAGTGTGGGGGCAGGGGAGACCCCCTTGTTAATACCTTCGGGAGAGCCCGGGAGCCGGCTCCGTGCTCGGCTCGGCCCGAGCTTCCCCCTGACGCTCGGGGCGCTGTGGGGAGCACCTGCTGGGCACTGTGGCAGCCACGATTGTGCACCTACTGTGTGCCCAGAGAATGCCCCCAAACCCTCCCGATCCCTGGAGAAGCTGCTGTTCCACCGGAGGAGGATGGACGTCGTGTGGCTGATCCCGGGCCGGTCACTTTGTGGGCCCAGGGACAACATGGGCGTCTGCCAGGGGACCCCCGGGGCCGCGGGCGGAGGAAGCGGCCCCGAGATTGTGAACGAGAGTCCTCATTTTACTGGGGAGACGGTCGGGCAATAAACGTTGTCTCTCCTGCGGCTTTTTCTGTTTTTTGAGTGGACGACGATCCGAGACCCCCGAGACCCAGCAGTGGCGGGAGGGCGGGCGTCGATGACCCGGCAACGGGCCCAAACAGGAAGGCGCTGGGGTGGGGGTGGGGGGGTTCTCGCGGAAGTGTCGGCGGGCACGTGGGGGGCATCTTCGGGTGGGGGGAGGAGGAAAGGGAGGACCACGGACAGCCGGGGCTGGATGCTGATTCCTGCCGGATCCTGCGAGTGACGGGGAGTCCCCGGAGGTCTCGGGGAGAGGAAGAGCGCGGTCAGATCTGCATAAGCCTAATGTGCGGCTGGGGGGGGGGGGTGGGGGGAGAGAGGGAGGGAAGGCCCCGCCGGGCTGGGAAGCTCACGCCTTGGCGGGGGATGGAGAAAGGTGGGGAGCGGACCCGGGATGACTCCTGGGGGGAGTTGGGGGGGGGAGCCTCTGCAGTCACAGGAGGGAGGGAGGGAAGGGACAGAGACAGCCCGAGGTTCTGCAAAGGCGAAGGGTGAGAGTGAGCTTTGCATGGATTTGGGAAAATCCGAAGTTTAAACGTTAGAGGCGGGTGCAGGCCGGGAATCCAGCTCGGGATGTGGGGACGTGGCTGAGGGAGGGGTTAGAGGCGGCGGGGAGCTGGGGCAGGGGGGCCGGGGCGGGGAGGCCAGAACAGGGGGGGCCGGGGCGGGGAAGGGGGCTCCCCAGCTTCCCGCCGGCAGTCAGATCCGGGAGCCGACGGGGTCGCCCAGGGAAGTGGGACAGAGGGAGAAGAGGGCCCGGAGAGAACCCAGGGGGTCCTGAAGGGGTCAGCACAGGAAGGGGAGCCCCCGAAGGAGGCTGCCCGGAGAGCCATCCCGGGGCGAGGCCACAGAGAGCTCCGGGAGAACCGGGCCCAGAGAAGCCGCCAGGTTTGGCCACCGGGAGGGCGCTAACTTGAGAGAGAGACTAGGCCGGAATAGGGTCCGAAGCTGGCGGGCGGGCCCCCCTCCCCCCAGCGCTGCCTTGTGGCGCCCTCTGCCCTCAGTCGGGCTGTCCATCAAAAAGCATTAATTATGCCCCCACTGTGTGCCAGCCACTGCGCGAGGTGCTGGAGATACAAGAACACGGAGCCTGTGTCTGTCCCGGGAGCCGAACGCGGGCTCAGTCTCTGCCCGAGAAAGAGGTGGGGGCTGGGGGAGGAGGGCACCGGGGAGGACGGCGCCGAGAAGGGGGAGTCGGAGCTGGATTGTGACGGAAGAGGAGGGTTCTGCAAGAGGGAGGCGCCGAGCTGGAAGAACTGGGAGAACACCAGGCTGTGGGGGAGGGGAGAACAGATGTGGAGGGGGGAGGGGCAGAACAAGCATCTGCGGAGCCGCCTGTGCGGGTTCTGTGCTCGGCCCATCACAAACACCTTATTTGGTCCCCGCGAGTCTGGAAGGAGAGGCCATTCTTCCCATTTTACGTTTTGCAGGTGAGAACACTGAGGCACAGAGTTGCGTGACTTGCCCAGGGTCTCCCAGCTGGGCCGGGTCTGCAGCCGGCCTGACCCCTTCCTGGGCCGGACCCCCCCCTTTATCTGAGGGCGTTTGTTCCCCGCAGGCCCCGCTTTTGCCTTCGTGGCCCCTCGGCCCCTCGTTGGGGGTGAGAGCCTCGGCTGCCCGGCCCCCTCCCCCGTCAGACACTCAGACCAGAGTCCAAGCCCGGGTCTGGGGGAGGCAGCGGGGGAGGGGGTCCCTCTTGCAGGCCCTTCCCCCAAGCTGGACCCGAGGCAGAAGGGCCCTCGAGGGGCAGCCAAGGGCGGGGCGGGCGCCAGTGCCCATCCCTGCCGCCCTTCCAGGGGGATCTGCGGCGTTCCGGAAGGTAAAGCCCTGACCTCTCTCAGCCCCGAGCTGCCCGCGGAGCCCAGGGCTCGGGGAAGGGCCATCTCCGGGCTTCCTCCGTCCCGTCGGCCTGAGTCTGAGGGCCCGGAGGGGGGAAGGGGGCCTGGGGGGGGCAAAGAGGCAAAGCTCGGGGTCCTGAGCCTCGTCCGAGGCAGCCAGGGCAGCCGTAGCTTGGGGGGCCTTAGAAGGGCCCCCGAAAGCATCGAGGCTGGGCCTCCAAGGCCGGGCCTTCTCTCAGTCTCTTCCCTTCCCAGACCCGGCTCCCCCGGTCAGAGATGGGGCCGCGGTCGGTCACCCTCGGAGGGGATCCTCCTCTGGCTTCAGGCCGGCCCCAGACCCCAGAGCTCCGAGTCTGAGATCATCCCAGAGTCTGGGGGAGGGAAGTGACGGAGCCAAAGCACCGGGCCAGCGGGGAGAGGCGGGACTCGAACCCGGGCCCTCCGTAGCCATAACGTGGACCCAGGGCCGGGCATCGGGCTGACGGACTCCCAGCTAACAGTGACCGGGGCGGCCACCAAATTCGGAATGAATCCAGGCGGGCCCTTGGAGATAGAGATGGATTCCCTAATGTTGGTGGGGGACCGTAAATAGACATCAGTCCTCCTGAAAAAGAGCTGGGGGCTCTGGGGGACCACAAGTCCAACTAGGTGAGTCAGCACGGGAATACGGAGGAGGAGGAGGAGGACGAGGAGGAGGAGGAGGAGAGGAGGAGGAGGACGACCTCGCCACAGCCTCCCCGCCTCCTTCAGCCTCATGCCCCGTGGCCAGTTGCGCTCTATTGCCAACATGGGCCCCAGGGAGGACGGGGATCGGCGGGTGAGTCCTCCCCTTCCCCTGCCCGTGCTCAGCCCCCATTCAGGATGACCCCAGCTCGAGGAGGTGGGCGCGATCCCCCGGACCCTGGCAGGCACCGGGCTCGTGGCGGCCTTCCGGCCGGGGCAGAGACTGAGGGCCCCGGGCTCCGGTCAGGGGAACGGCCGCGAGGAGGCCCCGTCTCAGGGACGAGCCCCCCTCCCCCACGCTCACCGCGGACGGGGGCGGGGGCCCGGAGCGGGGGGAGGGGGCCGGACCTTTCCCGGGGCTCCGGGTCTGACTGGCGGGCAGTGTTTCCCGGGGAGCCGGAGAAAGGCGGCGTCCCCGGGGAACGGCGGACAAAGGCTCCGGGGCAGCACAGGAAGGAGGAGAGGGGCCGGGGCCGGGCCATTGTTGGGAGCGATCCCCCTCTATCTGTTTCCATCGCTGCGGGGTTAGGGTTACTCCGCCGTTTGTCCCGGGCTCACTAAAAGCCCCAGCTGTGGGGGGGGGGGCGGGGCTCGGCCGTTGTGATGGTAATTGGGGGGTCCGGCCCCCCCATCCGCGCGCTGACAGCACCTTCGGGCCCGCGGCGGGCGCCCCCTTCCCAGAAAGGCCCGAACAATCCTCCCATTCTGCGGGGTCAATGGCGGCTCTATTTCTCCTGTAAATGGGGCTCGCTCCTCCCTCGGCGGCGGGGGTAACCGCCCCCCCTCGGGCGCCGGCCTCTCAGTTACCCGGCTCAGGTTAAGCTGGGGGGCTCGACCTCCCCCCGGGGCCCAAAATTAACCAGCCGAGACGCCAACTCTGGGCACTGAGACGGGTATGGAAACGGCCGGGGGGGGGGGCTGCGGGGATGGCCCGGATACAGCGAGGGGGGTGTCTCTGGGGGTCCCCGGCCCCTCTCCCAGAGTTTGGCTCCGGAGGGGAAAGGGGGCACGAAGGGAGGGAGAGGAAGAAATGAGCAGGCGCTCCGGATGCCCCACTTTGCAGCTGAGGAAACCGAGTCCCCGACTGAGAAGCCCTGCGGGAGCCGCGCAGGGTCGGGGCTCCAGCGGGGGAGAGGGGAGGACGGGGGGGGGGGCTGTCCTGGGCACGCGCGCCTCCCTGCCCGCCTCGGTTTCCCCATCTGTAAAATGAGCCAGAGAAGGGAATGGCCGCCGCTCCAGGGTCTCTCGGAAATGACTGAGCCCCAGCCATGAGCCGCTTTCTCTGCTGTTCCCAAGGGCAGCTCCCTCATTCGGGAATGTCCTGGATGGAAACACTCGGGAAAACCTTCATTGCTGCAATGTGCATTAATTAGGCACCTCCTGTGTGCCGAGCCCTGGGCCTGTAGATGGGGGAGGGGGGTATTCCTGGAGCAAGGCAGTACCGGGGGAAGGAAGGGGAGGAGGGATGGACGCCCCCCGTGGTTCTAAGGCCCCTCTCAGGTCTGCCGTCATCTGTTCTAGACTTGTGGTGATGACTCCGGGGTGGGGGGCAGAGGGAACGGGAAGGGACACACAAAGGGGAGAGCTGGGGATTGCTGTCCGGGAGCTGGGTGTGGGAGAAAAGGGGGGCCGGGGCCTGGGAGAATCACAGGAGACGGTGGGAGAAAAGGGGGGCCGGGGCCTGGGAGAATCACAGAAAACAGCGGGAGAAAAGGGGGCCCGGGGCCTGAGAGAATCACAGGAGACGGCGGGAGAAAAGGGGGCCCGGGTCCGGGGCCTGGGAGAATCACAGGAGACGGCGGGAGAGCTCAGCGGCCCCTCCTTCCCAGCAGGGCCGGCCATGGAGGAGGCGCCCGAGCCCTCGCACTCGGCCGGTAACGGGCTTGGGTTTGGGCCACCGCCTCTCTTTAAAGACCTGTCCCAAGGGGGGCCCGCGGGCGGGGGGGGGGGGGGCTGCGGGCAGGACTGGAGGACGGGGAGGACGCCAACGGAAAAGCGAACGTGACTTTTACAAAGAAGAGGGCGGGGGGGGGGGGCGGGGGACGCTGAAGGACGCCCACATTTAGGGGACAGAGGAAATGCAACCCCAGGGAGGTGGGGGCGGAGGGGAGGGGCAAAGTCGAGGAAAGGCGGTGTTTGGTCTGGGGGCAGCTGGCGCCGCAGGCCGAGGGGGCCGAGCCGGGATCCCGCGGGCCGCAGAATTTGAACTCGGGCCCGTGGGGTTCGCGCACAGCGCCTTCTCCGGCACCTCGCTGCCTCCTCGGAAGTGCTTGTGGGCGGGGCCCAGGGGAAGGGATTAGCCCGGGCACAGGGCGGGCCCAGGAGGAGCAGGGTGTGCTCCAGGGAGGAGGGCGTGGAGGCTGCCTCACAGCCCGGGTGAAGGCGAGGTCATCTTCAGGGAGAGGAGGCCGGGCGGGCATGGAGGCCCCTGGAGGCCCGCGGAGGCTGCCCGGAGTCCGAGGGAGCCGCGGGGCTCACGGGGAAGCTCAGGGAAGAGGCTGGCCGTCCGGGCGGCCCCACAAGGGCCCTGCCTGAGGTCTCCTGGCGCGGAGGCTGCACCGGGCTCCAGGGGCTCTTCAGCGGCGTCTCTGAGGAACTCTGATAGGGGCCGAGGGCCGACCCTGGGGAGAGCCCGGCTTCCCTCCCAGCCCGGCGCCCGGGGCCCTCGTCTGCTCTGGGAGGAGGCCTTGGGCCCTCCTGCCTCCAGAAGTGAGGTCCGGGCTGTCGGCCTTCCTGCCTCACATCACCCCATCATCCGTTAAGCGCCAGAAGGGACCTGAGAGGCCATTTAGAGCAACCCCCTTATCCTACAGATGAGGAAACTGAGGCTGACGTGTAACCCCCCGGGTGACAGGATTCTCCCATGTTCACACAGGCGTGAATGGAGGAACTGAAGTCTAGACTCAGCTCCCTGGATCCTGCCGGGTCCCACAGTCCTCCCTGGCCCCAGGGTCCTCTCTGGCCCCACAGTCCTCCCTGGCTCTACAGTCCTCCCTGGCTCTACAGTCCTCCCTGGCCTTACAGTCCTCCCTGGCCCCTCGGTCCTCCCTGGCCCCACGGTCCTCCCTGGCCTTACAGTCCTCCCTGGCTCTACAGTCCTCCCTGGCCCCTTGGTCCTCCCTGGCCCCTCAACTTCTCCTTCCCTTTTGGTCCATTGATGAAGGAACAACTGTTTACCAAGAGCCCGTCCTGTGCCAGAGCCAGGGGTTACCATGGAAATATGAGGCAGACTCACTTGGCAAATCAAAATGAGCCCCTCGGGCAGCTTATGGTCTGGGGGCAGGAGGCCCAAAGGGCTGGGGGAGGGGTCTTGGGACGGGGAGATGAGGGGCCCGGGCCCATCCCACTGAGCTGGTGAGAGGGTGCAGAGCACCCTGGGGGGGGAGACTGGAGGATCCAGGGGGGCTTGAGGCAGGGAGGAAGACCAGGGGCCCGAATTCCTGGGGAGAATGGGCAGCAGAGAGGGATTGCCAGGGGCTACGGAGGATGATGGGGGTGGGGAGCCTCCATCGGGTTGTGAGCCCTCGGAGGGCAGGGACCGTCCTTGACCTTTCTTTGTGCTGTGTACACAGCTCAGTGCCTGGCACACAGTAGGTACTTAATAAATGCGTGCTCACTTGACTTGTCCCATGCAGCTACAAGCAGATGGCCAGAGGCCCCAATGGCCCGCGGGGCGTCTAGATGGGATGGAGAATGACCGAGGCTGCCGGACACCGATGGCGGACGTACTTCTACCATCTTCCCATCAACGAGCCGGGCGGCGCTGCCTGGGGGGGCCCGTCTGGGCTTCCAGGGAGGGAGGGGGAGCGGAGAGCGGAGAGCCCCAAGTCTCAGACTGTGCGGGGAGAGGGCTGAGTCATCACTTCTAGCTGTCCATCCGACTGTCCGTCCGTCCGTCCGTCTCTCTGTCCATCCACCCACCCACCTATTCGTGTACAGCCCCAGCTGAGTCCGCCCTGCCCCAGGGGAGCCTCAGTTTCCTTCTCTGTAGAACGGGCCGTCAGCCTTCGCCCAGCTTTCCCGCCCGGCATTCTGGGATTCTCCAGGGTTCCCTTCTCCCGCTCCCGAACTGGGCGGGCGGCTCTCCCCCTTGCTCCCTCCCGCCTCCGGGGGCTTGGCTCCCTGACATCCCCTCCATCTTCCCGGCCCCCACCCCGCCTCGGGGATTAGGGGGCTGCGGGCAGCCGTGTTAACGGCCCGTTGATTGGGTTAGGGAGGTGTCTAATGCAATGAGCCCGCACGAGGACCATCCATCAGGGAGAGGCCCCGCCCACAGCCCCGCCACCCCCAATCGCATTAGCCCGGGCGGCCATTCATCATCCGCTCGTCCCCCGCCCAATCGGCTGCGGGCACAGGCAAGGGGCGCCCGGGGTGAGCCGGCTCCCATCCATCTCCCGGCCCTCGCCCCGTGGGCAGCGGGAACGCCGTCGCCCCCTCCCCTCCCTCCGAGTAAGGGGAGCAGGGGCTAATGACGGAGCTCATTTGTCCAGGTCTCAAACGCCCCGGCCCCCCTCCCCCGCCAGTGCCCGGACCAAATCTCCCAGAGGTAGCCTGGCCCCTCCCCCATCTCACGGGCGGGAATGGCGAGGTCCAGGTGGCAGGAAAGAAGGGGCGGAGCCGGCCGGAGCCCAGCTCCCTCCTGACCCCCAGCCCACCTGCCCGGGAGCCTCGAGCTCGCTCCATTGTCCCAGAGCAGAGAGCGCCGGGCCTGGCCTGGAAGGGGCCCCACCTGGGCCCGGCCGGGCTCCCAATGACGCGCCTGCCAGGCCCGGCAGCGGGGGTCGGGGGGCCCTCGTGTCAGCCGGCCTGTGGCCTCCTCTCCTTTCCACCTTCGGGGGCTCTTGGGGGGGCGGCTGCCCTAACCGAGCCGAGGAAGGCTCAACGGGCCTCGGGCACGTGGGGGGGCGGGACCTGGGGCGGTGGGGGCGGGGTCTGTCTGAGTCTGGGGGGCTGTCCTTGTGTGACCAGGAGAGTGGGTCCCTCCCTGGCTGTCTGCCAGCGCTGAGGGGGGGGCGCCCCTCCCCCTGCCCCTGTCTCTCCCCCTTCCTGCCTCTGTCCTTCCCTCCCTCCCCCCCTCCTTCCCTCCATCTGGGAATATGTGGCTAAGTGTGTTTCTCTAAACAAGATCTTCTGGAAAAACCCCTGATTCAGGAGACCCGGGTTCGAATACCGAGTCTGCCCGCACGTGCCGCCTCTGGGTGACCTTGGCAACCCCCCCCCTCAGTTTCCCTCTGTGGGGGGGGACGACGTCCCGACCTAGGCCTCTGCAGTGTGTCCGGGGCCGCCCCTGTGGAAAGCCCCGGCTCCTCCTTTGCCGAGTCGTGGAAATTCAAGATGGAAAAGAACCGCGAGTTCTGGGGGCCCCAGGGGCCGGCGGGGGTGTTTTCCACGCCTCCCTTCCGCCACCTCTCCTCGGCCGCCGTCCCCGAGGGGCCCTTCCGCGAGCCAGGAGCCCCCTGTGGCCCGGCTGGCAGAGCGGCTGCTCACTGGGCGGTTCCCGGGCTCTCTGAGGGGCCCTCGCCTCCCTGCCAGCCTCGGCTGCCGGCCTGGCCCGGGGAGAAGCCGGGCTTTGGGCCTGAAGGCTCCTGGGACCGGGCTAGGCCCTGGGTCGGTCACTCAGGGACGCCCAGGCTGGCGTGGGGCCCGAGCTGGGCGGGGCTCGGGGCTGCCGGGGGAGGGAGCCGGGCGTTCTGGACCGCCCCGGGTTCCCGCCCACCAGCTGCCCTCTGTCGCCCGGCGCCCCTGGTCCCCGTGTCAGCTCCCCGCACCCGGACTCCAGCAGGGTCCTCCGGCCGCCCCCTGGCCAGCTCAGAGCTTGAGCCACAGCTTGGAGGAGGCCGTGGGGTCCGGCCCTGGAAATGGGCCTCGCCTCCCAGAGATGGGATCATTCGCACCCAGACCTTCCAGCTCAGCGCCACACGCAGCCGGTGGTCGTTCTCTGCTCCCCAAGCTTCCATAGCTCCCTCCGGCTGACCAGAGGAATCCTCCCATCAGACCCCGGCCCATTCTTTCAGCCTCATCTTCTGCTGTTGCGAGATGACCCTTGTGGTCCCACCTCGGGGCTCCGGCTGGTCCGTCTCAAACGCCACCTCCCCCGGGGAAGCGCCCCCCACTCCACCCCCATCCCTGCCCTGTGCTCTTCCCGACCCCGCTGCGAGTCTCTGCTTACCCAGGAACTCTGGAACTCCTCATTTGTGTCTGCATCTCATAGCCCAGGGGGCTGGAAACTTCCTGTGCCTTCCCCGGCCCTTTAGAAACAATCAGGTGGGTTCTGTACACAGTTGGTGCTTAATAAGTGTTTATTCAGGTCATCTCTTCCAGGAAGCCCACCTGGATGACCCCAGCCTCCCTTCAGCCCCTCTGGGCCTCTGGGCCCTCTCCCATGGGGCCCCACCCTGAATGAACTGGAAGCTCCGTGGCCACAAGTCCAGCCCCTCCTCTCCCCATGAAGGCGCTTCACTGGGCCCAGAAAGTTGTCCAAAGTCACCCGGTGGCCCGAGGAGGATTTGAATTCAGATCCCGTGTCTCAGGGCCACTGCCCTTTCCGCTGTCACAAGTTGGCTTCTCTTCCCCGCCCCCGCTCCCAAAGCTTCGTCCCCAGCCTGGCCAGGGGAAGTCCAGGGGGGCTGGGGAGAAGCTGGGGGGAGTCTGGCTTGGAAGGGGTTTGAAGGGACTTTCTACTTCTACTCACCTCACTTCACTTGGGCTTCTCGGTGCCTTTTGTTTCCCAAACCCGATTGTTTTCCCCAAATAAATCTGTTTTCTCCCTCCCTCTCACTCATCCCTCTCACTTGTCTCTCCCTTCTAATGAAGAAAAAAGTTAACTGAGCTGGGCTGGGTGGGAAGGATCTGCCTGACAGACGGGGACTCAGCGTGAGAGTCCTCCTGTCCTTAGGGGGGTCCTGAGCCCAGCTCCTTGGCCCCTCGGGCCCCCTCCGCCTCTGTCCTGGTTCGGCCTCTCGGTGTGGGGGGTCCCCTGGCCCAGCCCGGCCCCTCCGGACAGTGCGAAGGCTGGGGGGTTTCCCTCCTCCCTCTTCGGCCGTCCCTTCCTCCCCAGGAGGGACCCCAGGGACAGCAAGTGTCTCCCTCGTCTTGCCCCCGGCTGCCCATCTTCCTGGCAGAGCCCTGTGGGAGACCCCCCCCCCACCCTGGGCGCTCTGCCCCTCCTCAAAGAGAGAGGTGGGCTAAGAAGGGGGCGCCGGCTCCCTGGGAGGCCAGGGTTCTGAGGGCGGGGGGTGGGGCAAACTCGGGGCAATGTGGCCGAGGAGCCCAAGGTCTGAGGGGCCTTGAGGCCGCCGTGTTGGGTCCCTCCTTTAAACGGGGAAACTGAGGCACGAGAGGGGAGAGATGGAAAGCCAAGGGCGGCACGTGGGGACGGATGAGTGAGGGGCCCCAGACCTCACTGGGGTGGCCATTCCCTCCCGCTGCGCTTCAGAGACCTCATCTCCCTGGTCCCGCTGCTGGAGGCCTCGGCCTGCCTTGGCCTGGGGGGGAGGGGGCTCCTCTCCTGCCTCCCCCTCCCCTCCAGCCCCTTTCCTCTCTCACCCCAGCCCACAAAGAGCAGGACGGGGGCCCTCGCTGAGCCGTCTGCACTCTCAGAGACCCCCCGGCCAGGAGATGGGAGGGCCCTCCTCTGGGGCAGGGCCGGGGGCAGGGGCGAACCCTGGCGGGCACACGAGCTGGGCGCTCCCCGGCCGTCACCCTGGCTCTTCACGACAAGCCTGCGGCAGCTCCTGTTGTCTCTGATAAAGGAAACTGAGGCAGGCAATGGCCCCTGAGGCTGCTGCCCAGGAAACAGCCCCAGGTGCCCGTGCCCGGGTCACAGCTGTGCCGGGAGCTCGGGGTGCCCCCACCAGGATCACGGCTGTGCCCAGAGCCCCAGTGCCCCCATTCGGATAACTGTGCCGGGAGCCCGGGTACCGGGGGAGGAGCTCAGCCTTTTGCAGTGACTCACTAAGGGTCCTGGGCCATGTTGGGGGCACACAAGTTTCTGGGGTTCATTTCTCTGAGCCTTGCCCCTCCCCCCAGCATGCCGGTCTCCTCTCCCCGCCAGTGCCCAAATCCCTCGGCCCGCGCCGGACGCCGGCCCAGGGGGCTCCTCCCAGGCAGGGGGAACTGCTCTAGCCTTGGTGGTCCCCTCAGCGCCTGCTGAGGCCAGAAGCTGGTCAGGAACCCGATCAAGGAGCGTGCCGGAGGGGGCCGGGGAGGGCTAGGTCGGGCAGGAGGGGCCGGGGAGGGCTAGGCCAGACCGGAGGGGCCAGGGAGGGCTAGGTCGGGCCGGAGGGGCCGGGGAGGGCTTGGCCACGCCGACGGCCACCCCGGAACGGCCTCTCCCCTCCTGGTCACCCTGGGAAGGCCCTGGAAGCTGATCGGCTCCATGACCTTGAGCAGGTCCTTCCTTGGCTCCGGGCCTCAGTTTCCCTCTCTGTCAAACAGCCTGGGCCAGGCCGCCGGAGGGGGCCGGAAGGACACCCCACGCCTCTGCCGGGGCCCCTCCAAGGTCCCACAGCCAGCGAGGAGCCCCCAGCCCCGGCCCAGACGAGCGGCCCTCCCAGCCGCCTCCCAGAAAGAAGCACTTGGTCGGGGTTCGTGCTGGGGCTTTAATGAGTGTTCCTCGGGTCGGGTCCCGGGCCGGGGGCAGGAGCTGCCGCACAGAGGTCCCGGGCAGGACAAAGGGCGCCCGATCCCCACCTTCCCTCTGCTGTCGGGGCCTGGGGGCCGGCAGAAGGCCCCGGTTCTCCGGGTCACGCTTGTCTCCTCCGGATCCCCAATTGTGAAGCCCTCAAGGACGGGGACTCGAGCCCTTTGTCCCCGAGTGTAATTCGATCAACCCCAAGCAGAAACCCTCGGCTCCCCTGGTCCTTTCAGAGACCGTGGCTGCCGGGGAGCGGGGGGGGGGGCAGCAGGGGGGGAGCTATCTGAGACCTCTGAACATTTAAGCCCAAACACTCCCACTCCCACTCACGGGTGGGGGCAGGAGGAGCCGGGAAAGGCTTCTTGGGGGCTAGGACATCTGCAGTCTCCTTCCTGAGCGTGGTGGGGGCTGGGGGAGGGGGGCTGGGGTCTTGGGACGGACCCCCCTCTCCCCCCCCAGCTCTTAAAGGCTCCAGGCCCTCGTTTCCAATGGCCTGTGGTGGGCGGTACCGGGCAGGTTGGACTCTATAAAACTGTCGGCTGCCAGGCCGGGGCAGAGCAGGCCGGCGTTCTCCCCTCACCGCCGCCACCGCCGCCGTGGTGAGTCTGCCGCCGGCCCCCGGGGAGCGTCGGGGTGGGACCCCCAGCCCGGCCCTCCTTCCTCGGGGGCTTCCCCGCCGGCGGCCTCCTCGCCCCTTTGCTTTGTGCCCGGCCAGAGAGGGGGAAAGTCGGGGGGGCAGGTTTTACTGGGGGGGCTGCTCCCATTCAGTCTGTGAAAGCTCCTGTCGGGGGGACGATTCCCAGGAATGTGGGCTTACAAAGGAGAGGGGCCGAAGGAAGGGTTTCCCAGAGGGCCCCCAGGGGTTACCAGAGCTCGGAGACGGACGGAAGCGCTCTCGTTGCAGGGTGATCTTCTTTCTCTCTCTCCGGGTTTTGTCTGGGTGGGAGAGGATCGGGGGTGGGGGGAGAGCCCGGTGCTGGGCCCACGGCCGCTTCATGTGTCGGACAAACCGAGCTTCCGTGTCTGGTGCGAGAAGGCGCGGGGACCGAGAGAGAGAAGGGCACAGGTGGGAGTCGTGGCCGGGCTGGGGAACCCGCTGCTGGGCTTTCCGAAAATGAAGGAGAGAGATCTGTGAATCCCCCATCCGGGCCGGGGGGGAGAATGGGGAGGGGGGCTGCTGTCTGCAGCGGGGGGCGGTCTGGGAATGGCGAAGTAACCTCTGAACCTGAGTCAGACAAAGCAGACACACAGAGAGACAGACAGACAGACAACGAAGAGAGAGCCAATGGAGACAGACAATGGAGAAAGAGAGAGAGAGAGAAACAATGGAGAGAGACAGAGACAGAGACAGAAAAAGAGAGAAACAATGGAGACAGACAGACAGACAACGGGGGGAGAGAGAGAGACAACAGAGAAAGGGAGAGACAATGGAGAAAGAGAGACAGAGAGACAGTGAGAGAGAAACAATGGAGAGAAACAGACAGATAGACAACAGAGAGAGAGAGAGACAGAAAACGGGAGGAGAGAGAGAGACAGAGAAAGAGAGAAACAATGGAGACAGACAGACAGTGGAGAGAGAGAGAGAGACAGAGATAATGGAGAGAGAGACAGACAGACAGACAACAGAGAGACAACAGAGAGAGACAGAGAGAGACAATGGAGAGAGAGAGAGACAACGGGGAGAGAGAGAGCAAGAATAAGAATAAAGAGAGTAAAAAGACAGAAATGGAGAGACATACAGAGAGAGCAAGAATAAGAAGAGACAAAGACGGACAGACAGACACATAGATAGAAACACAGAGACAAAGATAGATACAGAGACAGAGCAAGAATAAGAACAGAGAGAGATGGAGAAAGACAGACAGAAACAGAGAGACAAATGGAGAGACAGAGATACAGACAAGAGAGCAGAATAAGAACAGAGAGAAAGAGACAGACAGAGACATATAGATAGAGAGAGAGAAATGGAGACAGACACAGCTACGGAGACAGAGCAAGAATAAGAAGAGACAAAGAGACAGACACAAGGACAGAGGAGAGCCATCTTGCCTTTTGCTCCCCCCGCCCGGCGTTGGCTGCAGGAAGAGTGTACGAGTGACCCCCTCCCACTGCCTCCCGGGAACCTGGGTGAGGGGGAGCGTCTTTGTTGCTTGTTCTGTCGGGGGCAGAGGGGGCCGAGCCCCTCGGGGACCCCGGAGCTCCGGGGCAGGGGTGCCGGCGGCCACTGCAGACTCGGACGGGACCCCCACGCCCGAAGTCCGGCCCGAACCCAGCCCCGGGGGAGCCCCCAAGGGGGGAGCCCCCCTGCTGCCCCCGGCAGCCCTTTACCCCCAGGCCAGCGCTCATGATTAGGAGCTTGGGACGGCGGACCTCGGTTCGCTTGCTCTCGCCCCTTCCCCATGGCAGGAGCGGGCGCCAGTCCCAGAGCAAACCCTCGCTATAAGGCTCTGTCAGCCCCCAAGAAAGTGGGTCAGGAGAGGGCGCCGGGTCCCCTCTGGGGGCTGCGGTGGCAGCCGGAGGGTCCCGTTCCGCAGGGTCTCCCTCCGCTCCCAGAGCCCCCCGACCGGGAAGGCGGGACTTCCCCCGCAGGACTCGGGAAGGGCTCAGCCCTAAACCTCGGGCCTCAGCAAGATGCACAGGATAAATGGGGCCGGCTCGGGCCCGGAGGTCAGAGCCCCCCATGAAGGCTCTTCTGGCAGGGAGACGAGATGATTTATCGAAAGCTCCGCACGAGAGCCGGCCCTCATCCATCATCATTATCTCCCACTCCGGCTCGGGTTTGCTCACTGTGACCCGGCTGCTCATCCCTTCCCTTCCTGGGTCCCTCTCCTCCTCAGCCGCTCGATTCGGGGTGCAGGGCTCTCCTCTGGCCCCCGGGACTCTGAGCTGTGACTTCACTTCCACGAGCCTGCCTCAGTTTCCTCATCAGGAAAATGGGCTGGACGGTCTCAGCAGCGTGGACCCCCTGGGCACAGAGGCTGCTCTGGGAGGGAGAGGGATTATTCCGAGGTCCCTTCGGGCCTTGTCACCCTTGGGAATCAGGGAGGGCCTGAGAGCGCAGCCCCCCAAGCCCTTTCCGGGGAAGAGGCTTCTTCCCTCCCTCCCCTTCAGGCTAAGGCAGGAGCCCTGGGGGGCCCGCTCCCCCCCCCCCGCCCAGATGCCCTCTGTTCTTTAGAAGGAGTGGGGGAGGTGCAGCCGCTTTCACCAGCCTTGGGCTTACCATGGCCACCGGTCGGGCTTCGGATGCTTTCCCTGGTCCCCAGGGGAGCTCCCTGCGGGGCTGGGCAAGGCGGGACCCGCCGGAAATGGCCGTGGGGAGACCAAGGCATCGGCCCAACTTAATGAGAAAACGAGACCCTCCCCTCCCTCCCGAGCGCGGAGCCTCTGCCCCTCCCCGGGACCTGGTTTCCACCCGGGAGTGCGAGGGTCTGGGCGGGACGCCCCCCTCCCCGGGACCCTCCTCCCGGCTCAGCCTGTCCCCTTTCTCTCCGTCTCGCTGACAGGAGACACCGGGGGGAGGGAAGCCGGCTTCCGGCCGCTGCGAGCGGACTTCGGGGCTCGGAGACCAGGGAGATGGAGCCGGGTCCTGGCTGCTCTGTTCCCTTCAGTCCTCTCTGGGACAGCACAATGTGCAGAATCCCGGGGGCAATCCGGGAGAAAACAGAAAAGAGGAGGGCCTGGTGTCCTCGGAGGACCTCTGGTCTGGGGGGCAGGAGCCCGCCCTTGGGGAGCAGGGCTGTGGAAAGGGGCAGCGGCGTTTGCCCGGCAGAGCCAGTTTAGCTCGGACCCCGCCACGTCTCGGGGTCCCGGGGGCCTCTGCCCTGCCCAGGAGTCGGGGGTCCTTCCCTCCGGTTCCTCAGTTGTGGCAGGGGCAGACCGGCGCTCAGACCCCCCCAGACACCTCTCCCCGGTGATCCCGCATCCCTCCCGCCTTCCACTCCAAGGCGGCTCTGTGCTTGAAGAAGGGAGTCCGGTAGGAGGAGGGGCCGTGGCTGGTGCATTCTGGGGGCCTAAGCCTAAGACTTCAGGCTTGGGGTCCTTCCCTGGGGGAGGATGCTCCCGGGGAGGCTCCATGGAGCCAGACCTTGCCCCCCGCGGCTCCTTCCCGCCTGTGGGGCCTGAGCTCCCAAGGACGGGCCCTGGAGGCAGGGAGCCCCCTCCGGCCCTCGCCTGACTGGCGGGGGGACCTTCCAGTGATCAGAGCCTTGGACTCTCCCGGCCTCAGCTTTCTCGCTGGGACGGGAGCAGACGGGGCTCGGTGTCCTCCGAGGTCTCTTCCCCTGCACGCAGGGCTGTAACAAGGGCAGGACAGCGGGGCTTTGTCCCGGGGCCACGTACGGAGGGGGGCACCCAAGGATACTGCCGTCCTCCGGCAGCGCAGGAGCAGCAGAGCGATCAGAGCAGTGAGCTCTTCCCAGAGCTGCAGCCCCCCTGCGGCTGGGGGACGGCTCGGGCCGGATGCAAAAGGTCTCAGGCTGGACTTTGCTCATCCCCATTCTGCACCCAGGCTCCCTCCCTCCTCTGTGAACCCTGGAGCCCTTGGGCGGGCGGTCAGCTTGGGGGGGCCTAGGGGACCCCCAGAACCAGCTCCTAAATCATGAGATACTCAGCATTAGGGAGCAAGTCGGCACACAGTACGGAAAGGGAAGTGCGGGGGTCCCGGGTGAAGAAGCTCCGGGCCCAAAGCAGAGGCTCCTGGGGGCGAGGAGGCTCCTGGGAGTGAGGAGGCTCCTGGGGGAGGGAAGGCTCCCGGAGGTCAGACGCTCTGGGAGCCGGTTCTGCCCCAGCTTCCACCTAGGCCTTAGTCAGGCCTTCTGTAAAATGGGGACATAATCTCCCCTAAGAGATCTCCCGGCACTTAACAAGGCGGTGAATCATGGGAGCCGAGGGAGCCAGAAGGGCAGGGCTGCTGTTCCCTGGCAGTTTTAGTCCTAATTTCCCCCAGAGGCCGTTTGGAGCAGGAGCAGGAGGGGCTAAGGAAGAGAGAGTTTGCGGGCTTCCAGTCGGGTCTCCCAGAATTCACTTCATGCGGATGTGAGGGAGAGCTGGGGGAGGGAGGAGGTCCTGGAACGGGCTAAAGCCAGGACCGAGGCCCAGGATCTCGGGGCGAGGTCTCCGGGGTGGGAGGGGGCGTCCGGGCCAGGGGGGCCGGGCGGCTTCGGGCCGGGGGCAGCCGCTTCTGTCTTTGTTGGGAGCGGTTGGGGCGGCAGGAGGCCCTGGAGATTCCCTCAGGCTGAAGGTCCAGAGGACATCTCACTGGGTCCTCCAAATCCAACAAGCACACATTAAGCACCTACTGTATGCTCGGTACACCAGGAAAAGGAAAACCTCGTTCCTTCCTGCACGGAACTCCCATTCTCGTGGTGGCCACACCGAGTGTGAGGAGAGAGCAACAGGAGGAAGTGGGGGAGGAGCAGGGCTAAGGAAGGACTTCTAGGGATGCTGGGAAATGAGGAGATGAAGATGGGGATTCGGGGGCAGAGCCAGGAGGTGGATGGGATGGGATGGGATGGAGGGGTCACAACTGGGCCTGGGTCACCGGGCCACAAAGTACCTGGAGGGAAACCGAGGGGAGCGGGGGTGGGGGGAGGGGAGAAGGGCTCCCAGTGGGGGCGAGGATGGGGGGAGGGACCGAGTGCCGAGAGGCCGGGGGTCCCCAGTCCTGCTCCGGGGGCCCCTCCTTTGGTCACATGGAACTCAGCCTTCGTTCCTCCTCTCCTCCCGAGAAGGCCACAAGGGGCGCTGATGGGCTTGTTTGTGCCCAGCTCCAAGCTCTGGTCCCTGCCGCCCCTTGCAGGGCAACCGAGCCGAGGCTGACTGGAGGGAGGGAGGGGAGGAGGGTGAGGAGGAAGGGAGGAGGGTGGGGAGGAAGGGAGGAGGGAGGATCAGCCGGGAGGCTGCTCCCACCCCACCCCACCCCCAACGATTACTAGGGGTGCAGACGGACCAAGAAAAGCTGCCCGTTTCCTTGTCTGATGCAGAGAAACCTGTTTGTGTGTGTGAGAGACAGAGACAGAGACAGAGAAAGACAGAGAGAGACACAGCCAGGAGAGAGACAAAGGGGGAGAGAGAGACACAGAGGAAAGAGAGAGACAGACAGAGAGGGAGAAAGAGAGAGAGGCAGAGACAGAGTTTGTGAGTGTGAGGGTGTGTGGCCAGATACTGCAGCCCTCAAGGTCACCTTTTGCATCTCCTCTATTTGATAGGGACATTCGGGGCCCTGTTTTTCTTCTGCCACCGCCCCCCCCACTTTTGTCCTTTTGTCCTTCCTGGACGTGGAGACAATGAGGTCCCGAAAGGGAAGAGGAGGGGCCGGGCGGCTCTGGCCAGCGGGCAGGTCTGTAAGCCCCGAAAAGCGCGGGGTTCCCGGGAGCGCTGCCCTCGGCCAAACCGAGCCGGGCAGGGTGCGACCCCCGCAGGGCCCCCGCTGTTCCGCTCCCGGGGAAGCCCGGGCGCTCCAGGACAGGGAAAGCGAGAGCTGAATAGTAAACCACTGATTGGGAGGGGGAGAGAGCGGAGCTGGGCTTTGAGTTCTCAGGGTCTGCAGAGTCAGTGGAGGCTTCTGGGAAGAGGTGGGACTGGAGGATGGAGACAGACCGGGGAAGGGAGGCGACCTGTGCTGCTGGGAAAAGGCCCGAGAGGCAAGGCTCCTATCACGAGCTTTCAGGCTTAGAGTGGAGGGAATAATACAACTCAGAGAGCGTCGATCTCCACCGTACAGAACAAGAAACGGAGGCCCAGAGGAGTCTCAGACCCCCACACTCCCAGCTCCAAGGCACTGGTCAGGAGGCTGCCGGGGAGCCTCTCTCTCGTCCCCTCCCCTGCTACAACAGAAACTCCATGAGGTTTTGAGGGGTTTTTAATTTCTGGTTTTATTTTTTTGCCTTTCTACCCTCGCCACTGAGCACAATGCCTGGCACAGAGTAGGCACTTTACTGCTCATTGACGCCCTGCCGGGCTGTACCTCCCGGGACTGGGGACAGACAGAGGGGAGGGACCGGCTCAGGGAAAGAGAACATCTGGGAGCCATGAGTCCCGGCACCTGCATCCCCTTCTCCTGCTTTCTCTGTCTCTCCCTGTGTCTGTCTCTGGGCGACTCTTTGTTCACCTAGAAGGCAGATTTCCCCAGCGACTGGGGGAGTGTGGGGGGGGGGGCACCCGGAGAAGGCGAGGCTCTGGAACAGGCCGATTCTCTGCAGGATTTAGGAGGGGGGGGAATGTTGTGGAAAGGAGGAAATGGACAGTCAGAGACCAGGGGCAAAGAACGGGCTGAGCTAAGATTAGGGGCCGAGTCCTGGGGAGATAGCGCTTGGCCCTGCAGTGGTCGGACATCAGGGACAGATAGGGCTTTTATCAGTGGAAATACCATGG
This sequence comes from Antechinus flavipes, assembly GCF_016432865.1. Lineage (NCBI taxonomy): Eukaryota > Metazoa > Chordata > Mammalia > Dasyuromorphia > Dasyuridae > Antechinus > Antechinus flavipes. The sequence continues at coordinate 21,933,156 of NC_067399.1, forward strand.
AGGAAAAGGCCTGACCTCAGCCCCTGGGGCCTGCTCGCTGACCCGCCTCCCGGAGGTGCTGGCTCCCCTTGTGGCCCGGACTCTGGCCCTCGCCCCGTCACCCCCGGGACCAGGGGTTGCTTAAAGAATGCCACTGAATTTGCCTGGAAGGTCCGTGGAAGGTGACGGCACCTTGGGCTGAGGGGCTTTTCTTCTCCAGGCTTTAGGGATCTCCTCTGTAAAAGGGGGTCACCCTGCAGAGGGCAGGGGGTAAATCATGGCACCTCCAAGATCTAGGAAATCTGAGCCATAGAAAGACCCTCGTTATTCTATCAAAGATCAATCAGAAATCCATAGACTCGGGGTCTGACCCAACCCTGTCGTTTTACAGCGGAGGAAACTGAGGCTGGGGCCGGAAGTGTTCTGCCAGAGATCACACGGGAAGCACACAGGGCTGGGCCCTAGCAGTAAATGCAGAGCCCTTTTCATCCAGATAATTTTCATCTCTCTCTTTTTGGTCTCCACGACCTAATTTTCAAGTCACTCGGCAATCCCCGCCCCGCGTGCGTCTACTCCTGTTGGGGCCCGAGCCAGCACAGCCCTCGCAGGGAGAGGAATAAGGGGATGCTTGCGGCTCCTCCCCCTCAGCCAGAGATGGGCCCCCCTTCCCTGCCCAATCTGCTAGGTACTGGTGCTGAGCAAGAGATCCAGGTTTTCCCTTTCCCTTCTGACTTCTGTTAGGAAGGAGGGAGAGAGGAAGCATGGAGATGAGAGAGAGAGAGAGAGAGACAGAGACAGAGAGAGAGAGAGAGAGACAGAGACAGAGAGAGAGAGAGAGAGACAGAGACAGAGAGAGAGAGAGAGACAGAGACAGAGAGAGAGACAGAGAGAGACAGAGACAGAGAAGCAGAGACAGAGAGACAGAGACAGAGACAGAGAGAGACAGAGACAGAGACAGAGAGACAGAGAGACAGAGACAGAGAGAGACAGAGACAGACAGAGACAGAGACAGAGAGAGAGACAGAGACAGAGAGAGACAGAGACAGACAGAGACAGACAGAGACAGAGAGAGAGAGTGTGTGTGTGTGTGTGTGGGGGGGTGTTCTCCCAGAACTGCAGTGCCATAATTGTCCACCAGGTGGAGTTATAGGGCAAAGAGTGAGAACTCGGGTGGCCGGCGGAAGATTTCGCTCCCCAAAGCTCGGCGCTCCGCACACACACAGGCCCCCGGACATGCTCGGCCCCCGCGCATCCCTCCCCGGGCACACGCGCGCGAGGGCCCGGAGGGAGCGCACGGTCTCCTCGCGCACACGCAGACTTCCAGCCTCCCCTCGGGCTCCCTCCGCTCTCCTCCCGAGCTCCAAAGTAGAAACGCGGCGTTCCCAAAGCCCCGGCGCCGCCACTGTCTGGATTCGGGAGAGAAAGGTGTGAAGGGGCGTGCGAGCCAGTTCTCACTGCCCGCGCGCACACCCCGCCACGGCCGGCTCCCGCACACGTACGGCGCCCCCGGCCCCCGCACAGCCTCGGCGCCGCGCCCCCCGCGGCCCTGCACACCGTGCACGTTACTCCCTTCTTCGAGGAGGGGGGAGTTGGAGCCCAGTCTGGCGTTGGCACGGGCTCGGGGCGCCGGCGAGGAGCGGATGGAAAAGAAAAGGGGAGGGGTTCCTGGAGGGAGGAGACCCCCCTCCCCATATTGGACAGGCCCGAGTAGAAGCCGCCCTTTCCACCTCTCTGGCGCGCGCGCGCCTCCACACGCACGCACACACACCCCAACACACTCACCCCGCACAGCTCCACACGTCCCAGTGGCAGGGGCACACATGTTGCGCACACACGTGTCATCTCACACACTCTTCTCCCCCCACCCCCACCCCCGCCCCTGGGCAGCCAGCGCGGGAAGGTGGCGGCCCCTTTCCGAGCGTGTTTATTTACCTATTTGTATCAATGAACGCTTGTGCCTCGGGGCTCCGCCCGCCCCACCCCGCGCCCGGACTCGGCTGGAGCGCCCAGACCAGCCCGCCTGGCGGCCGGTCCGACGTGCGTCCCGCCGGCGCCCGAGCGGGGTGTGGGGGGGGGCAATCCCCGGTCACCCGGGGCTCTCGCCACCCTGTTTCGGCTCGGAGGACTGAACCGCGAATCTAGGGCACTCTCTCCCGGGAGTGGGCGGGCTGGGAGCGGGGTGTCCCCCTACCTCCACGCGCCTGTCGCCTGACCCGGCTGGACAAGCAGCGGAGGCGGAGGCTGGCCGCGGGAGTAGGGGGCTCAGTCTGAGGGCTGGGGGCCCGGCGATCCCCGCTCTGACTGAGCCTGGTGTGTGTGTGTGTGTGTGTGTGTGTGTGTGTGTGTGTGTGTGTGTGTGTTGTGTGTCTGCCTTCTCGTCTTAGGTGCCGAGCCCAGCGCAAGGGGACGCGCGGCCCGGACAGCTGACGGAGGACGGCTGGACAGAGGGCCGGGGAGAGGCGAACTGAGTTTGATCCTCCAGCGGCTACAAGTGGGTCCCCGGCAGGCAGGCGGGCGGGCGGGCGCGCGTCCAACACTCACACGCTCCCGGGCCGCCGGGCCCGGCCTCTCACCACGCCTCGGGCTTTGTGAGAGTGGGGGGGGGGGGGCGGCGGGCGGAGAGGGGGAGGGGGGGAGGCTGGCGGAGCGCCCACGGCGCAGCCTCCCGCCCCTATATAAACACACGCATCGCCTCAAATTCACATTGAGAAGCTTTTAAAACCACCAGCCCTGAAATCCTGCCTCCTGCTTTATTTCTTCTTTTTTTTTCTCTTTTCCCTCTTTCTTCCCTTCCCCCTCCCCCTTTCCCTAGCAGCAAGTCCAGAGACGAGAGACACAATCCCGCGGACTGCCTGCCTTTGCTGATTGATACAATAACCCAGCTCGGCTTCTCCACCGCCCGCCCCCCAACCCCACCCCGCCTCACCCCCTCCCTCCTTCCCTCCCACCGGCCCGCGCCTCCTCCTCCTCCGTCTCCTCCTCCCCTCGGGCTCCGGCTCCGGCTCCGGCTCCGGCTCGGGCTCGGGCTCTCGGCGTCCGTCTCGTCCGCCCCGCGCTCGCGGCTCACTCCGTCTCGTCCGCTCCGCTCTGCTCCTCACTTCTGGCCGCAGCCGCTGCAGGGGCGCACGGGCAGCTTTGAGAGACTGAGGCGCCGCATTAAAGTTTGAACAGATACAGAGTCGGGGGGTAGGTCCCCGCATTTCCCCAACCACCGTTTCCCTTCCTCTTCCCCCCAAAAGTTTTGGGGCTCTCCGGTGATTTTTGGATCTGGGGAGATAGCCTCTCCTTTCCGCCTTGATTAGAATTTTTCATTTTTTTTTCCCTCCGAAATTGGAATTAAAAACAAATCCTCCGGACGAATCGATCGCACTTTAATTTTTCATTTTTGTTTCATCTGATTTTTTTTTTTTTTTTTTTTTTTGCCTTTCTCCCGAGCGAGGGGGAGGGGTCCGCCGGCCCAAGTTTTCCCAAGTTCACCAAGCGTGGTGCTTGGAGAAGGAGAGCGGGCGAACTTGAGCGCTTTGTCCTTAGTCCAGTCTCCGCCCCGGCCCCCTCAGCCGCCCCCCACCCCTCTATAAAGGAACACAAAACAAAGTTACACTTTGAGTGGCCTCGGGTCTTTTTTTTTCGGCAGGTTTTTTTTCCCCCTCGAGACCCCCTCTGAGACTTCAGCCTCTTTCTCCCCAGTCCCACCCCCTGCCTTCTCTGCATCTGGGGAGCGAGCAGGGGACCCCACACCGCAGCCCCGTTTCCGGCTCCATCCTTTGCTCCCCTCCCCCACCGCCTCCCCTCCTCTCTCCCCTCCCTCCCGAGCACTCGGAGCCAGCCAGCGAACCAACCAAAAATATGCTCTTTGAGGGGTTTGATCTGGTCTCGGCTCTGGCCACCTTCGCCGCCTGCCTGGTCTCCGTGACTTTGCTCTTGGCCGTGTCCCAGCAGCTGTGGCAGCTGCGCTGGGCAGCCACCCGGGACAAGAGCTGCAAGCTGCCCATCCCCAAGGGCTCCATGGGCTTCCCGCTGATCGGAGAGACGGGTCACTGGCTGCTCCAGGTAAGGGCGCGCGCGCGCCGACTCCCCTCCGGGCCGTCCCATGCCACCGCCGCGGCCCCGGAGCGAGCGCGGGCTGGCCTCGGGCACGTTAGGATCGGGCTTGGGGGGGGTGTCAAACCCTTGAGGAGGAGGGCACGGAGGAGCAGGGAAGGTGGGCAGGAGTCTGGGGCTGACAGGGCAGCGCAGGTGAGGACGGGGTTCTGCTGAGGGGGAGGCTTCCAGGAGAGGGGGAAAGGGGGGAAAGTGCGTGGCCGCTTGGCAACGGGGCGAGAGGTTAGGCTGACCGCTGGGGAGTTCTCCGGCCGGGGAGGCGAGGCGGCCGGGCGAAAGGGAGTTTCCCTGGCTGGGGCTGGGTGGGGAGCGTTCGAGAACCCCTAAATCCATTTATCCCCAACTCCTCCACAAGCCGATGCGGAATGGGCAGGTGGCCCCCAGCCCATGGGGGATGTCCAGGTGTGAGTTTGCCATCGGGCGAGTGTGGCTTTTGGCCGTCCGAGGGGAGCCCCGTAGCCCGAGCACGTCGCTCCCTCCTCCCCACCTGCCTCTTCTCTGCTTCTCTGCCTGCCGGCGCTGGTCCCCAGACCGCCGCGGCTGGAGCTGGGGCCCGGCCCGGCAGGGCTACGGAGGCGGCGGAAAGGAAGGAGAACATACGAGCCAGCCAGCCCGGGAGGACTTGTCTCTTTAAGGAGAGGGCCGGGTCCTGGCAGCTGGCTCAGCTTGGCCAGGTAAAGCGCGTATTCTGGGAGTGTGTGTGTGTGTGTGTGTGTGTGTGTGTGTGTGTGTGTGTGTGTGTGTGTGTGTGTGTGTCTGCGCGTAGACGAAAGGAAAAGTGACAAGCTGGGGAAGCCCGGGGCACGCGGCTACCTGTTTGGAAAAGTTTCCTCTGTTTATTTATCTTTAAGAAGAAACTGGAGGGCGGCGAGGTTAGGGAGGGCTGTCCGAGGAAGACCCGGGCAGAGAAGGAAGGGACTCTCGGCCCCGGGGATCCCGGGAAGCTCAGCGCCTGCTCCCGGTTTAGACTCAGAAATCCCGCAGCCCCGAGATCCTCTCGGTATCTGGGGGTGGGGGGAGGGTGGGGACCGGGCCCAGACCCCGAGGTATTGTGGAGATTAACCGGAATTGACCCGGTTAAGTGCCAGACAATAGCTGTTGCAACGTGATATCCCCCTGCCCCCGCGCTGTCCCCCGTAGGGGAATGGGGAGTGAGAGCTTTCCGAGCCAGATACATGGGGAAGCGGCGAGGGTGGAGAGGGAGAACAGGCAGAAGGGAGGCTGACCTGAAACCAGGCAGCTTGGAGATTTCTTTCCATGGGGCTGCAGGAAAGTGGGGAACGGGGGACGCCCTGGGGAAAGAAGAACCGGGTTAGAAAGGGAAAACGAGCTTGGAATAGAGCCCGTTCGGGTCACTTCTCAGGTAGATCAAGAGAGGGAGGGGGCGGGGGGGGGGGAGGTCTGCTTTTACAAGCGTTAGTCCGGGCCGGGCACTCTGCTCGTCTCCCCCATTCCTTTACCGGGAGACGTGTGTGTGTGTGTGTGTGTGTGTTGTGTGTGTGTGTGTGTGTGTCTGCGCGTAGACGAAAGGAAAAGTGACAAGCTGGGGAAGCCCGGGGCACGCGGCTACCTGTTTGGAAAAGTTTCCTCTGTTTATTTATCTTTAAGAAGAAACTGGAGGGCGGCGAGGTTAGGGAGGGCTGTCCGAGGAAGACCCGGGCAGAGAAGGAAGGGACTCTCGGCCCCGGGGATCCCGGGAAGCTCAGCGCCTGCTCCCGGTTTAGACTCAGAAATCCCGCAGCCCCGAGATCCTCTCGGTATCTGGGGGTGGGGGGGGTGGGGACCGGGCCCAGACCCCGAGGTATTGTGGAGATTAACCGGAATTGACCCGGTTAAGTGCCAGACAATAGCTGTTGCAACGTGATATCCCCCTGCCCCCGCGCTGTCCCCCGTAGGGGAATGGGGAGTGAGAGCTTTCCGAGCCAGATACACGGGGAAGCGGCGAGGGTGGAGAGGGAGAACAGGCAGAAGGAAGGCTGACCTGAAACCAGGCAGCTTGGAGATTTCTTTCCATGGGGCTGCAGGAAAGTGGGGAACGGGGGACGCCCCGGGGAAAGAAGAACCGGGTTAGAAAGGGAAAACGAGCTTGGAATAGAGCCCGTTCGGGTCACTTCTCAGGTAGATCAAGAGAGGGAGGGGGCGGGGGGGGGGGAGGTCTGCTTTTACAAGCGTTAGTCCGGGCCGGGCACTCTGCTCGTCTCCCCCATTCCTTTACCGGGAGACGTGTGTGTGTGTGTGTGTGTGTGTGTGTGTGTGTGTGTGCGTGCGCGCGCGTGTATGTGTGTGTGCTCCCGCGCGTTTGACACTTAATCCATTGCAGCCCGGCCAGGGAGCCCCGGCAGCCTCCGAGTCCCTCTCCCTTCCACCTGGGCCGCGCAGAAAGAGTTAACGGCGGCCGGCTGGGATTTTTTGGCCGCGAAGTTAGGAAATAAAATTTCAGAAGCCGCAGAGCCGCGGCGGCGGGCTCCCTCCGCGGTGTGCCGGGGCTGCACACTCCAAATCACAGCCCAGACACTCCCGACTCCCCCCCCCCCCTTCCCCTGCCCGGGCGCCCCCAGCCCCGCCCGGGGCGGGCGGGGGGAGTCCCGCAAACTGAGCGGGAGCCGAGGATGCTTGAGGGCCAGGTCCGAGCCAGGGAGGGGGAGGGGGCAGCGGCGCCCAAGGGGTTAACGGGCTCCCTGGTGAATCGAACCTTTATGTTTTTCGGGGCCATTTGTCAGCTTTTTACGGGGGTCCCTCCACGGGCTCTCCCTTTCCACTGAGCGCCATCTAAACAGAGCCCCGGGCTAAAAATACAACATTTTTGTATAAATTGGACTCGCGGCTGGAGTGGCCGCCCGATGAAAGTGCTCTTTGTGGAGGCAGGCGGTGGAAACGGCGGACAAATAAGTCTTTATTAATGCCACCAAAAGCGCACTTTAATTATAGTTAAGCAGATCAGAGGCGAGGAGCTGAAGGGGGAGGGGGCGGCGCCCTCACGAAATTCACAGCCAACTCCGATGCGAGGAGCAAACCGGGAGCCCCCCCAATCCACTGCTCCCCCCCCCCCCCCCGCCCCTTGCAGCTTCTCCCTTTCATCAAGGGAGAGCTCGGAAGGGAATCGCTCCCCGTGCTACCGAGTGACAGGGCAGAGCGTACGGAGGCGGGAGGGGCGGGAGCCCGTACCCGGGATCCTCCGCGGGCTCTCCCGGCTCCGGGGCCTGCACGGGGGCCTGTCGAGCTTCCCTCCCAGACGGCTCCGGCGCGGCGGCAAGGCCTCGCTTCGCCCCTCTGCGGAAGGCCATGTGGAAAAGTGATTGAGAAGCCGTGGCTGGCCCGGGAGGCTGTAGCTCAGCCTGGAGCCGGGGTTCTAGACTTGCGTGCCTGTGCGTGTGTGTGTGTGTGTGGGTGGGGGGGGGGGGTGTGAGAGACTGAAGGACTTACAGACTGATTTCTGGACTTGGTTTTCCCTGAAAGAAAGAAAAGTGAGGAGGGGGCGGGGTGAGGCGAGGCGGAGAGCTCCCGGGGATCGCTAGGATTTGGGAAAGATGCCGGGCTCGTGCCCCCCTCCCTCCCCCACATTGGGGCCATTGGGTGGGGGCGGGGGTGTCTTAAGCCTCAACACGACCACTTCAGTGGAGGAGGAAAGGAAGGGTAGACAGGTAATTTCCCTCCTGTGACCTGGGCCGAGTGTTAACGGATTGGGGAAGGGGGAGGGGGAGCCGACAGTGGCCCAAGTCAGATGCAGAGCAACTCTGTTCCCCCCCCCCCCACTCCCCCGCCCTTCGGAAATTTCGGTGGGTTTCCTGTCATTCCGAAGCAGACCGCTCCCCCCCTCCCACACGCCAGGCAGCCCGGTCGGGGTCGTCCCCATTTACTGCCCGCCACCCCCCTAACCCGGGCCCAGGCGGCTGGGATCGAGTTACCTGCAGTCCCAGCTCGCTAGCCCCGCACCCCGCCCGGCCCCGCCCGGCCGCGTAATCGCCCCCTAATTAACCCACAGCCGACAAAACCACTTCTGTGTCTGGCTTCCGCGGCGACCCGGCCCCGCTCCGCCCCCTCCTCGGCCCCCTCCTCCCTGCTCTTCGGCTCGGTCCCCCGGCAGGGGTTCCACGGTCCGCCCCGTCCCGATTCGCTTCGGATCCGCCTGGGAATCCCGCCCGGCGGCGGCCCCGGAGCCCCGGGGCGGCGGGGAACACACTTTTCTATTACGATTATGTTCTGAAATAAATTTATTTATTATTTCAGTGGCCATAAACCACCCCGAAGCTCTGCCGCCCTCCAGAATGCGCCGGCAAGACGGCGGATGACATCATATTAAAATACCGAGAAAAAATGAAAATTATACCTACATACGTACACATCTAGCTATATAGCCGAGCTCAGAACACCCTCCCCCGCCCCCCCGCCCCGTACCATCTCCCCGACCCGCTCCCGAGCGGCCGCCCCGGGGGGAGGGGACCGTGCGCGACTATAAATAGGCTCTGGCCATTGGCCATCCGGCGGGGAATCGCCAGCCCGTGGACAGGAGCCTGGAAAGATTTATTCTAAGAGTGGAAGAGGCGGGTTGGGTCGGGCCGGGGATCGGGGGTGCGGGGGGGGGGCAGGGCTTCGCGCGGGGCGGGGCGGGGCCACTCGGGGTCCCGCTGGGGCTCGCGGCTCCGCACATCGCCCCGTACGGTTCTGAGAGCCGCAGTTAAAAGCCGGGGGCCAGGGGAAGGGGGTGCAGAAAAAATATTATCCGACTCGGTGCCAACGGGCTGCGCGTCTCCTCTTATTACCACGGAGATTATGATGTCTTTTCCAGTTGGCGTTTGAAAAAAATAAAATAAAATAAGACGTCAGTGATAGGGAGGAGAGACGGTGGGGGAAGGCCGAAGGGCAAATTCTATTGGAGATCCAGCGGATTCTCCTTGTCCTTGAAGGCCAGAAAAGGGGCAAGGGTCAGTGGAATCTCCTGCCTCCGTTTCCCCCTCCCCTCCCAGAACACACACTCTCCAGGATGAACTGGGGAGTCAGAAACACGGGTTCAAATCCCGTCCCGGACAAACAATAGCTCTTGATCGTGGTCTTCATCTAACCTGCGTCAGCCTCAGTTTCCTCATCTGTAAAGTTAATCATGGGAGTCAAGAATCAAATGAGATATAGCGTATGTGAGCTATCCGAGGAGCTTTAAAGCGTTAGCCGAATTCCCCACAGCCAGCGGCTGTATCGCCCTCACTAAGTAACTTGACTTCTAAGGCCTTCATAGGGCTCACCTGTAAAAGGTGGACAAGATGGTCTCCCGGGGCCCTTCCGTCCCTAGACACTGCTACCCCGCCCCATTCCATCAAAAAAACAAGTTTCCCGATTGACCTGGCAATGACCCGCTGTTTGTCTTGTCTGTCCCTCCCCCGCGGCCCCCTCCCCACCCCAGGGCTCCGGCTTCCAGTCGTCCCGGAGGGAAAAATACGGCAACGTCTTCAAAACCCACTTGTTGGGGCGGCCGCTGATCCGCGTGACGGGCGCGGAGAACGTGCGCAAGATCCTCATGGGCGAGCACCACCTGGTGAGCACCGAGTGGCCGCGAAGCACGCGCATGCTCCTGGGCCCCAACACCGTGGCCAACTCCATCGGCGACGTCCATCGCAACAAGAGAAAGGTAAGGCTCTGGGCCGGCCTGGGCCGGGGGGAGCCGAGTTCGGTTTTCCGTGGCCAAGGTTTCTTTTTCGATTTTCTAGACCCCCTCTCACTCTCCGCGCCCCTCCACCCCCCCACCCCCCCAACCAATTTTCCAGGCAAAGGCCGCTCTCTTTCTGGCCTCGAACTCCCCCCAGCCCAATCCGGGAAGGGATTTGGGTCTCTTCCCTGCTTCTGGCTAAACTGGGCAAACCGACGTTTCTCTGGGCCTCAGTTTCCCCTCCTGCAAATTGAAAGTTTTGCCTCAGATGATCTCTGGGGCCCTTTGCAGCTCCGGATGGAAGATCTTATAAATATCTGTGTGTGCGCAGGGGCTCTATCTATATAGGTGGCTGTTATTTTAAAAGACCAGGCTCCCTCCATACTTCCGGGATTCTCCCAGCAGACCTCTTGGTCCTTTTGCCCCCTTCTTACCTGCTCCAGCCAGGTTTGGGCCTCTATTTCATGGCCCTGAAGGCACTCCGCGCCCCCCTCTCCCTAGCGCCCTCCTCCGAAGGGATGGCGCTCTGGTGACAGGGACACATCATCGCACCTTGGCCCCCCTCCCATTCTCAGCGCGTGGCACCCGTTCTCTCGCTCCTTCTGCCCCCTGGCGGTCCGCGAGACCCCAGACCCTTTCCTATTCCCTTCCTCGATTTGTCTGTACTCCTACGAAAGGGCAGGGGGTGCCTAGGGACCAACAACGCCGCGGGTGGGGCTGTGTTTGGCGCTGGGGGCAGCGAGAGAGGGCTTCAGGTTACAGGGGTGAGGTGGGTGCAGGATGCAGAAATCTAAAAGTTCGTGGCTCTTGCTCCCTTGTTCCAAAGTACGAGATCCGAACCTTGAGACCCGGTTCGGAAGTTCCGAGGATCTCAGGCTCAAAATGCTTGGTTCCATCCCGAGGTTCCATTGAGGAATTTTAAAGGGCGATGCTGGATTGGCTGTGTGTGTGAGTGTGTGTGAGTGTGTGTGTGTGTGGATGAGAGTGTGTGTATGAGAGAGAAAGTGTGTGTGTGAGTGTGTGTATATGAGTGTGTGTGTGTGTGAGAGTGTGTGTGTGAATGTGTGTGTATGTGAGTGTGAGAGTGTGTGTGTGAGTGAGAGAGAGAGAGAAAGTGTGTGTGTGTGAGAGAGAAAGTGTGTGTGTGTGAGAAAGTGTATGTGTGTGAGAGAGAGAAAGTGTGTGTGTGTGTGTGTGTGTGTGACCGCCGGAGATCTGGGCCCTGTGGGCACGTACCCTAGGAACCTGGAGCACAACTCGGCCCCTGGCAAGGTGGCGGCCCTGAAGCTCCTCCCGCCCCTTCACTTTCCTGGCCTGCCCCGGGCCCTCCCCGGGAAGGGAAAGTAGAGGAGGGTTTGAGAATTCGGAGTTCCCCAGCCCGCCCTGCCCGCTCTCCCGCCTCCCTCCCGCTGCCTCCGCAGCCGCCTCAGCGTCTCCCCGGGGTCCGCCCCGTGGCACGTGCTGTTTGAACTGCAGTAACCCCAAAGCTGAGCCCCGAGCGCCGCCCCCAATTTCCTTTTTTAAAGCTGCCAAGGAGACAGACGGCTGGGCACGCCCCCACTTTCCCACCTCCACCTCCTAAGTCCGGGGTTCACCGAGTCCTCCTTCAAACTGGGAACGGGCGGTTGGGGGAAGAAGCTCCTATTTGCGGTGTAGAGGTTGGGGGCTGGGGAAGCCCTCCCCTTCAAACCGGACTTGGGGAACCTTAGCTCCGCCTCCCCTCCGGCTCTCTTTCCGGGCCTCAGTTTCCTAATCTCTTAAACCGGGGAGTTGGAGTAGCTGTCCTGGCGGACTGAGAAAGTGAAAGCGAGGGGGACTTGGTTTTTAATTCTATTCAGGCAGCCCAGATAGAGACCTACTAAGTGCTAGGCCTTGGGCTAGACAGGAACTCCCAAACCAAGGTGGGCGATAGATTCTCGCCTTCCAGAACTCGCGTTCTCCTCAAGGAGCCGCCGGCATTTGAGATTTGTTGAAATCCCACTGCTTTATCTTGCTTTATTGCCATCAATTCATTGGAGCTTTTTCGTTTATTTATTTATTTGTTTGTTTGTTTTTTATTTATTTACTTCCTTATTTGTTTATTTATGTATTGAAATGCAGTCAGCAAACTCTAGTAAGAGAATATACTGTGTCAGGTGCTGAGGATACAAAGTATATAAAGGAAGATACAGAATCAAGGGACTTCCCCTTGGGGAAGTGTGGGGAGGGAGGGAAACCGCGGGCTGCACTGATACACTAACCAGATAGGGGCGAGATGTAGCCGAGAAAGAGCCGGGAGTCCGGGCCGGAGGGCCCTTTCCCGTTCCCCTTATTAGAGCCTTTCCCAGGCTGCTTTTCTCCGGTTTGTTCTGCGCATTTCTCCTGTGCGCATGGCCGTCTGTGAGTCGGCTCCCCTTTAGAAAGTCTTTGGCCTTTCTTTTTATCTCCAACGCTTAGCACCGGGCCTGGGGCCTATAGACACTGCTCCCCCTCCCAGCGCTGTGCTGGACACAGGGAGAAACAGACTTGCTCCGATCCTGGAAGCAAGGAGCCGGAGGCCCTGGGTTCAAAACCTACTGCTCTGCCCAGTCTGATCTGGAATCTAGGAGCCTCAGTTTCCTCATTTAGAAAATGGGGATAATAATGGTCAGTGTCTCACAGAGCTGCTGTGAGGAAGCAGGTTTGTAAAGGCCTGTAAAGCTTTGTCTAGAAGCCATTATATCCCGTGAGCCACTGGGCTCGTGGACACGCTGAGGGGCACTTCCCAGCTCTGAAGCTGAATGGGCCCAGGCTGTGGCCATCTCCCCCTTTCTTGCAGTTAACTTTTGCTTTGTGATAACACTGGCTACGTTGAATAGTCAGCGAAGCAGCGTTATTTTTATATCAGAGATAAAGATAAAAATTTTTTAACAAAAAATGACTCGTATTTCTCTGCAAGTTGAAACTCTGAAGTTTTTCTAAGCAAATCTCCCTGGATCTTTTGAATTTTATGTTTTTTCCCCCTTAAAGCCCATGGTAAGGAGGTAATTCACAGGCCTGGATCAGAGCTTTTATGGAGAAGGGAGGGGAAGTTACTTACTCAGGGTCATGCTTCTCTTCAGGAGAGCCAGCGTGTGAACCCAAGGGAGGAGCTTGCTAAAAAAAAAAAAAAAAAAAAAAAAAGAGCTGGGAGTCCAAAATGGAAGAAGGGGGACTCCTCAAAAGTGAGGGAAAGTTCCTGGGGAGTGTGGGCTGTGGGCCATCGCCTGGCTCCCCAGACTGCTCTTCGGGAACCTTAGGGATCTGGCTGTGGGAAGGGTTTCTTGGGGAATCTTTCCCAGACTCCCCTGGAATAGAATGGCCCTAAATCCTGGTTTCTGCAGGAAGGGACACAGAAAAAGGAGGGGGGCTCCTCGTCTCTAGGACGGTTGGGGAGTTAAAACATAGCCAGAAAAAGCTGCTCTCATCTCTGAGTCGTGTGGAAGGCTCCAAACTCCATGGGCTCTTCGGGGCTTGAGAAGGCAGATGAGTTGGGAGCTGGGCCTCCTTCGGCTTTCTTGGGAAGCAGAGGCTGGAGGGAGCCTCGAGGAATGATGGGCAAAGGTGGCTTTGCCTGTCAGTGTCCTTGTAACCTGGAAAGCCACAGGGCCTTCCTCAGGGAGCAGCCAGGCTTTGGAGGCCTGCGGTTTGCTTTTCTGTGACCCCAGCCGGGGTTTTCCTGGCGGAGACACCGGAGCCGCTGGCCATCTCCTTTTGCAGCTCGTTTTCGGGGTATAGAAGGCGTAGGGTTAGTGAGTGGTGAAGGCTGAGTTTGAACTCGGGTCTTCCAGGCTGTCTGCTGCGCCACCTAGCTGCCCGGCCCCGGGATGCAGACCCAAGGACCTAGCAGCCAAGGTGTGAGCAGCTTCCTGACTAGTCCAGGGGAAAGAGCCTGGATCCTTCCCCTTGTTATCTGTGACTTTAGACAAGTGACTTTACTCTGGGACTCAGTTTCCTCAAAAGTAAATGGAGAGGTTGGACTAGAAGGCCTCCGAGGTCTCTTCCAGCTTGAGCCGCACATCTTGTGAGGGAAGGGCTGGTGAGCTCGGGGGTCGAATCATAGAATTTGGGAGTGAGGAGGGGCTTCAGCAGGCCTTACTCCAGCCCGGGGTGGAGGGAATCCCCAGGGAGCCCCGCTGCTCCCCAGCCAGGCACAGTGTCATCTGGGGAGCTCCTTGGGGGTGCCTCGGAGGCTGGTGTCGGGACTCAGTGTGAGCCGGGCCTTCGGGCTCGGTTTGGGGGGTCAGATAGGGAGTTCCTGTCGGGGAGGTGGAGGCCTCCCTGGGAGCTGAAGAGAGTCAGTCTTTCCACTGGTGCCAGCCTGGGCCCCAGCCCTGGGAGGTCTGGCCAGATGTTCCGTGGCCGGTTCTGACAGTCACCGCCGCTCCCAGGTGTTCGCCCTTCAGCCGCCCCGGTGGTCTGGGGCCCGTTGCTGGGGAGAGTCCGGAATCGCAATTGTGCCGAGCCTCCCACAAGGCCGCAAAGTCGGGGTGGGGGGTGCTCTGGCCCTTGGCGGGGAGGGGGCAGCCAGGCTGAGTGTCTGCTGGGGGAAGGGGCTGGAGAAACTTCTAACGGGCAAGAGATGGACTAGGTCAGTGCTGGGAGAACAAGACACGTACCTGATCCTGTGCCGAGAGCCTTTTTATTTTTAAACAAGTGGGATTTAATTTGATCCTCACAACAACCTTGGCAGGTCCCATTTTATTCCCTTAATATTCCCATCAATCCCATATATTATTCCCAGACGAGAAAGCTGAGTCAAATAGATTTGAACTTGGGGCTTCCTGTTGTTCGGACTGCAGAGCCATCTGTGTCTGCCCCGGTCAAGGCAGCGTTCCTCGCCCCCGACAGCGTTCCTCGCCCCCGACAGCGTTCCTCGCCCCCGACAGCGTTCCTCGCCCCCGACAGCGTTCCTCGCCCCCGACAGCGTTCCTCGCCCCCGACAGGGGTCACTTAGCTTCTGGTGCCCGGAACCTCTTCCGAACCTTAGCTTCTTCTTCACCTTCCCTTGGTCCTGGAGCCCCCACAGTCCGGGGCAATCTCTCCATCACTTCTCAGAAGAACGCTTTTAAATGCGGAAAATAAAACACCCGAGACTAGGGAGAAAAAGCCATTCTTTAGAAGTGGTGCTCGAAAAGGTTTTTCCAAAGTTCAGAGCCCGGCTGCCTTCGCAGTCGGGTCCCAGAGCAGAGGCCGGGGGGGCCACAGGTAACGCGTGGCCTGGCCACATGACCCACGAGGAAGCTCTCTTCCCACTCCAGCTCCCAGTGAAGGGCTGTGTTGATTTAAAAAGACATTGCTTCTGAGCCCTGAGTCATTTTACGAACAAGGCCAGCGGGATGGTCTTTGCTGTCTCTCTTGGGCCAGAGGCAATCGTGGCGATGGGTCGACAACTTCAGTGCCCTTTGAAAGGGGAACCTCCTGGGCTCTGATTTGTTAACTCGATGAGAAGTTGTTAGCTCGGGCCTATGGGACTTAAGTCACTTGAATCTTAATGGAAGAAACATCTTTTTTTTTCTTTTCTTTTGCCAAGGCAGTTGGGACTAAGTGACTCGCCCAAGGTCACAGAGCCAGGAAGTGTTAAGTGTCTGGGATCAGATTTGAACTCAGGTCCTCTGATCCACCGCGCCACCCAGCTGCCCTGAGACATCTCAGTTTTGATTTTCATCACTTGATAAGGACAATCACCACTTTCTCGGGCCTGTCAGAACAAACATGATGAGCAGAGATTTACCCATCAGCCCAAACTTAGGATTTCTTTTCTTGTCCGATTAGGAAATACTCATTTCTCCCAGGACCCCTGATCCCAGCATTTCCAGGCTCCCCTCTCCCAACCTGCTCTTGACTGAACCTGTCTGCTCCTTCTTACCCTCCTCTCCTCTCCCTATCCCTCTTCCTTTCCCTCTCCTTCCTCTTTCTCTTCCTCATCTTCCCGCCCTCCTTTTCCAATCCTTTCTTTTCTCCTCCTTGCTCTCAGTGGTGTCAGCCCTCCTTACTGAATCACGGGGAGGACTCTCTTCCTCCTCGTTCTCCACCCCCTCCTCCTCTTCCAAGCTGCCTCTACTTTGTGGAGGACATCCCGGGGCGCCCCAGATTGAAGGTTCCCGCCTGGCGGCTGGCGTGGGCAGGGAGGGAGATCCTGGCACAGAGGCCTGGCACGTGGCATCCTTGGAGATCCTGCGCTGGGAGGGACCCTGCGAAATGCTCCTCTACCTGGGGCAAGGACCAGATGTCTTGGGCTCATTTAACCCAAATCTCTTGATATTTTCGAGCTTCACGAGACCCTGGGGCTCATCCGGCCTCGCTTCTTTTTGCACACGAGGTAACTGTGGCCCAGGAGCCGAGGTTCGCCCAAGTCCCAGAGCTGCCAGGAGTAAGCCGTGACCTCCTTGGCCGAGCCAGGGCCTCTTCCTTGGGTCCCTCCTCCTTCCCGTGTTATAAGAGCTCTCAGTTTCCCCGGGCTGCTGGACAGACTTAGACGTCTCCTGCTGCCTTTCGGGGCTTCCACTCCCCTCATCCTAGAGATAGTTCCATTTGATCCACCAAGTTTATTAGATGATGAATTATTTATTTATTATCTATGTTAATTTATGGACCATTCCTTTTTGTAAGCTGCTTCTGAGGGGCCCAGGACGGGAGTGAGCGTGGGGGACTGGAGGATTATGGGAAGAGAGGCAGGAAGAAGTCATTGGTCTAGTTCCTAGAAAGCCCCTTATCTGGACCTGGAGGTGAGACCCGGTCCTTTCTTAGAACATTTTCAGGGAGGCAGTGAGAGGCAGGCCCTTGGAGCCAGGGCTCCCAGGTTCCGGTCCTGTTTCAGAGCCGGTCCCTGGCCTCCAGTTTTCCTCCCAGAGAAGGGCAGGGGTGGCCCGGGCCGGGGCTGGATGGGCCAGGCCGGCCCACCTCTGGGGCAGGGAGGGGCTGGTCTCGGCAGGAGGGAGCCGTCCCGGCAGAGCTCCAGGCTGGGCCGACTGCGTCTCTCCCCTCGGTCCCACTAATAGATACAGTAACAGCCCCTTTGTTGTGCCAACAGAGCCGATGTCCTTCGCCCACAAAGTTGCTATTTCACCAGGCGCGAGGTGGGCCCGAGGGAGGGCCCCGGGCAGGCCGGCTGCCCACAGCGATTGGGGCCCAGAGATAGCCGGGCAGTGAAGGTCGCTGGGGAGATGGAGGCGGGGGGAGCCCCAGCAGGGTGCCTGGGAGCAGCAGGAGGGAGGCCGTGTCTGGCTGAGGGGGAGGTTCCGGGCCCTCCCCGCAGACTTCTTAAGTCCTGGAGTGGGATCAGCCCCAAGGCTGGGACGGTGATGTTTTTGTCGATGGCCCTGGACAGCCTTCGTCCTGGGAACCTCCCACATCTGGGGAGAAGTGGGACCTCACCTATCACACCTAAAGCGCAGGGGAAGGGGGAGCCCCCCAAGGTGTCCCCTCCCAACCTCACTCTGCCTTTACCTGCCAGCCACGGCCTCCTCCACTCCTGGGCTTTGGGTGTTCAAACAGCAGCTACTCAACTGACTTCTCCCCTCTCTGCCTCGGTTTGCTTCTCTGTAAAGTGGGGGCCCAGAGCTCTCTGTCTCTTCCCAGGCCCAAATCTGGTGCTCCTTCTTTGTCCTCAAATGGTGAGGCCCCAGGACGTTCACTCTAGGGGTAGAGAGGACACTAGAGTCATGGACTCCAAAGGCCTAGGGGGGTAAAGGTCACCCTGGAAGTGTTCCTGGGCCTGCAGTCTTTCTTTCACAGGGGAAATGGCCTGGCCAAAAATTACAAGGAAACGAGGCAGGAAAGGAGAGAGAGAGAGAGAGAGAGAGAGAGAGAGAGAGAGAGAGAGAGAGAGAGATAAAGAAAGAAAGAGAAAGGAGGGAAAAGAAGGAAGGAGGGAAAAGAAGGAAGGAAGTAGATATAAAAGGAAAGAAAAAAGCAAAAAGAAAGGAAGGAAAGGAAAGAAGGAAGGAGATAGGAAGGAAATAAAGTAAGAAGGAAGGAAAAAAAGGAGAGAAAAGGAAAAAAAGGAAAGAAGGAAGGAAAAAAGAAAGGAGGAAGGAAAGAACAAAGGAGAAAGGAAGGAAGTAAAGTTAGAAGTAAAGGAAGGAAGGAGAAGGGGAGGAGGGAAGGAGGGAGGAAGGAAGGAAGGAAAGAGAGAAAGAAAGAAAGAAAGAAAGAAAAGGATTTCCTTCAGGATCATGAGTGTGCCTAGGACTTTGTTTCAAATCGTGTCTTAGACTCTTTTTAGTGTGTGATTTCAGTCTGCTCACTTGACATTTCTATTCATCCCTTTTCTCATGCCATGATTTCCCTGAACTCTGGCACCCAAGTCTCTGAGTTTTAAGTCTGGGGTTCTGGGAGCCTGTGATCTAGCCAGTCCTCCCCTGCCCCATTGTACAGATGAGAAAACTCAGATCCGGAAGGAGGAAGTGATTTCTCCCGGCAGGGCCCCAGAATTGTCACTAGCAGAGGTGGGATTTGAATCCAGACCCTGTGAGGGGCCGAGGTGAGATTCTGCCTGATGGGGCCCGGTCTTCCTGACTGTCCCTTCCCTTCCTCTTTCATTCAGCATCAGGGAAGCCAGAGACCCCCCCCCCCCAAGGCCCCAAACTGCCGCCAGGGTCCCGCTCCCGGGGCCGACCTCCGAGCGACCTTCTCGGGCCCCTTTGCTGGCCTTTGGGGGTCCTGGGGGGCGGGATGCAGGGCCCGCACAGAGGGGGCAGGGGCAGAACCCGGCCCGGGCACCAGTCATGCTCAGCAGTCCCCCGGGAGAGGAGCAGGCGGGCCGGGCTCCTTCTGAGGTTTGCCCAGTTACTGACCCCGGGGTGGCTGATTCAGACCGAGGCTGCCGGTGCCAAGAAGCCGGGGCTCGGGTTCAGACCAGACCTCCCTTGGGTGTGGTTCTTTTCAAGAAGGGCTGGGCCTTTCCGAGCCATTGATGGTTCTAAGAAATGTTGAGGTTGGTTAACACTGGCAGGGAGCCCCGGAGATCTCCAAGGGCCAGGAGGCTCCCAGTTAGCCTGGGCTGGGGCCGCTCCAGATGCAGCAGGGTCAGCCGAGCGACATCGGCCCGAGGCCCCGAGGCCCCCGAGGCCGGGCTTCTCATGGAGCGACCCCCCACCCCCGGCGGCTCCCAGAGGGGGACTTGCCCAGGGTCACACGGCCGGTCAGTAGCGGACCTTGGATCAGGACCCAGGCTCTCGCTGCTGCCTTGTCTCGGGCTCTTCCCACCCCGGAGAACAGCAGCAGCCCGATTTCCCTGACCTGGGGGGCCAGTCCCAAGGGGAATGGGGGGCTTGGATGTGGCCTGTGGGCTCCCTTCCAGCTCGAGGCTCTCGTTCTGAGGTCCTGAGACATGGTCCCGGGGTCTCTGTGTTCTATAGCTGTCTCTCTCTCTCTCTCTGTCTCTCTCTCTCTGTCTCTGTCTCTGTCTTTCTCACTCTGTCTGTCTCTGTCTCTCTCTGTCTCTGTGTGTCTCTGTCTCTGTCTCTCTCTTTCTGTCTCTGTCTCACTCTGTCTGTCTCTGTGTCTCTCTGTCTCTCTGTCTCTGTGTCTCTGTGTCTCTCTGTCTCTCTTTCTCTCTCTCTGTCTCTCTCGCATGTGTGTCTCTCCTTCTGTCCCTGTCTTTATCTCTGTCTCTGCCTTCCCTCACTTTATCTCCCTCCGTTCCTGTTCTGTTTCCAGCTCTGTCTCTCTTGGTGTCTCTGTCTCTCTTGGTGTCTCTGTCTCTCTTGGTGTCTCTGTCTCTCTGTGTCTCTGTCTCTCCCTGGGTATCCTGCCGCTAACCCTCCAGCCTTTCCCAGGGGGCACCAGTCTCCCCGCCCAGCGAGGGCCGGCTCCATGTCAGGCTCCTGGCCACGGTGCCCCCCCCCCCGCCCCGCCGAAGAGCCCGGCCCTGGCCCGGGAGGCCCTGCCGGAGGCAGCCGGGTGGGGCGCGGGACAGGGGCTGGGGCTGACCCGGCCTCTCTTTGCTTGCCCGGCCCTGGGGCTCTCGGTGCCTTCCTTCCCGGGCTTCCTTGGAGAGGAGAGATTCACTGTGGGGAGACAGCGCTGGGCCGGGGGCGGGGAGAACAAAAGCTGAACGGGGGCAGGTAGAGCGTACGTTTGGGGGGGCAGCTGAGGGGGAAAATGAGGCACCGGGTCAGGGTGCCCCCCGGCCTCGCTCCTGGAATCCCAGAGTGGGCAGCTGGGGAGGAGTGTCGGGGGCAGGGCCGGAGGCAGCTCCTCGGGGAGCCCCCATTCTGCCGGACGGATCGGCCGCCCTGAGCCGCTCTGTTAAAGGGCGATGGGAGCGAGAGCCGTGCTCCGCAGCTGGCCTGGGAGGTGGAAGGAACACTCCCCGTCCCATTTTACAGAGAAAGAAACTGAGGGACGAGCGACTCCATGGGCGACCCCCTCGGCTCACGGGCTCTTGGTCCGAGGGGAACCCAGTCCCAGTCCTTGCCTCCGAGGGCAGTCAGTGAGAAAGGCGGGACTTGAGCTCAGGACTCTCGGCGGGTGATTCTGCCTCTGCTCCATCCGCACGGCGGCAGAGGGGCCGGGCTGTTGGGCGCCGGGCGGGGGTCCGGGCGGGGGGTGCCGGGCTGGGGTCTGGGCGGGGGGTGCCGGGCTGGGGCCCGGGCGGGGGGGGCCGGGACAGGAAGCCCATCGGCATTGTTGGGGGGGCCGCAGAGTCATGTTCTGGGACGAGGGCGGGTAAAGGTGGGAGGTTCTGCGGCTGTTGGGGGGCGGCGGCCCTGCTTCTGCTGCCAGGGGCCCTTTCCCCTGATGGGAGGAGGAGGCAGCGCCCATCTGAACCCGGACGTGCCGGCGTTAGCTCCCGAGACCCGGCCCGGCCACAGGCTGACGGTGGGACTGGCGCTTCTGGCCCTGCTCCCCCGGCCCACTTCTCCCGGCTCCCGCGCCCCCCGCCGCTGCTCCCTCTCGGCTCTCAGGTAGCCCCGGGAGCTCCCCCAGCCACGGGCCGCCCTTCCTTGTTCCCTGGGGGGCTCGGTGCCCCCTTCCTCCGTCCCCCCGCCCGGAGCTGCCTCCGTGCCCTTCTCGGTGTCGCAGCCCTTGGCCGGGCGCGTGCTCGGGGCCTGTACTGAGAGGGCAGGAGTTCCCTCCCCCGCGGTGACCGGAGCCTCAGAGGCCTGGGTCCCCGTCCCAGCCCTCACCTCCCGGCACTCAAGTGGGCTAAAAGCCCCCGAGGCAGGACGGTCGGGGGGAGCCCGACTCCATCCATCCCTGAGCGAGTCCCTGAGCCGTCCTCCTCCTCCTGGGCGGGCGCGTGGGGCCGGGGGCCCGCTCGGAGGCAGGGGCTGGCCGGGGTGACCTCTCCCCGTCCCTGGGCGGCCCCAGAGCCGCTTCCTGTCCCCGGTGGGAGCAGACCCCGAAGGCCCCCCCAGCCTGCGCCGGCCCGGCCCCCCGCTCCTTCCTCCCCTCCCTCCTCCCACCTCCGCAGCCACCAGGGACTTCGGTATGAAAGTGCTATTGTGAGGCTTGGCCGGGCCATGGAAGGGCCAGGGCTGTTATTTCAGCAAACCCTCTGGGCCCGCGGCCCGGCCATTAGCCATGCACGTCTCCGGCCAGGAAAATGTTACCTTCTCCTCCTCCAGCTGACTGCAGGGGAAATTCTCAAATTTACAGTTTGTGAGCTTGTTATGTTTGGGGGGGCTCGGGCAGCGGCCCCCGTGCGTGCGTGCGGTTGGAGTTCTGGGGGCGGCGGGCCCCGGGGGGCAGAGTTCCCCCTTCCTCGGCCGGCCCTGCCCCCCCGCTGACCTCCCTCCGCCGGGCGGCCCCCTCCCGCGGGGGGGCACGGAGCGGGGGGCCGGGCGTCCACAAATAAACAGGCAGCCCCTCTCATCTCCTGCACGCCATGGGCGGGCGACGGGCCGCCTGAAAAATGTGGGGGGGCTGAAGGTGGGGAGGGGGGCCGGGGGGGGGCTCGGGGAGCCAATCAGGAGGGGGGAGGGGAGGGGAGGTGGAAACAGGGCGTCTTCCGCTGCCAAGAGCGGTTGGGAAAGACAGAAGGGATTAAAAAGGCATCTTGTCTGGGGTCTGAGACACCCTTTGGATGGGCTCAGAGAGTCCTTGGGGGCGGAGGTCAGGTCGCTCGTCCCTCTGCGTCTTGGATGTTGGCGGGAAACTCAGCGGTCATCGAGTCCATCCCCCCTTCGTTTTACGAGGAAACTGAGGCACGGAGAGTACGAAGCACCCCCCCCAAGGCCACAGAGGTGATAAGCAGCCGAACTGGGGCCCCCAAGGACCCTCCCTCACCCATTTCCTACTCAATTCACGAAACACTGATGAAGCACCTACTGTGTGCCGGGCGCTGTGGGCAGTCCCTGCCCTGCAGGAGCTTCCACCTCTCGGGGTTTAAGCCCCGGGGCTGCGGCGTTGAGACCCCTCCCCGGGCCCCCCCAGCTCAGGGGGCGAGTTGCCCATCGCTGAGGGTGGTAGGTTGAGCACCCCCAGGCTCCCCAGACTCGCTCCCTGGCCCCGGGCGCTCTGTACTAAGCTCTCGGTAGCCGTTGTCCCTGGGAGGTGGAGACCCCGGGGGTCTCCTGTGTTTTACAGAAAAGGAAACCGAGGCTGAGCGAGACCCAACTGTCTCAGGAGAGACTATAGCTATTGTCCGACTGATCCCTCCCGGTCATTTTCTCCTGCTGGTTCAGGGCCACAGATGGGGGCAGATCTGCTCGGGGCCCTCTGCCCGATCCACCCTCAGCCTCAGGGGCAGAGCCCGGACCCCGGACCCACGGTTGGGCTCGGGACAGTCCGTGGCAGCTGCCGCCTCCTGGCGGTGCCCAGAGTCAGGGGCCCGTGGGGCCCGAGCCCGGTCAGTGTGGTCTAAGTCTGGGCCGGGACCTGCCTACAAAGCCCCCCTGAACCCAAAGATGGGCTTCCCTTACGTCCCACCCTCCAGGAGTCTGCGGCCCAACAGGAGGCCCAGGGCGGAGCCCGGGGGGCACTGGGACACTCACTCGCTTTCCCCGCTTGCCTCAGTTCCCTCATCTGTAAAAAGCCCGCCTCTCCGGCACGTGCTCAGGGCTCCGGGTCTCCCTCGTCTGCAGGTTTTCTCCAAGATCTTCAGCCACGAAGCTTTGGAGTCCTATCTCCCCAAAATCCAGCTGGTGATCCAGGACACCCTGCGGGCCTGGAGCAGCAACCCCGAGGCCATCAACGTGTACCAGGAGGCGCAGAAGCTCACCTTCCGCATGGCCATCCGCGTGCTCCTGGGCTTCAGCATCCCCGAGGAGGATCTCACCCACCTCTTCGAGGTCTACCAGCAGTTTGTGGAGAACGTCTTCTCTCTGCCCGTCGACCTGCCCTTCAGCGGCTACCGGAGGGTGAGTCCGGCCCCCTCTCAGCCCGAGCACCCCCGGCCCCCCGGTCAGGAGGAGTGGGGGAGGGGGCGGGGTCCCGAGCATCCCCGAGCACCCCCGGTCAGGAGGAGTGGGGGAGGGGGCGGGGTCCCGAGCACCCCCGGCCCCGCAGTCAGGAGGAGTGGGGGAGGGGGCGGGGTCCCGAGCACCCCCGGCCCCCCGGTCAGGAGGAGTGGGGGAGGGGGTGGGGTCCTGAGCACCCCCGGCCCCATGGTCAGGAGGAGTGGGGGAGGGGGCGGGGTCCCGAGCACCCCCGGCCCCGCAGTCAGGAGGAGTGGGGGAGGGAGCGGGGGGACTGTCAGGGCCACTGCCTCCGAGGGAGCCTGTGCTGAGACCAGGCCGGTCTCACCTATTCGGGGTGTGCAGAGACCGAGAAGAAGCTGGAATAATGGGGGATTGGACCTTGAAGTTGGGGGCACCTCTGTCTGGGGAACTGAGCATCCTGGGAAGCAGGAAGGTCCTGGGGCTTTCGGGAAGAAAGGAACGAGCCGCGTGGGCTCCCTGGGCCGGGGGAGCCCTGCCACCCGCGGGGACGACCCGGGCGCCCCCTCACCCCCGGTGCCACCCTAGACCTGAGGCCCCCCTTCCCTTGTAGGGCATCCAGGCGCGGCACACCCTGCAGAAGGGGCTGGAGAAGGCGATCCGCGAGAAGCTGCAGAGCACGCAGGGCAAGGACTACTCGGACGCCCTGGACATCCTCATCGAGAGCAGCAAAGAGCACGGCAAGGAGATGACCATGCAGGAGCTGAAGGTGGGCCCGGGCTCTGGGAGGGGAAACTGAGGCAGGGGCTTCCAGGGCGCGGGTCTCACAGAGGGGGCTCAGGGAAGTCCTAGCGACTGACCGCCGGGCGGGGAGGGAACAATGGGGGGATTTCTGGGGGCACCGAGCCTCTGCCCCCTCCCCAAAGGAGCCCGCGGGGGAGCGGGAGGGGGGCTCTGGGTCCTCCCCTGACCGCACCTCCCGGCCCCTTCAGGACGGGACCCTGGAGCTGATCTTCGCGGCCTACGCGACCACGGCCAGCGCCAGCACCTCCCTCATCATGCAGCTGCTGAAGCACCCCAACGTGCTGGAGAAGCTGCGGGAGGAGCTGCGGGCCAACGGCCTCCTGCACAACGGCTGCGTGTGCGAGGGCGCCCTGCGGCTGGACACGCTCGTCGGCCTGCGCTACCTGGACTGCGTCATCAAGGAGGTCATGCGGCTCTTCACGCCCATCTCCGGCGGCTACCGCACCGTGCTGCAGACCTTCGAGCTCGACGTGAGTGGGGGCCCAGGGAAGGGCCGGGGGTCTCCCTGAGGGCTCTGAGAAAGGCCGGGGTCCCCCTGGGGGCCCTGGGAAGGGCCGGGGGTCCGCCTGGGGGCCCTGGGAAGGGCCGGGGGTCCGCCTGGGGGCCCTGGGAAGGGCCGGGGGTCCCCCTGGGGGCCCTGGGAAGGGCCGGGGGTCCGCCTGGGGGCCCTGGGAAGGGCCGGGGGTCCGCCTGGGGGCCCTGGGAAGGGCCGGGGGTCCCCCTGGGGGCCCTGGGAAGGGCCGGGGGTCCCCCTAGGGGCCCTGGGAAGGGCCGGGGGTCCGCCTGGGCATCCTGGGAAGGCCGGGGGTCTCCCTGGGGGCCCTGGGAAGGGCCGGGAGTCTCCCTGGGACCCTGGGAAGGCCGGGGGTCCATGTCCCTGCTGTCGCTCCCGCCCGGGTGACCTCGGACAGAGGGCCTCGGTCCCTCCCTCTGGGAGACGGGGCGCCCGCCTGGCGGCCCCCGGCCCCGCTCAGCCCCCGCCTCTCCCCCTCCCCAGGGCTTCCAGATCCCCAAGGGCTGGAGCGTGATGTACAGCATCCGGGACACCCACGACACGGCCCCGGTCTTCAAGGACGTGGACGTCTTCGACCCCGAGCGCTTCAGCCAGGCGCGCAGCGAGGACAAGGACGGCCGCTTCCACTACCTGCCCTTCGGCGGCGGCGTCCGCACCTGCCTGGGCAAGCACCTGGCCAAGCTCTTCCTGAAGGTGCTGGCGGTGGAGCTGGCCAGCACGAGCCGCTTCGAGCTGGCCAGCCGGACATTCCCGCGGATCACGCTGGTCCCCGTCCTGCACCCCGTGGACGGCCTCAGCGTCAAGTTCTTTGGCCTGGACTCCAACCAGAACAAGATCCTCACCGAGACCGAGGCCATGCTGGGGGCC
This sequence comes from Antechinus flavipes, assembly GCF_016432865.1. Taxonomy (NCBI): domain Eukaryota; kingdom Metazoa; phylum Chordata; class Mammalia; order Dasyuromorphia; family Dasyuridae; genus Antechinus; species Antechinus flavipes. The sequence goes on from NC_067399.1 coordinate 21,958,384, forward strand.
ACCGTCTAACGGGCCCCGGGCCCTCCCCCGCCCGCCTCAGCCCCCCCGGCCTGGGGGGGGAGCCGGTAAAGGAAGGGGGGGTAACAAGGAAACCTGTGTCAGTGGGGGGGGACCCCGAAGCAAGAGGGCCGAGGGGGAGGAGAGAGGCCCTCGTGGCTCTCCTCTCCTCCCCTTGGGCCCCGGGTCGTCCCCACACTATGGGGCCGGGGGGCTCTGTCCCTCCCTGGGGAGCCGGGCCCGGGCCCCCCTCCGGCTCCTCTCCCCGTCCCCGGTCTCCTCCCGGCCCGGACTCCCTCCCCCGCGTGGGGGCCCGGAGGGACCGCTGGGGCCCCGCATGCCCGCGACAGTGTTAACGTGTGGTGTTCAGTGTTTTTGGATGTTGTTTCACATTGTCCCCCGCCCCCCTTTTTCTTTCTGTTCTTCTCTGGGTTGGGGTGAGGAGGAGTCCGCAGAGTGCAGGAAGGAGCCGCCCACTTAGCGTGTTTCCTGCCCCCCTCCTCTTGCCAGGCCCCGGCCGCCCCCAGGCTTGGGGGTCACCCTGTGGCAAGGCCTTCTGGGGGATGGCCGGGAGAGCCTAAGGGCAGGGAGCCCCTCACTGCCATCCGGACGTTGGAAGTCACCTGTTGCTGCTACTCTCACTTCCCCTCCCCCCACCCCGCCAGCACGCCCCCGAAGCCCTGGGTGAGCGCCCGGCCTCCCCCTCCCCAGCCTCGAGCCAGACTCCCCTCCCCGCCCCCAGTCCCTGCCACTGAGAGCACCTGAGCTACAAGCCCCCCGCCATCCCGCGCCCCTCTATTTATTAATCAGTCCCCGGAAGCCCAGAGTTTGCAGGAGCAGAGGGTCAGCCGTGTCCTCCACTGCCCCCGGTCCCGCCGTCGCCCTCGCGCTCTCCCGAGAGGGAGGGAGGAACCCTGGTCTCCCACATCCGGGTCCCGTCTGTCACCTTCCCTGGCTCAGAGCCTTCTTCCAGGGCTCCAGGCCCCGCTTGCTGCAGCTCGCGTGGAGTCGGGGAGGGGACCTGTGGCTCGAAGCCTTCTAACCCTCTGAGGGCCACGCTGACCCCGGACTCTTCCCCTAAGTTCCCCTCCCCCCTCCTGCCCCTCCGCCTCTGGGCGGGCGAGTAGTCACAGCGAGGGCTCGGACCACATCCCGAGGGTGGAAGCTGAGGCGGTTTCGGAGCGTCTCCCCTTCCTGCCGCTCCCGGCCCTTCCCTCCTTCACATTTCCTCCACGCCGCCCGCCCATTCTCCAGAAGGAGACGGAGAGAGGGAGACAAAAGCTCCCCACCATCCTCTGCCTTCCAGACCCTTTTAAAGTCAGAGACGGAGAGGAGCTCTGAGAAAGTCACTGAAGGGGGTTCGGGGAGGGACCACCTTGTTCAGGCCCCGCTTTTCCTCTGCATCTGAAGATGCTGGGCCTGGGACAAAGGTCCCCATCCCTTCACGGTGGGTGAGGTTTGCCTGCCAGGAAGTCTCCCGTCTGAGTCCGGGGGGGAGAAGGGACGGCGGGAACGAAGGAGGGACTTGGGCTTCCTCTCCCCTCCCCAGCCCCTCCCCGCCTTTCCCTGCCAGCCCGTCCTCTCCAACGATGGGTTCAAACCCTCGGAGTCCTGGGGCAGGGTCACCCTGAAGAACGGCCCTCTGGGTAACGTGATGCGAATCGGCCATGACTTGAGGCTGCGCTCTCTGGAGCAGGGATGGAGGATTCTTCAAGGGGGTCGGTGGCTAGAAGCTTAGAGGGTGACTGGGCAGGTACCAGGGACCTGGTGCAGATGCAGGGAAGAGCCAGGAAGGAAAGAGAAGGAAGAGATCCCCAAGGCACCTAAACAGAAAGCTAGACAAAATAGCACGGACTCCAGCTTGGCCCTTGCCTGGTGGACTGCTTTCAGTTTTAGGTCAGAAGCATCCATCTGTTTGGAGTTCTATTGTCTGTCAGATGCGTGTACACACGTGTACCTCCATATGTGCGTGTGTATACACGTGTCTCTCCATATGTGCACTGTATACATGTGTATCTCCATATGTGCATGTGTATACACATGTATCTCCATATGTGCACTGTATACATGTGTATCTCCATATGTGCACGTGTATGCACATGTATCTCCACATGTGCACGTGTGTGTGTCTTTTAGCACTAGGTTTAGATGGGGGCCCTTTGGGGAATGGCATCCTAACTAATACGACTCGGCCGAGTTAAGTCCCCCCACACACAGTCACACACACAAGGCCACACCTGCAGTGGGTTTGCAGAATGAAGCACTTTTGATGTCGGGGCCAAGGTGGTGGCGCTCCCCTGCACCATCCCAACCCTGCCCAATTTGCTATAATATTATTTTATACACAAAAAAACAATTTTTTGGTTGCAGAAATGTTATAATTTGTTTTTTTGTCTGTCTTTATAAACTATTATAAGTACTATTTTTGTTATAATTCAAAATAGATATTTAGTATAAAGGGTTTTTTTGCTGTTAAATATTGTTATTTAGTAAACTATGACCCCCCTGCCCCCCATTATTGTAAACGTGGTTCAAAAATATTAATATGTTTTTATCGCGGTCGTGTTTTTTTTTTAATATTGAGCAAAGAGCGCACTCGTGTTTTTGCGTTTTCGTTTTCGTTTCGTTTTCGGTCATTGTCTGTCATGGAGCTGGTGCTGTGTGTGTGAGTATGTTCTCCGTTGTGTGGTTTTTAATATGTATATAATATTTCGTGTGGCATATTAAAAATGAATGTTGTGCGATTTGTGATCTCAAACATAATCCATGTGGCTATTTTATAGACTTCCATAATAAAAAAGAGGGGACTCTGTGTCTGAATTTCCTTCTCTTTTTTGGACTTGGCCTTTGCTTTCCAGAGATCTGCAGGAGGGGGAGAGGGACACAGCTTTGCCATTGTCCTGCCGCGTAACCGGAGCTAGAATGGGGGGAGTGACCAGGAATTGACCCAGGCACCGTAATTTAGGGGGCACTGACAGCTGGGAGACTTCTCGGCACCCTAGAGGCAAAATGAGTTAAGCACCTGGTTAGCAACGGTGCTCAATGAAAATAAAAGCTGCAGAGCAGGGCTTCCTTCCCTGGCAGACAGAGTTTAGGGAGCTCCTTCCCTGCCCCTGATAGGGGGCTCTCCCCCCTCCATTCCAACTTGGCCGCTGGATGCCTGGGATCTCCCCTCCCACAGGGCTCGGGGACACGTTGTTCCCGAAGAGCCGATTCGAGATCCTATTCCTTCCAGGCCCCCTCTGTGCCCATCGCCCCCGGAGGAGTCCCTGGTTCTGCTTTTGCCCAGACCCTTCCCTTCCTTTAAAGAGCCGGAAGCATTCAGGAAGGGCCAGCCACTGTTCCAGGTGCCAGGGACACAAACGCAAGAGCAACCCCAGGGCCGCTCCCCTGGGATGGGTGTGTATGGGGCGGATGCAAGGCGGCCCGTGGCTCAATGTGTATCAGCATCACTCACTGCCAAAGTCCTTTCAGAGAGGGAAGCGGGAGAGTCGGGAACGGCCGCGGGGCGGCGAGCGCTCGAGAGATGTCTCGGTGGGGAAACGGATTCCGAGGACGGGGCTCAGGAAGCCGAGGGCTCCGGCAGGAGGGGCCCGAGGAAGGTGGATGAGGGGCTTCCGCCAGTCCCTCGGCTCCCACTTCATGGGATCAAAGCATCCCTAGCTCGCTCACGGAGGAGGAAATGGGCCCAGAGAGGGCAAGTCTGAGCTTACACGGGGGCAAAGGGCAAACCTGGACTGGACCCCAGTCCCTACCCCAGAGCCTGCGGGACCGTCCCTTACGATGCCTGGGGAGGCCCTCCTGGGGACCTTCCCGATGGCACAGGACCCGCTGCTCCTCCCTCTGCCAGGCTCGGGACGGAACCGCGGCTCCATTTCTCCCAGGGCCCTCTCCTCGGGCCGAGAATCTGTCCGGGAGGGTTCCCAGACCCAGGGAGGGCACCGTCCAGAAGAGAGGGCCCCGAAGGAGCACAGAGATAACGCCGTCCTGAGCACATCACCGAGCCGGGCAGGTAACAAGCACCGGATCCAGGGGAAAAAGCACCGCGTGGGACGTGTGGGCCAGAAAGGGCAGCAGAAGCCAGGGCGGGCATCAGAACCACAGGGCATGTGCCTCTGCCCTCAGGGCTCCCGGGCACGTGCCCACCACCCTCACCCTGCTCTCTCCTTCCCAGACCCGGCCCCGGCCTCCTTCTCGGGCCACCCTGGGAAGCCAGGCCTGCGAGTCCTGGGCCTGTTTTGGAAAAGGTAGCGGTCCCTGATTCCCATCCAAACCACCTCCCTGAGACCCAGGACAAGCAACCTCAGTGTTTGCCCTTGACCGGCCAACCATTTGCTATCTAATTACGGGGACTGGAGTCCCCCTGACCCCCCATGGAGGGCAGATTGACGCAGGATCCCACCCTTGTGGGAGGGAGGAATCCCGCCTGGGTTTCCGACCCATGTGACTGGGGTGAGAGCCAACATTCCTTTCGCTGGGTCCCCCCTCCCCCTGAGCCCGGCTCCTGGCCCGGGACGGGGGTCAGGCCCGGGACCCACAGCCCCCCCCTCCTGGTGCCATGGGCCACACCACAGAAGAGAGGTTTATTTGCACTTTGGAAAGAACACACACACACACACACACACACACACACACACACACATCCCCCTCAGTAAGTTCTTTCCCTTCTCCTGAGGCTCCTGTGGAAATCTGGAATTTTTTTGCCCAGTCTCCACCCAGTTGTGAACTTTCTCTCGGCTGTGTCACCTTCTGCCAAAGGCCCGAGGGGGAGGGCGGGCGGCCGCGGCGCGAGCTACCTGGCTCCCAGAACTCGCTGACCGCAAGCTTGGGCAGGGGGCCTACCCACACAGGACCTCAGTTTCCCTCCCCTTACCCTGCAGGAGAATGTTCTGGGAAAGCACTGTGGGGACTGAAAGCAGCAGAGCCTTCCTGACAGAGAGAGCATTTCTAAAAGTGCGTCCAGTTCTTCAGATGGATTATAGCAGAATCACCTCAGATTGGGTGCTCTTTGGGGCTGGGCCTGTGTCTCCCCCATCAGATCAACCCCACCCTCAAAGTCGGGGGCCGCTGCCACCCCCTTAGAGCAGGGGATCCCTGAGGGTGTGTGCCCCCCATGAGACCCTGGGCTCCCTGAAGGTGTGTGTCTCCCCATGAGACCCTGGGCTCCCTGAGGATGTATGTTTCCCCATGAGACCCTGGGCTCCCTGAAGGTGTGTGTCTCCCCATGAGACCCTGGGCTCCCTGAAGGTGTGTGTCTCCCCATGAGACCCTGGGCTCCCTGAGAGCAGGACTTGTGTCTCCCCATGAGACCCTGGCTCCCTGAGAGGAGGACCTGTGTCTCCCCATGAGACCCTGGGCTCCCTGAAGGTGTGTGTCTCCCCATGAGACCCTGGGCTCCCTGAAGGTGTGTGTCTCCCCATGAGACCCTGGGCTCCCTGAAGGTGTGTGTCTCCCCATGAGACCCTGGGCTCCCTGAGAGCAGGACTTGTGTCTCCCCCATGAGACCCTGGGCTCCCTGAGAGGAGGACCTGTGTCTCCCTATCAGACCCTGGGCTCCCTGAGAGCAGGACCTGTGTCTCCCCATGAGACCCTGGGCTCCCTGAAGGTGTGTGTCTCCCCATGAGACCCTGGGCTCCCTGAAGGTGTGTGTCTCCCCATGAGACCCTGGCTCCCTGAGAGCAGGACTTGTGTCTCCCCATGAGACCCTGGGCTCCCTGAGAGGAGGACCTGTGTCTCCCCATGAGACCCTGGGCTCCCTGAAGGTGTGTGTCTCCCCATGAGACCCTGGGCTCCCTGAAGGTGTGTGTCTCCCCATGAGACCCTGGGCTCCCTGAAGGTGTGTCTCCCCATGAGACCCTGGGCTCCCTGAGAGCAGGACTTGTGTCTCCCCATGAGACCCTGGGCTCCCTGAGAGGAGGACCTGTGTCTCCCTATCAGACCCTGGGCTCCCTGAGAGCAGGACCTGTGTCTCCCCATGAGACCCTGGGCTCCCTGAGGATGTATGTTTCCCCATGAGACCCTGGGCTCCCTGAAGGTGTGTGTCTCCCCATGAGACCCTGGGCTCCCTGAAGGTGTGTGTCTCCCCATGAGACCCTGGGCTCCCTGAGAGCAGGACTTGTGTCTCCCCCATGAGACCCTGGGCTCCCTGAGAGGAGGACCTGTGTCTCCCCCATGAGACCCTGGGCTCCCTGAAGGTGTGTGTCTCCCCATGAGACCCTGGGCTCCCTGAAGGTGTGTCTCCCCATGAGACCCTGGGCTCCCTGAAGGTGTGTGTCTCCCCATGAGACCCTGGCTCCCTGAGAGGAGGACCTGTGTCTCCCCCATGAGACCCTGGGCTCCCTGAGAGGAGGACCTGTGTCTCCCTATCAGACCCTGGGCTCCCTGAAAGCAGGACCTGTGTCTCCCCATGAGACCCTGGCTCCCTGAAGGTGTGTGTCTCCCCATGAGACCCTGGCTCCCTGAAGGTGTGTGTCTCCCCATGAGACCCTGGGCTCCCTGAGAGCAGGACTTGTGTCTCCCCCATGAGACCCTGGGCTCCCTGAGAGGAGGACCTGTGTCTCCCCCATGAGACCCTGGGCTCCCTGAAGGTGTGTGTCTCCCCATGAGACCCTGGGCTCCCTGAGAGCAGGACTTGTGTCTCCCCCATGAGACCCTGGGCTCCCTGAGAGGAGGACCTGTGTCTCCCCCATGAGAGCCTGGGCTCCCTGAAGGTGTGTGTCTCCCCATGAGACCCTGGGCTCCCTGAAGGTGTGTGTCTCCCCATGAGACCCTGGGCTCCCTGAGGATGTATGTTTCCCCATGAGACCCTGGCTCCCTGAAGGTGTGTCTCCCCATGAGACCCTGGGCTCCCTGAAGGTGTGTGTCTCCCCATGAGACCCTGGCTCCCTGAAGGTGTATGTCTCCCCATGAGACCCTGGGCTCCCTGAAGGTGTGTGTCTCCCCATGAGACCCTGGGCTCCCTGAGAGCAGGACTTGTGTCTCCCCCATGAGACCCTGGGCTCCCTGAGAGGAGGACCTGTGTCTCCCTATCAGACCCTGGGCTCCCTGAGAGCAGGACCTGTGTCTCCCCCATCAGACCCTGGGCTCTCTGAAGGTATGTGTCTCCCCCATGAGACCCTGGGCTCCTGAGAGGAGGACCTGTGTCTCCCCCATGAGACCCTGGGCTCCCTGAGAGGAGGACCTGTGTCTCCCCATGAGACCCTGGGCTCCCTGAAGGTGTGTGTCTCCCCATGAGACCCTGGGCTCCCTGAAGGTGTGTGTCTCCCCATGAGACCCTGGGCTCCCTGAGAGCAGGACTTGTGTCTCCCCCATGAGACCCTGGGCTCCCTGAGAGGAGGACCTGTGTCTCCCCATGAGACCCTGGGCTCCCTGAAGGTGTGTGTCTCCCCATGAGACCCTGGGCTCCCTGAAGGTGTGTGTCTCCCCATGAGACCCTGGGCTCCCTGAAGGTGTGTGTCTCCCCATGAGACCCTGGGCTCCCTGAGAGCAGGACTTGTGTCTCCCCATGAGACCCTGGGCTCCCTGAGAGGAGGACCTGTGTCTCCCTATCAGACCCTGGGCTCCCTGAGAGCAGGACCTGTGTCTCCCCATGAGACCCTGGGCTCCCTGAGGATGTATGTTTCCCCATGAGACCCTGGGCTCCCTGAAGGTGTGTGTCTCCCCATGAGACCCTGGGCTCCCTGAAGGTGTGTGTCTCCCCATGAGACCCTGGGCTCCCTGAGAGCAGGACTTGTGTCTCCCCCATGAGACCCTGGGCTCCCTGAGAGGAGGACCTGTGTCTCCCCCATGAGACCCTGGGCTCCCTGAAGGTGTGTGTCTCCCCATGAGACCCTGGGCTCCCTGAAGGTGTGTGTCTCCCCATGAGACCCTGGGCTCCCTGAAGGTGTGTGTCTCCCCATGAGACCCTGGGCTCCCTGAGAGGAGGACCTGTGTCTCCCCCATGAGACCCTGGGCTCCCTGAGAGGAGGACCTGTGTCTCCCTATCAGACCCTGGGCTCCCTGAAAGCAGGACCTGTGTCTCCCCATGAGACCCTGGGCTCCCTGAAGGTGTGTGTCTCCCCATGAGACCCTGGGCTCCCTGAAGGTGTGTGTCTCCCCATGAGACCCTGGGCTCCCTGAGAGCAGGACTTGTGTCTCCCCCATGAGACCCTGGGCTCCCTGAGAGGAGGACCTGTGTCTCCCCCATGAGACCCTGGGCTCCCTGAAGGTGTGTGTCTCCCCATGAGACCCTGGGCTCCCTGAGAGCAGGACTTGTGTCTCCCCCATGAGACCCTGGGCTCCCTGAGAGGAGGACCTGTGTCTCCCCCATGAGAGCCTGGGCTCCCTGAAGGTGTGTGTCTCCCCATGAGACCCTGGGCTCCCTGAGAGGAGGACCTGTGTCTCCCCCATGAGACCCTGGGCTCCCTGAGAGGAGGACCTGTGTCTCCCCCATGAGAGCCTGGGCTCCCTGAAGGTGTGTGTCTCCCCATGAGACCCTGGGCTCCCTGAGAGGAGGACCTGTGTCTCCCCCATGAGACCCTGGGCTCCCTGAGAGGAGGACCTGTGTCTCCCTATCAGACCCTGGGCTCCCTGAGAGCAGGACCTGTGTCTCCCCATGAGACCCTGGGCTCCCTGAAGGTGTGTGTCTCCCCATGAGACCCTGGGCTCCCTGAAGGTGTGTGTCTCCCCATGAGACCCTGGGCTCCCTGAGAGCAGGACTTGTGTCTCCCCCATGAGACCCTGGGCTCCCTGAGAGGAGGACCTGTGTCTCCCCCATGAGACCCTGGGCTCCCTGAGAGGAGGACCTGTGTCTCCCCCATGAGACCCTGGGCTCTCTGAGAGGAGGACCTGTGTCTCCCCCATGAGACCCTGGGCTCCCTGAAGGTGTATGTCTCCCCATGAGACCCTGGGCTCCCTGAAGGTGTGTGTCTCCCCATGAGACCCTGGGCTCCCTGAGAGCAGGACTTGTGTCTCCCCCATGAGACCCTGGGCTCCCTGAGAGGAGGACCTGTGTCTCCCTATCAGACCCTGGGCTCCCTGAGAGCAGGACCTGTGTCTCCCCATCAGACCCTGGGCTCTCTGAAGGTATGTGTCTCCCCCATGAGACCTTGGGCTCCCTGAGGGCAGGACTTGTGTCTCCTCCATCACAACAGGAGCTTCCTGGGACTCTGTCACTGCAGCCTCACAGTATGGTAGAAAGAAATTTGGAGTTGTAGATGTACACTCAATTCAAACTCCAGGCTCTATAATTTATCCAACTATGGGACTTTTTTGGCAAACCACATAAATTTTCAAGGCCTCCATTTTCTCATCTGTAAAATGAATGGCTTTTACTACTTAGCCAGTGAGCTTTTTTTTTAAGTTAAAATTTCTTTTTTTATTGTGAATCCAACAATCACAACTATTGCAAGACACACAAAGGAATGGGGAAGAGACCTGTGCAAGAAACGATGAACTTCTACTGAACAGTTTATTATAAAAACATACAAGTATGTTTAAACATTTGTATAAAAGCTTGGCAACAGAATAACAAATGACTCTTTCAGCATCTTTGTGTCTCTTCTTCGCCCTTCCCTCCTCTGTGCTCCTTTTCAAAATGTTGCATTGATGTTTTCTTTGTCTTGTCTATCCCTACCGACTGATGGGTCCAACCCTCCGTTGGTTTTGGATCTTATTTTTTCAATTAACAAGCATTACTTTTTATTAATATGTCTCTCCCACTCCTGTCTCTTCCACTTGAATGAATGAAAAAGAAACAAAACAAAAACCAAAGGCGAATCCCTTGAGTTACATAAACACAGCCCCACCAAACCAGCTCCCACAGTGGCCATGTCCAAAAAGGCACGTCTCTTTCTGCATTTTAAGTTAATCGCCTTTCCGCCAGCAGGTGAGTGGTGAGCTTCACATTCATTCTTTGTGACTTGCGGTTTATCATTTTGTGGATCTCGTCTTTCAAAGTTCTCATCTTTCAAAGTTGTTTTTCTCCATAATGTTATCATTGTATAAATTAGTATCTTGGTTCTGCTCACTTCACACTGCAGCAATTCATTCAAGTCTTACCAGTTTCCTCTGAAATTGTCCTTTTCATCATCTCTAGAGGTCTGCTCCATGAGATGCCCCCTGAGGTGCCTGCCGGCTCTAATATTCCATCACGTTCCTATACCAACATTTGTTTAGCTATTCCCCCATGTGGAGGGTATTTTTTCAGTTTTGAGATTTTGACTACTATGAAAATAGTGACAGATATTTTTGTAAACAGATACTCTTCCTCCTTCTTTAGCTTTTTGGGGAGTATAGACCTAATACTGGCACAACTGAGGCCAAAAGGTGCTATATTTGGGATCTCTCTGAGCACTGATCCGAGTTACTGGATCAATGCTCAACTCCATCCCAGTATATTTTCCTCATCTTTGCCATTCTAATGGGTGCGAGATAGAACCTTCAAGTTGCTTTATTTTGGATTGATCTAATTATTAGTGATTTAGAACATGATTGCGGAAGACTTCTGTCTCTTGAAGCATTTATCTTTTGGGGAATGGCTCTTAAATTTATAAATTTGAATCATGTCTCTTGGTCTTGGATATGCGACTTTTATCAGAGAAATTTGTTATAAAGATTATTTTTCTTCCTGTTTCCCATTTCCCTCATAATTTTTACTATACTGAATTTGATTACTTTTTCAATCTTATATAAGTGACATTGTCCACTTCAACTTCTGATCCTTTCTATTACTTGTTTAAATACGAACTCTTCCTTATTCCATAGATACAAAAGTAATTTTTCCATAGTCCTAATTTGTTTTATGATGTGACTTTTTATAACTAGGTCATGTATCCATTAAGTGTTTATACGTTGTGAGATCTTGGTCTGAAGCGGATTTATGCTGGACTGACGTCCAGTTTTTCCAGAAATGTTTGCATTTTACTTTTATTCTTTCAGTCAGTATCTGACATCTTTGGATTTATCAAACACTAGGCTCTACGTTCGCTTGCTTGTTTCTATATATTATATATCTGATCTGCAGCAGGTACTCAAATTTTTAAAAAGCATCAAATTACTTGAATAATTATTATTTTGTAATATAATTTGAAATCTGACTCCTTTTCTTCCCAATTTTTTCATTATTACTCTTGAAATTTCTTCTTCCATAGGAATTTCATCATTTTCCTTCCAAGTCTATAAAATATTCTTTGGGGAGTTTGCTCAGTATAGCATTAAATAAATAAATTAATTTAAGTAGCACTATCACTTTTATTATATTGGCTGGACTTAGCTATAAGAAAAATTCATGTTTTTTCAATGATTTATGTCTTTTTAGACTATTGAATCTGAACTTAAAAAAAAAAGCAAAACCTCCCATTTTTAATGTCTGTATTTTGATAAAATTGACGTCCTTTGTTAATTATATGCAATTTAATTTTAAATTTTAAAACACTATTCTCTCTCTCTTTTTTTTTATTTTTTATTTTAATAGCCTTTTATTTACAGGTTATATGTATGGGTAACTTTACAGCATTGACAATTGCCAAACCTCTTGTTCCAATTTTTCCCCTCCTTCCTCCCACCCTCTCCCCTAGATGGCAGGATGACCAGTAGATGTTAAATATATTAAAATATAAATTAGATACACAATAAGTATACATGACCAAACCGTTATTTTGCTGTACAAAAAGAATCGGACTCTGAAATATTGTACAATTAGCCTGTGAAGGAAATAAAAAATGCAGGCGGGCAAAAATATAGGGATTTGGAATTCAATGTAATGGTTCACACTCATTTCCCAGAGTTCTTTTGCTGGTGTAGCTGCTTCAGTTCATTCCTGCTCCATTGGAACTGATTTGGTTCATCTCATTGCTGAGGATGGCCACGTCCATCAGAATTGGTCATCATATAGTATCATTGTTGAAGTATATAATGATCTCCCGGCCCTGCTCGTAAAACACTATTCTCAAAAGAAGGTTGTAGATTTTATTAAACTGCTAAAAATGACACAAAATTGAGACCCAATCCTTCCTACACCCAAACTTTTTTGGGGGTTTTCTTGGTGAAATTATTAGAGTAGTTTGCAATATGCTTCTCCAGCTCATTTTATAAACAAGGAAACTGAGGGTGAAGTGATTGGCCCAGGCTCACACAGCTACTGAGTGCATAAGGCCAGATTGAACTCTCCAGGCCCCACTCTATCCCCTGAAGCACCTAGCTACCCCAAGTCTCCAGATTTCTATTTTATTTTATTTTATTTATTTTTTATTTTTTAATAGCTTTTTATTTACAAGATATATGCATGGGTAATTTAACAGCATTGACAATTGCCAACCTTTTGTTCCAATTTTTCCCCTCCTTTCCCCCACCCCCTCCCCCAAATGGCAGGTTGACCAATACATGTTAAATATGTTAAAGTATAGATTAAATACAAAATAAAAATAAATCAGACTTCTATTATAAAGAGACTCTGATATTTCATTCTAGCTTTACATGGGCTTTCTCTACTTCTTGGTCACTTCCCCCCCCCCTTTGCTATTTTCAATCTCTAGATTTTACAGTTGTGAAAACTGGGACCAAGGGAGGCCTACTAACTCACATGGCTGGTGAGCAGCTTGAGTCAAGATCTAATCCTATTACTTGCCATCTGGGAAGGGGATGGACAGGAAAGGGGGTGAAATTGGAACACAAGGTTTTTCGAGGGTCAATGTTGAAAAATTATCCTTGCATATGTTTTGGAAATAAAAAGCTTCAATTGAAAAAAAAAAGATCTAATCCTAATAATTAGAGTTATCAAAAAGTAGAATGAGCTGCCTCAGGAGGTCAGGATTTCTTTCTTAAATATTCTTCAAGCAGAGGCTGGATGACTATTTATCAGGTATGGGATAGTGATGATAATTTTGAACAGTTTGAACTAGACTGGGAGTTCTTAAGCTTTTTTGTGTCCTGGACCCCACAGGCAATATAGATGTGTGTGTGTGTGTGTGTATCTATCAATAAGATGGCTAATTATGGAGTGGGATCACCAGTGGGTCCCCAGAGTAGCTATACAATGTCAATGTACAATCACGTACATCTCTAGGTCAGTGTACAGTGACCTAGAGAGGATGCTCATGGCACATTGGATGGACGTTGTCGGACAGATCCGTAGAAGGACATGGAGAGAAGAAGAGATTGGATGGAATGAGACAATCGCTACATGTGTTGTGGCAAAAAGCAGCTCTTGGAAATGGCAGAGCATTTCCTACAATGTCTCTGGTCCATGTCCTGAGCGTTCTGTCTCCTTATCTCTTTCAATCGCCATCCTACATTTCCTTCTGGGGTCAGCCTTTGCCTCTTTTATGAAGCCTTTTCTGATCTCCCTAACACTGCTCCCCACCTGAAAGTTCGCCCTTTGCTTCCCTTCTTAAGGACGCTGTGTCTGGATTTCTTCTTTTCCTTATTATATTCAACCTGTTTCTGCCTTCTTACTAGATCATAAATCCCTTGAGGGCAGAGATTGAGTTGTTTATTAATCTTGTTGACAGTGCTGAGTATAGTCACATAGTGGGTTCTTAATAAATGTTTGGGGCAGCTAGGAGGCACAGTGGGAAGAGCCCTAGACCTGAAATCAGGAAGACTTCTTGAGTTCAAATCTCAGACCAGACACTTCCTAGTTGTGTGACCCTGGGCAAGTCACTTAACCCTGTTTGCCTCAGTTTCCTCATCTGTAAATGGGCTAGAGAAGAAAATGGCAAACCACTCCAATAGCTTTGCCAGGAAAAGCCCAAATGAGGTCAAGAAGAGTCATATAGAATTGCACAATGACTGAAAACAAAGAAAAGTGAATTGTTAGAGATTTTGGACAAATCTAAACCTGGTATGGAAGAAATAAAGGGAGTGCCAAAGCCTTGGGCTAGGTTCAAGGGGCTAATTCTAAGAGTTGGTGAAATGATCAGCCTCTTCTATCCTTTACCCAACATTTAGCAGCAGATGCTTCCTGAATGGAAAATTATGTGGCAATCATTATAGCCAGGTCTTTAAACACTAAAAATAAAACCCATTGTACAGCTCACGTATGTATGTATGTAATGTCCGGACTAGCTCTCTGGAGGATCTTGGGACCAGCCTTGGTCTTAGTGGAGGAGTGCAGGAGGCAGGAGAGCCACGAAGACGGTCAAAGATGGAATGTCTCATTTCCAGTCCTATAAAGATATTTGAACCAATTGTCCAATGGACTCATTAACTCCTCATCCCTGAGATTACCCTGGCCAAAACACCCTGTCCATTGTGGTCTTCTCTGTTAAAATGTAAAGTCCTTGAGGGCAGAGAGCCTCTTTCTGAGTGTGTCCACTTTGCTGAAGTCAATGGCAGGATACTCTGTGACAACCAGCCTGACTCTCACTTGTATCTGATTCTCAGGGCATATCTGCCATGTTCCCTCAGGAGTTATCTCGGAGGACTTGGGAGTGTCTTTCTAATGCACAATGGATCACGAGCCCCCACCGGTGTGCTTCTTAACATGATTACAAGTAGATATCAATTAGTCAGTCAGGCTTAATGATCAAAAGGTATTGGATAAGGCTGTAAAATAAAAATTAATACAAAACACTCAAAGCCTATGAGATACACTCCCACCAATCTAGAGTTCAGGGGGATCTGGGCTCAAGATCAGAGAGCACATATGGCAAAGCATCCTCTCACAAGTTCTGGAAGTATTTTTTTTTCAGGAGTCCTGAAGATGTTCCTTGTAGATATGGAGCAGCTTATCTGATGAGCTCTTTGTAGTACCTTGTATTTATGTTTAGTCTGTCCTTGGCTCCTAATGCACAAACTGCCATCAGTTGTCATTGTCCCAGGAACACGGCTGGGACAGTAGAGAAAAGCCCAAACCTTCTTGTCCTACAAAGATCATAGGGTCTCTCCTGAAGAAATAGGGAGAAGGAGGAAGCACTCTCCCCCCTTCCCCATCTTCTTAGGTGTTAGCCAGAATCCTCATACTCTTCCAGGCCCGCAAATGTCTGGCTCTCACTAGTTCTATGATTTTATGCAGACTTCTGAGGATGTAACCACGTGTCACAGCCAATCCTAGCAGTCCATCCAACTCCATCATCCTAGGGTGTTGTCCGGGCCATGTTCATACTTAATGGATAATTTAGCCTGTTATTACCTGATAAATGTCTCGAGGTGGGAATCTTATCACTTCCTTTAAATGGGTTGGGTCCAGGTGGATTCCCATCCTTGTACCTGACACATAGCAAGTGATTAATAAATGTTTTTTTTTATTCACTCATTCCTTCTATGCCTTAGTTTCCTGATCTGTAAAAGAGCAATGACAATTAGAAAAACATAACTCCTTGAAGATAGTGCTTTTTAAATTTTGAACTTTTGATCCCTAGCATCTAGAGCAATGTCTTTTTTTAAAATTTTATTTTTTAAAATAACTTTTTATTGACAGAACCCATGTCAAGGTAATTTTTTACAACATTATCCCTTGCACTCACTTCTGTTCTGATTTTTCCCCTTCCTCCCTCCTCCCCCTCCCCCAGATGGCAAGCAGTCCTTTACATGTTGAGTAGGTTACAGTATATCCTAGATACAATATATGTGTGCAGAACCGAACAGTTCTCTTGTTGCACAGGGAGAATTGGATTCGGAAGGTAGAAATAACCCGGGAAGAAAAACAAAAATGCAAACAATTATATTCATTTCCCAGTGTTCTTTCTTTAGGTGTAGCTGCTTCTGTCCATCATTGATCAATTGAAACTCAGGTCTCTTTGGCAAAGAAATCCATTTCCATCAGAATACATCCTCAAACAGTATCGTTGTTGAAGTGTATAATGATCTTTTGGTTTTGTAGAGCAACGTCTTTTACAAAATATACTCAATAAAAAGTCTGAATTCGATTGACATCGATTGGGCAACACCACAACGCTGGAAGTGGCATAGAGGGTAGAGGTTTTCTGGCTCTGTATTACTGTTACAGAGTCATTTCTGATCCTTCATGATCCCATTTGAGATTTTCTTCCCAGTCCCAATCCACTGTTTCCTTCTCTGGCTCATTTTACAGATGAGAAAACTGAGGCAAGCAGGGTGAAGTGACTTGCCCAGGATCACACAGACTGGGTGGATTCCAAAACTAGTGCCCTATCTCCACTGTGCCATCTAGCTGCCCTCTTCACTCAGTATACCTTCCACAATACTGCAAGTAGGAGCTGTTAGAGAAGCTCATGGTCATTATTCTTGGGATGTTGCATGTGCAGTCACGCAGGGGTATGGCCCCTCTGTGCCAGCAGGTGATGACCCCTTTGAACAGACACCTGGTAACTTCCTTGTGTCTGGAATTCAAAGATAACAGAGCTTAGCATCATTATTTAAGTTAAAAGGGACTTTAGAGGCCATCAAATCCAATCTCCCTCTTTTATTTTATTTTATTTTTTTTGAAAGCTTTTTATTTTCAAAACATATATATGGATATTTTTTCAACATTGACCCTTGTGTAGCCTTGTGTTTCAAATTTTCCCCTCCTTCCCCTCACT
This sequence comes from Antechinus flavipes, assembly GCF_016432865.1. Taxonomy (NCBI): domain Eukaryota; kingdom Metazoa; phylum Chordata; class Mammalia; order Dasyuromorphia; family Dasyuridae; genus Antechinus; species Antechinus flavipes. The sequence continues at coordinate 21,974,859 of NC_067399.1, forward strand.
CCCTCCCCTAGATGTAAGCAATCCAATATATGTTACACATGTTAAAATATATATTAAACCCAATATATGTATACATATTTATAATATATAATATTAATATTATAATATACTATATATAATCATAATATAATATACGGTAATAATATACTGTATAAATATGTATACAGTTATCTTGCTGTACAAGAAAAATCAGATCAAGAAAGAAGAAAAAACCAAAAATGCAAGCAAACAACAACAGAAAGAGTGGAAATGTCATGTTGTGGCCTACACTCAGTTCCCACAATCCTCTCTCTGGGTGTAGATGGCTCTCTTCATCATAAGATCATTGAAACTGGACACAGTCATCTCATTGTTGGAAAGCAATCTCCCTCTTTTACAGAAGAAAAAACTGACTTGCCCAATTCTGCACTGGCGTCAGTCTTCAAACCCAGATCCCTGATTCCACTCTTTTTTTTTTTTATCATACCATTCTTACATTTGAGAAGTACTTTGCAGACTTTGATTCCCTTGGGCTGCAAAAGCTCCCAGCTTGGGTATAGTGGCAAGGTGGGGTGGGGCAGGGATGCAGGAGGCTCCCAGACTCTTTCCACATCCATCCTTCCCACTTGATTTGGAAACATGACCTAGCCCTTCTCCCAGTCACTTTCATTTCCTGATCAGGATAATACCCTCAGGCAATGTCCTATATCTCTGAGGTCACATTCCAGAGGTCCCAGGAAGGAGAAAGGAAGGGGAAGAAAAAGACTAGACAACTCCTTTTTCCCCTTTCCTCCTGTTCCCAAACTCTAGTTAATCAAAATGATGGGAGATGAAATGATGGATCCTGGAATGGGAAGGGATCTGAAATAGCTCTACAAATGGGAGCTGGGTGTAGCTCAGGAAGGATTTCAAATGCCAGGCTGAGTTATTTTATCTCAGAGGAAATGGGGAAAAGTCATGAGCAGGGATTTAACCTGGTCAAATCCAATTGTGTTGCAGGAAAATGAATTTGCCAGTTGTTTGGAGTATGGTCTGTAGAGGAAGAGACTGGGAACAGAAAGCCAGTGAGGAGGTGACTGTGATAGCCCTGGTGGAAATGATGAGCATCTGAACTAAAGTATTGGCTGCACGAGTGAAGAGTTGGAGGACACACATTCAAGAGATGCTGTGGGGGTGGAATTTGACAAGACTTGGACACCGATTTTGAAAGATGAGGGAGAGTAAGGGGTCAAGGATGACTCTGAAGTTGGGAGCCTAGATAACTGGTGACCTCTACAGAAATAGGGAACTTTGTAAGAGGGACACTTTTTTTTTTTTTCTATAGGAGAAAATCCACTGAGCATTGTTGAATTAGAAATTCTGGCATATCCAGCAGGAGCTATCCAACAGGAAATTAATCCTTCAGCTACATGATAATCTTTCATAAGATCATGCTTATACAGTGTATAGTTTTTCTCCTCCACTAGGAAGTTCCTCGGAACCAGTAATAGATTGTATGAAGGAATGCAAGGAAAACAGTTCACCTACATTTTAGCTAAAACTCTTAACAGTCTTTTTTGATATTCTTGGGGAAAAGATGAGAGAAGTGGTTTAGAAGACAGTACAATTATTTGGATTCAGAACTAATGAAGTGGCTAAAAACAAACCAAAAAAAGACATGAAAGATTTGACATCAACTTGGAAGGTCTTGAGTGGATGGCCTCGGGGATCCTATGCTATTTATTTAACATTTATACCTGCAACTTAGATAAAGATGCATTTGGCATGTTTATTATATGCCAATGACACAAGCTGGGAAAAATAGTGAACATATGTAATGACAGAGTCAGGATTCAAAGAGATCATGTCAAATGAAATGACATGAAATTGAATGGATAAAGGAAAAATCTTACACAAAAGTTCACAAAGTTATCGGAAGCACTATAAGATGTAAGAAGTATGGTGAGATAGCTGTTTATCTAAAAATGATCTGAAGGGTCTTGGTGAACTACAGTCTCTCCATGAATTAGCAGTGTGGTTTTGTTCTTTGTTCATTCTTTTTTTTTTTTTTCCTTTTTCTTTTTTCTCTTCTCCACATTAGGGGGGAAGACACAAATATGTATGTAATATAAAATCATTCTCCATACTTCTGTTTATCAGTTCTTTTTCTGGTTGTAAATAGCATTATTTTCATTTTTTCATTTGTCCTTTGTAGTTAATTTGGATATTTATAATAATTAAAATGATTATTCACTCAAAGTTGTTCATAAGACAATATTGCTATTGCTATACATAGTATTCTCTTGATTCTGCACATTTCACTCTTTTTCATGCAAATCTTTCCATGTTTTTCTGAAATCATTGAACTCAACATTTATTAAAATATAGTACTATTTCATCATAACATCATTATATATCAAAATTTGCTTATCCATTATGCAACTGATGGGCATCTCTGAATTTTCCAGTTCTTTGATAACACAAAGAGAACTACTATAAATATTTTAGAACATATAGGCTTATTCTCCAATTGATAAATGGTCAAAGGATATGAACAGACAATTTTCAGAGGATGAAATTGAAACTATTACCACTCATATGAAAGAGTGTTCCAAATCATTATTGATCAGAGAAATGCAAATTAAGACAACTCTGAGATACCACTATACACCTGTCAGATTGGCTAAGATGACAGGAAAAAATAATGATGAATGTTGGAGGGGATGCGGGAAAACTGGGACACTGATGCATTGTTGGTGGAATTGTGAACGAATTCAACCATTCTGGAGAGCAATCTGGAATTATGCCCAAAAAGTTATCAAATTGTGCATACCCTTTGATCCAGAAGTGTTTCTATTGGGCTTATATCCCAAAGAAATACTAAAGAAGGGAAAGGGACCTGTATGTGCCAAAATGTTTGTGGCAGCCCTGTTTGTAGTGGCTAGAAACTGGAAAATGAATGGATACCCATCAATTGGAGAATGGCTGGGTAAATTGTGGTATATGAATGTTATGGAATATTATTGTTCTGTAAGAAATGACCAGCAGGATGAATACAGAGAGACCTGGAGAGACTTACATGAACTGATGCTAAGTGAAATGAGCAGAACCAGGAGATCATTATATACTTTGACAACGATATTGTATGAGTACATATTTTGATGGAAGTGGATTTTTTTGACAAAGAGACCTAATTGAGTTTCAATTGATAAATGACGGACAGAAGCAGCTACACTCAAAGAAAGAACACTGGGAAATGAATGTGAACTATCTGCATTTTTGTTTTTCTTTCTGGGTTATTTATATCTTCTGAATCCAATTTTCCCTGTGCAACAAGAGAACTGTTTGGTTCTGCAAACATATATTGTATCTAGGATATACTGCAACATATCTAACATATATAGGACTGCTTGCCATCTAGGGGAGGGGGTGGAGGGAGGGAGGGGAAAAATCGGAACAGAAACGAGTGCAAGGGATAATGTTGTAAAAAAATTACCCTGGCATGGATTCTGTCAATATAAAGTAATTATTAAATAAAAAATTTAAAAAAAAGAACATATAGGTTTTTTTTTCCTTTTCCCCTAATCCTCATTGGAAATAGACATAGTAGTGGTATTGTTGGGTCGAAGAATATAGACAAGTTTAATAACTCTTTGGGGATAATTCCAGATTACTCTCCAAAATGATTGGATCGGTTCACAATGAATGTGTCCCGATTTCTCCACAACTCCTCCAACATTTGTCACTTTCCCCTTTAATTGTTTTAATTGGTATAAAAAGATTTCTCAAAGTTTATTTAATTTGAATTCTTTACTTTCTTTAATTCTCTAGTTATTTGATCTCTTTTAGTGATTGCTTTTGAAAGAGAAGTGGAACCTTAAGTGACTAATTTATAGTCATTTAATTTTATATTACATGCATTTTAATTCATAGATCATAGAAGGCAGTCAGGCAGAACTAAGAAAGACAGAGAAGTGGAGGCAGGCTGTCTTGTGGAGAACACTGAAACCAAGATCCGGAAGGCCTCCAGAAAACTAGCCAAGCCCCAAGTGAAGGAGATAAGACTTTGAAGGAGACAATAAAAGATTTGGACTTTAATACTTGGCTGCTTTTGGGGTCATTATTGAACTGAAATGAAGGCTGCTTCCAGAAGCCTCCCAAGAAGTCTGCTCCCAGAGAACATTACATTTTAGAGAAGAATATTACATTTTGGCGCCCAATGTGGGGTCATGCAATATTCTTCTCTAAAATGTAATCTTCTGTGGGAGCAGGTTTCTTGGGGGGCTTCTGGAGGCAGCCTTCGTTTCAGTTCAATAATCAGAAGTGCAGCCAGGGATTAACGTGCAAATCCTTTATTGTTTCCTTCAAAGTCTTGTTTCCTTCACCTGGGGCTTGGCTAGTTTTTCTGGAGGTCTATCTCTCTCCTTGGTTCAGAGAGGCCTGCCTTCTCTGGCTTCTAAATCTCCCCGACTGTCTCTGAATCCAAAGGTTTGTACTTCAGCCTCCAGCCAGCACAAAGGTGGAAGATGGAACGAATCTGTCTCAGCCCCGAGAGCTTCTAGTGCACTTGTTCTTTCTGGCCCTGAGAGCTTCTCCTTATATGTTCCACACTGAGTATACACCAATCATTATATCACTAGGAAACCATTATTTGTTGTAGGATTAAATCAATGCTAAACCAGATTTAACTATTGTCTCCACAATTCCACTTAGTACCTGTTTCAAGTTCTGGCCCATAACAGGAAATGAAGCAGATTACCTGGGAAAACTTTTCTTTGATTATTATCTGAGGATCTATTGTTGTGACTTTGTGTGTAGAGCTTGACTTTAAGAGTCAAAATAAATTGCAAGAGGCTTAGCTTAATGTTCCATATATTGGGGGAACCTCACATTTATGAGGTGGATCAGAAGATGCATTTAAGAGGCTAGGAGAAGGCCAATTAACACAACCAGAGATAATACATGCTCCCTGCTTTGGAGATGTCTGGAAAAAAGCTAGAAAAGTGCTTGCTGGGGATGTTGTAAAGCCAGTCTTTTTTGTAGGAATGGACTCGACTACGTAACCTTGGAAGTTCCTTCCAGTCAAGATTTTGTGAATTCTTTGAAGTGATTTGGATTCTGTGTGCCCATCCCTGAACTTCCTACAGAAGAGACAGAGGAAAGAGAAGGTACAATTTCTTTTTTTGAGAATCTTCTAGTTGGATTGTTTAGATGAAAACTCTCATGGGAAAAAAGAGAATAATGCAGGGTATTGGTTAATCAGGTTGTAGATTCTGTACATAGATACAATGAGGGTTAGGAAAATGGTGCTCAGGGAAGACTGGGGGCATTCAGCATAGGCTTCCTGGAATAAGTGGGACCAGTTGAGCCTTATAAAGGCTCATAAAGGCTAGCAGAGGGCGGGGGGGGGGGGGTGGAGTCTGAGCAAAGTCTTGGAGCTGAGCAACAATGATTCATCCATTAACCAATGACCACTTATTAAGGACTTCCCATAGGCCAGGAAATAGAAGTTAACTAAAAATAATTTAATCTTATTTATTTTATTTTTTCTCATTAGTATTTTATTTTTCTCAATATATATATAGGTTTTGGCATTCATTTTTGTAAAACTAATAAAATAATTTTAAAACAATGTTCCAGAAATATAATCTAAAAGCAAAAAAGGGGGGGGGGAGGGAGGGAGAGAGGAGGGAAGAAGGAAGAAGAATGTAAGCATTTATTAAGAACCTACTATGTGCCAGGTGCTATGCTGAACCCTTTGCAAATATTATCTCATTTTGTCTTTTGAATTTTGGGGCAGCTTTAAATGGTGAATTTGGGATTCTTTATCCCCCTTCACACCCCACCCCCAATTCTGTTGACTAGAATGGGGCTCCTTTGAGCTCTGGGGGAGGAGGGGGCTGTGTGTGGGAGAGACAACCAAGACACATTCTAATTCTTCCCCTGTGGGGTTAGAGCCTTGTCAGACCAGACCTTCTCATTTAATGAGCCAGCTCAGCCTCCACCATCCCTTTTCCCAGGGTCCCACAATCTGTATCTAATCTCCAACTCGAGAGGGCTGGGGGCTAGGGAGGTTTGAGGTTTCTCTTTATTAATGAGGGCTGAGGGGGGGAGTAGGGGAGAGGAATCACAGTCATCACAGCTCTCCAGTCTTGGTTTTTCAGGCAAGTCATGCCTTCAGCTCACACCCTGGGCTTCCCACACCAGGGGCTAGAAACTCCCAGCCAGGGAAGAGAGGCTAGGACTGGTTGGCTAAGAGCAGGGAGACTGAGTGTGGAGCAGAGAGAAGGGGAAAGAGAAATGGAGATGGGAGTGGAGAGAGGATAAGAGGGAGGGGAATGGCTGAGAGACACGTACAGAGATGGGTATATTAAAAAGAGGGGTAGAGAAACAAAGGGACAAATTCAAAGAGATAGAGAGAGGGATCAGAGTGAAAGGGATAGAAAATGGAGACATCATAAGGATGTAGAAAATAGGGAGGGCATAGAGATGGAAGGAGAGATTTGGGGAAGGAGAGAGATGATGGGTGAGAAAGAATTGAGAAGAGAGGTCAGAGAGAAAGGGGAGGAAAGAAAGAAAGAAAGAAAGAAAGAAAGAAAGAAAGAAAGAAAGAAAGAAAGAAAGAAAGAAAGAAAAGAAAGAAAGAAAGAAAGAAAGAAAGAAGGAAGGAAGGAAGGAAGGAAGGAAGGAAGGAAGGAAGGAAGGAAGGAAGGAAGGAAGGAAGGAGAAAGAATGAGATTGCTGAGAGAATGAAGAGCTAGAGACAGAGAATGGAGGGAGAAAAGAATAGAAAGATGGAAAGAAAAACAAGAGATAGCATGGAGGTGGAAGAGTGAGGATAAGAAAAAGAATAACAAGATTGGGGAAAAAAGGGTGACAGAAATAGGGGAAAGTGGGGGAGCAGACAAATGGGGATATGAAGAGAAGGAAGAGACTGGAGCCAAACAGACAATGGGAGGGACAGAAATAGTGATGGGGCACGTATTTGGGGAAGGGCCAGCCCCCTCTTTGCTGAGGGTAGCCTCGGCCTTGGACTCCTGACCCCTGACCCGGCCTCCTGAGGGGGGGCGATCCACCACTGAGTTGTCCCTGACGCTATGGGGACCAGAAGCCGGGTTCCCCATTTCTCCCCTGCAGCGTGACCGGCACATCTTGACTGTGTTAGACTGCATAGGGTTTTTGCAAATGGAGACCACATTGTATAATAATTAAGATGGGCCGCCCCTGCTCACTACTGTAATAGAAAACGCTTCAAAAGGGAAAAGTATTTGTTACATCCCAAGGCCTGGAGTCAATGTGGATCCTTAATGGGGGTTAAGAGGGGATGGATAATGGAGAAGGGATATCTTGGGAGATCAGATTTAGGATGAGGGTGGATTGCCGGGAGCCTCATTCCAGGCCGCCACCCACTTCTTGGTCCCGTCTCAGGGAAGTTGCTCTCTGAGCAAGGAGGTCTTGGAAGCTTACCCTTCTCTGTTTGGTGGGGGCAGCGGGGGGGGGGGTCAGAGAAAGGGAGGTGAATTTGGATCCCCAGCATCCCCCTCTTTCTTATGACTGAATGTCAAGTTTCTACATCTGCAAAAGGCGGGGGGGGGGGGGGGGGGGGAGGGACTGCATCAGGATTTCTTAACCTAGGGCTGTAGGAACTTGCTTTTAAAAAAGATTTTGCCAGCTCTATTTCAACAGAATCGGTTCCTTTCCTGACCCGGTGGATTTTTTTATTTTACTTGTTTGCAAACAGAATTCTGGGAAGGGATCTGGAGGCTTCCTCCACTGCCCAAGGAGTCCACGATGAAGCCCGTTCTAAGAACCCCTTGCCCAGACAGCTCCCTAGTTGCGGGTTCTGTGGATTTCATGAAAGTCAGTTTACCGCTTTCAAACGGGCAAGTGCGTGAAGGCTGTTTTGGGAGCACACTGTGATCCCCCCCATATTTTCGTGGGATCATAAGAACCCAGATTAGAGCTGTGGGCACCCCAAGGCCCACAGGGGAGACGTGGTTGCATGAAGTCATGGAGTCAGCAAGATCTAGAGACGAGATTTGAACCTAATTCCTCAGACCCTGATCCCAGACTTGCTCCATCACAGTGCAGCTAATTCTGTCTGTGCCAAGTGAAGCCGAGGAACTGGATCCCAGCTCTGGTCTTCACTAGCCGTGGAAGCCTGGGTACGTTGCTCCCCCAATTCCTTTGAGTCTCAGTTTCCTCAACAGTAAAATGCAGGGATTGGTCTGGACAGGCTCTGAAGCCCCAGCTCTAAATCTGTGCATCTTGTTATCTCTGTTGACCAGAAGCAGATATTCATGTGCTCTCCCACTCTCTCTGTCTCTCTGTGTCTCTGTGTCTCTGTCTCAATCTGTCATTCTGTCTCTCTCCCTCCTCTTCCTCCTCCTCCTCCTTCTCCTCTTCCTCCTTTTCTTCCTCCTCTTCCTCCTCCTCTTCTCTCTCTCTCTCCTCCTCCTCTCCTCCTCCTCCTCTTCTCTCTCTCTCTCCTCTCTCTCTCTCCCTCCTCTTCCTCCTCCTCTTCTCTCTCTCTCTCTGTCTCTCTCTCTCTCTGTCTCTCTCTCTCTCTCTGTCTCTCTGTCTGTCTGTCTTTCTCTCTGTCTCTCTCTGTCTCTCTCTCTGTCTCTCTGTCTCTCTCTCCTCTCTCTCTCTCTCTCTCTCTCTCTCTCTCTCTCTCTCTGTCTCTCTCCCTCTTCCTCCTCCTCTTCTCTCTCTCTCTGTCCATCTGTCTGTCTCTCTCTGTCTCTGTCTCTCTGTCTGTCTGTCTTTCTCTCTGTCTCTCTGTCTCTCTCTCTCTCTCTCTCTGTCTCTCTCTATCTCTGTTTCTGTCTTTCTCTCCCTCCCTCCCTCCCCCCTTCTCTCTGTCTCTCTCTCTCTCCCTCTCTCTGTCCATCTGTCTGTCTATCTCTCTCTGTCTCTGTCTCTCTGTCTGTCTCTGTCTCTGTCTCTCACTGTCTGTGTCTGTTTCTGTCTCTCCCTCCCTCCCTCTCCCCTCTCTTTCTTGGCCTCAGTCACGTATCCAGCTGTGAGACTCTAAGCACATCTCTTAGCTGCTGCCTGTCTCTGTTTCTTCACCTGTAAAATGAGGATAACAGTAGCACCCGCCTTCCAGGATGATTGTGAAGATGAAATGAGATTAGTTTTGTAAAGCACTTTATATACCTCAAAGCATTAAATAATACTATTAACATTCTACCATAATCATTGAGTCAGAGTTCATCCTTTGACAGGTGAGGAAACTGAGGCTTGGAGAAAAGACAAATTGACTTGCATCATTGCAGAGATGATAAGGACAGAGCAGCCGTGAGGACTCATATGGGGTCTCTCCACACTGGAGATAAAAGATTTATGTACAAAGAACAATGGGAGAATATGCCCAAGAAAGAGAAAAACTTAGAAGGCACTTGCATAGAAGAAAAAGATCCGGGGGTCAGAGTTGCTTATAAACTAAATGGCAGCTAGGGGGAGCAGTGAACAGAGTGCCAAGCCTGTACTCAGAAAGACTTGAATTCAAATATGGCCATAGACACTAGCTGTATGATACTGGTCCTTTAATCTATGTTTCTCTCAGTTTCTTCACCTGTAAAATGTGGTCCTACTGGCACTTACCTCTCAGAGTTGTTGTGAGAATCAAATGAAATTATAATTGCAAAATGCAGTGCCTGGATTGGGGTATATATGTCTAAATCTTAATTATTATTATTATTAGCCATAAGACAGAAGGGCTGGGAAAGAAGTTGGGGGGCTGGTTGGATTGGGGGGGGAGCACAGAAAGTAGCAGCAGCTGCGCCCTTTCGGAAGAGTCCTGAGCAGTTCTGGTCCTATTTTTGACAGGATGTGACAGAGAAACAACAGCGACATGGTCAAAAGCATTGGCTCCAGGATAGGTTCTTAACACCTGTGGACTCGAAGGGAAAAATACCTCGCAGCATCATTCATAGGAAGAAAAAAAGTGCAGGGACCGAAACCCAGAGCCCCCTGACAGACGACTTCACCCTGACGCGCAGGATGTGAGTAACAAGGCGACGAAATGGGGGTTCAGAGTGGTAGATGAGACTGGAGTAGAAGGTGGCCCCGAGAGAGGCTATCTCAGTCCCGACAGGTGGAAGATTGTGGAAGGATGAACAGCCGATGTGCTAAGGAGAAGGGATCCTGGGAGAATCTCCAGGGGTCAGAGGGGCAACGTGTGGGAGAGCCACAGGAGCATAAAGAGAAGCAGAGCACCTCCGAAGGATCACTGAACCAAGGGAGAGGGACGAGGGACGAGGAGAATGGGGCGCAAGTCTTCCAGGGTAGCTCGTTTGGTAGTGATGTCGGCAGCAGAGAGCCCAGTCATTTCCTCATTCGCCTTAATGATAATTTCATCTTTCAAAGGTAGAGACCCCGTGAGGGAAATCTTTATTCAGAAGGTGATTTTCATCAATGAGGAAGAAATGGTTGCTAGGGAGGAAATAGTGGGAGTCTGGGGGAGGGGAGCATCCGTCTTCAAGTCTGTGATGGGGAAAAAGACACAAGCCGAGCAGACTCGAGCAAGAGGTTCAGAGAAGGGACGGGTCGGGTCCCGTGGACTGAGATTCTACCTGAGCTCAAATGAGAGAAAGCAGATGTGGTGACCCTCAAATCATGTAAATGCCTGATATGATTGCATTAGTTATTGCTGTTATTATTGCTACAAGTTCTAGAGGGAAAGTCAGCCCAGGAGGAAGGGGACTTTCAAGAGTGAAATTCTGATCGTACGGGCACGGACTCGGACACGGATATGGACACGGACACACACATGGACACAGACATACACAGACACGGATACAGACACAGACACACACACAGATACAGACACAGACACACACATAGATATGGACACAGACAGACAGACACGGAGACAGACACACACATGGACATGGACACGGACATGGATACAGACACACATGGACACGGACACAGACATGGATACAGACACACATGGACACGGACACAGACATGGATACAGACACACATGGACACGGACACGGACATGGATACAGACACACATGGACACGGACACAGACATGGATACAGACACACATGGACACGGACACAGACATGGATACAGACACACATGGACAAGGACATGGACACAGTCACAGATATGGACACACACATGGACACAGACATACACAGACACAGATACAGACACAGACACACACACAGATACAGACACAGACACACACATAGATATGGACACAGACAGACACAGACACAGAGACAGACACACACATGGACACGGACATGGATACAGAAACACATGGACAAGGACATGGACATAGTCACAGATATGGACACACACATGGACACAGATACGGATATAGACACATACATGGACACAGACATGGATACAGACATACACATGGACACGGACACGGACATGGATACAGACACAGACATGGACACAGTCATGGACACGGACACACACGGACATGGACACAGACATGGACACACACACAGACACACACACGGACACATACATGGATACAGACATACACATGGACAAGGACATGGACACGGTCACAGACACGGTCACGGACATGGACACAGACACACGTTTGCACGCATTATTAGCTACAGACACCCCAGCTCTTCCCCCCACCCGGGACTGCCTCTGTGATTCCCTTCTAGCTTGTTGTGACTTGGGGCAGACAGAGGCTGAGGAACCAGCTTTTTTTTTCGGCAAAGTGAGTCAGGGCAACCACCGGGTCTGGCCGGGGCCACGGGGCTGGCAGTCTGACTCAGCCTCGCTGACTGACGGACAGACAGACAACCCGGCGGGGTGGGAGTCAGTGAAAGTGCTGGGAAAAGGCGGCGCCCGCCACGGAGGACACGTTCTCTCAGTCGTTCGGCGAGCCTGTTTTTAGCACCTGATGTGGCCCGGGCCCAAACCTGGCACCGGCCTGACTTGCCGGTGATGAGCAAGTGCCTCTATGATGTCATCTCAGGGTTCCGGGAAGGTTCCCCTGCCCATGACCTGCCTGCAATCCTACCGTTGAGCTCCACGCTTCAGCTCCCATGGATTACGTCCAAGGTCATGTGTTAAGGCAAGGTGAGGCTGCAGAGATAACAATAACAGCTCCTGGGGTGAGCGAGAGGGGAATCACAGAGAGCAGTGATAGAAGAGTTCCCCTCTCTCAGCAGGGGTTCCTTGTACCAATGACAACTCGGCCCCCCTTTTAAATAATGGCTTTTGATTTTCAGAATACATGCAAAGAGAGTTTTTAACATTCACCCTCGCAAAACCTTGTGTTCCAAATTTTCCTCCCTCCCTTCCCTCACTTCCTCCCCTCTTCAGCAAGTAATCCAATATATGTTAGACACGTGCGATTCTTCTATACATATTTCCACAATTATCAGGCTGCCCAGAAAAATCCGCTCAAATCTTGTGATGGAGAGAGCCATCTCCACCCAGAGAGAGGACCGCGGGCACTGAATGTGGATCCCAACCTAACATTCTCCCTCTTTTGGTCGTTGCTAACTTGCATTTTGTTTTCTTACTCATTTAGTTTCTTTTTTTTAATCTGATTTTTCTTGTGCAGCAAGAGAATTGTATAAATATGTTTATACTCATTGGATTTAACATATATTTTAACATGTATAACATATATTGGACTGCTTGACCTCTAGGGGAGGGGGTGGGGGGAAGGAGGAGAAAATCTGGAACATGAGGCTATGCAAGGGTCAGTGTGGAAAAATTATCCTTGCATGTGTTCTGAAAATAAAAAGCTTTAAAAAAAAAAAAAGAAAAATCAGATCAAAAAGGGGGAAAATGAGAAAGAAAACAAAAAGCAAGCAAACAACAACAACAACAAAACTGGTGAAAACTGTGTTGTGATCCACACTCAGTCCCCACAGTCTCCTTCCCTAGGTCAGGAGTGCTTAGCCCTGGGCTGTTTAGCATTTTTGTCACTAACTTAGAGGAAGGCACAGATGTCAGCTCCTGGAGAATGGGAGAGACGGCCCGCAGCTGGGCGGGGTCAGGCTTTGAAAGGTCCTTGCTGGGCTGGGCCATGGGGCTGAATCTCGGAGGATCCAATGTGAGGGTGATAAATGTAAACTTACCACCGGGCCCAAAAAACAGTCAACTTCCCAATGGCAAGATGGAGGAGCCATAACTTAACGGTAATTGAGGATGGTTCGGGGATGTTTAGTCTGGGGAGGAAAAGACTGGGGGATTTGATAGTTATTTGCAAGTATCTGAGGGGCTGGAAGGGGAAGCATGAGTTTGATTGGAGGTGAAGCCAGAAGCAGGGTAGGGGAGGAGGGAGGGAGGGTTGCAGAGAGGGACATTTACACTGTCAGGAAGTGCCATGAGCTTCATTTTATTTTTTATTCATATAAATTCATTTTTAAATTATTTTTTTCCTGAGGCAATTAGGGCCAAGTGACTTGCCCAGGGTCACACAGCTGGAAGTGTTAAGTGTCTGAGGCAGATTTGAACTCGGGTCCTCCTGACTTCAGGGCTGCTGCTCCATGCCCTGCGTCACCCGGCTGCGCCACAGCTTCCTTTTGAATAAGAGCGTGTTATTTCCTGAAGTAAAGGTGGTTGTCTGTCCTGGGAGAGCAGGAGTCAGACGGCACAAGCCGGGCGTGCGGAGTGCGACCAAACAAACTCCTCCGGGCCGGCTCTGCCTCCGCGGCCTCAGTTTCCTTCCACGTAAAAGAGGGCGGTAGATAGAGGGTCTCTAGCTTCCCTTCTCGTGTTGGGGCTCGCGTTCTTGACTTAGGTTTGATGGAGCTGAAAGCTGAGTCCCGGCCGGCCAGAGGCCGGGCTGGGAGGAGAACTCGGGTGTCCCGGCCTCCGCTCCCAGGCTCTGGATCACTCGCGGGTTTGTTTTGCTTGGAGGCCCCTCTGGGGCAGCGGGAGTAAGTCGGGACTCGGCTGGGCTTCTGGGGGCGGCAGCGCCGGCTCCGGGCCCAGGAGACGCCCTGTCTGGGCTCTCTGTGGCCCTCTCCCAGCTCTGTCATCGAGCCCCCTGGACCCAACAGGATGGTGGCGGCGGCAAAGCTTGTGCCCCCAACGGCTCCCCGCCCGATCTCCTTGGGCGCTGTTTCCCAGCCTCTTCCTCCTCCTCCTTCTCTTCATCCTCTTTTCCCTCCTCCTCCTCCCTTCCTCCTCCCCTTCTTTTCCTTCTGACAGGCGCCCGCGCTGCTTCCCCAGCGGAGTGTGAGCGCCCCGGGGCGGGGGCAGCGCGGGCCGGGGCCGCCTGTTAGAGTCCCCCCTTTTCCCCGGCCTCCAGCCGCGCCTCTGGGCCTTGTCACCCGGAAGCGCCGGGGCCTTCTGTCCTGCTCCTCCCTGAGAACCTCCCCTTGGAGCAAGGGCCCGGCCTTCGCCCTGGGCCCGCGAGAGTCATCCCCACGGCTGCTTCTCCACCAGGCCTCCCATTCCCGGCCCCAGCCCTGCCCGGCCAAGCGCCCTGTATCTGCCTCGGCCCATAAGCTCTAGGGAGGGGGACCCGCTCTCAGCCCGGACCCCGGCACACGCGGGCGCCCCTCCCACATCGCCCGGGCTCCGGCAGTGACAGCGCGTCTGTGGGGGGTCCCCAGCGGGAGGGCGGCGGCGGCATCTGCGCAGGGCGCGGGCGCATCCGTGTGCGTGTCCGGCGCTCAACAGCAGCGGTGGCGGCGGGAAAGCGCTCGTAGTGGGGGCAGGGTGGTAGTGCCTCCGGCAGAAGCTGCGTCGGCAGTGCTCCCGCTGCCGCTTCCTACAGACAGAGTGCTCCCTGCTACTGCCGCCAGGAGCCACTAACGCTTACATGGGGATTACTACTCGTAGTAGTTACTCGCAGCGGGAGCCATACATAGTGTTCACTAGCAGCAGCAGCCACAGCACTTTATACGGTGCTTACTAGCAGTGGCAGGAACAGTGCAGCAGCAGCCACATATATGTATGGTACTTAGTAGGACCAAGAGCAGCAGCCACATCTATCCGGCACTTAGTAGGACCAGGAGCAGCAGAAGCCACATATATCCTGCACTTAGTAGGACCAGCAGCAGCAGCCACATATATCCGGCACTTAGTAGGGCCAGGAGCAGCAGCAGCCACATCTATCCGGCACTTAGTAGGGCCAGGAGCAGCAGCAGCCACATATATCCTGCACTTAGTAGGACCAGCAGCAGCAGCAGCTACATATATATGGTACTTAGTAGGACCAGGAGCAGCAGAAGCCACATATATCCTGCACTTAGTAGGACCAGGAGCAGCAGCAGCTACATATATATGGTACTTAGTAGGACCAGGAGCAGCAGAAGCCACATATATCCTGCACTTAGTAGGACCAGGAGCAGCAGCAGCTACATATATATGGTACTTAGTAGAACCAGGAGCAGCAGAAGCCACATATATCCTGCACTTAGTAGGACCAGGAGCAGCAGCAGCCACATATATCCTGCACTTAGTAGGACCAGGAGCAGCAGCAGCTACATATATATGGTACTTAGTAGGACCAGGAGCAGCAGAAGCCACATATATCCTGCACTTAGTAGGACCAGGAGCAGCAGCAGCTACATATATATGGTACTTAGTAGGACCAGCAGCAGCAGCCACATATATCCTGCACTTAGTAGGACCAGGAGCAGCAGCAGCTACATATATATGGTACTTAGTAGGACCAGCAGCAGCAGCAGCTACATATATATGGTACTTAGTAGGACCAGGAGCAGCAGAAGCCACATATATCCTGCACTTAGTAGGACCAGCAGCAGCAGCCACATATATCTGGCACTTAGTAGGACCAGCAGCAGCAGCAGCTACATATATATGGTACTTAGTAGGACCAGGAGCAGCAGAAGCCACATATATCCTGCACTTAGTAGGACCAGCAGCAGCAGCAGCCACATCTATCTGGCACTTAGTGGGACCAGGAGCAGCAGAAGCTGACATTCATGTAGTGCTCAGTAGTAGTTGCTGCTATTGGTTTGTAGCAGTAGAAACAGCAAACGTTCAGGCCGCATTTGCCCCTCACTGCACGAGGAGCTTCACCAGCACTCTCTGGCGTGAGTCTTCGGTGGGGACCGACGGGTCTCCATAGAGCAGCGGAGCCTCACTGAGCGGGCCAGAGGGCACCGCTACCCGGCAACAAGCTGAGTTCTGACGCTCTCTCCCCGTCTGAACTCGGTTTCCTCAGAGGGGAGGTGGGGCGATTCCCTGCCCCCGAGGAGCTCACATTTGAAGGGGGAAGACGGGCTATAAGGGGGGCTCGCAGGGCGCGGCGCGCTCCTGGTGGCGGATCGGAGAGCTGCGGCTGGGATCTGGGCGAGACTGGGCCGGAGCCGACTCCTTAGAGCTAAGGCGGCCCCAGAGGCGGAGCGCTGGGCGTGGGACTCCGTTGGGAGGAGAGCTCTGGGCCCGCTTTCCAAATTGGGGTCTCAGAGGGTTATGGAGAGAGAAAGTTTGAATAACAAGCCCAGAGCCCACAGACAGTATGGTCAAGTGAGACTCGAACCCAGCTCTTCCTGGCTCTCTCTCCAGGACACAGGATGCTTGACACCTGGCAGGGGCCAACGCTCACCAGTGAGCGGGTGATCTTGAACCCAGAGCAATGTGGTGAGAAGGGTGGGAGGCGGAGCGTGAGGGAGAGAGTGGAGCATGTCCCTGGGCAGGAGGACTCCCGGCACCGCGGGCGGGCCTGCCACGCTCTGAGACAATTTGCTGCTGATTTCCTGGCCCAGAGCTTCCATGTGTGCCCACGGGCGGGAGGTCCCTGGTCAGCCCGGGCACGTGCAGCTGCTGGCAGGCCCCGCGCCCGCCGTGGGGAACAGCTGCTCCCGCTCACATCAGCAGCTGGCAGAGGTGTTTATGGCCCCGGAGGCGGCCACGGCGCTTGTCCCTCCAGCCCAGAGCCGGCCGCAGCGCTGAGCCCGAGCTCGCCGGGAGCACGACCCGCGGCCCCCGGTCCCAGGAAAGAGACACATGGGTGACCCCGGGGGGTGGGGGAGGTATGGGCGTGAGAGAGAGAGAGGAATGGAGAGCCCCAGTCCCTCTCTTCTACCCCGGAAGGGTCCTGCAGACAGCCTTGTTGCATGTTCCCCAGCCCAGGCTAGGAGGAGGGTTTTGGGGAGGACGTTGGGAGGCAGCACCGTGTCTGGTTTGGCGAGGAGCCTTTAGAGTACAGCATGGCTGAATAGAAGCCACTAGGGGGTGCCATAATGCATGCTGCCCTGGACACTCAGTAGGACCTGAGTTCAAATCCTGCCTCAGACCCTTACTAGCTGTGTGACCCCGGGAAAGACACGGCACTCTGCTTGCCTCAGTTTCCTCATCTGTAAAACAAGCTGGAGAAGGAAGTGGCCAATACCCCAGCGTCTTTGCCAAGAAAACGCCAAACGGGGGCAGGAGAAGCTGATTGAAGCGACTGATTGAGGCGAGCAGGGCCCTCGGACCCCAGACCAGTGAATGTCGAGCTGGGAGAGAGCCCGGGAGACGCTGCGGACAGCTGGTGCGCTCCAGAGGAGAAAGGGGACCTGCCCATTAGCTTCAAAAAGCTCCCAATAAAAGCAACCCCCCAGAACCCTGGGCAAAAAGAACCCGGCCTTCTGGGAGAATTTGCCAAGTGTTTCTGTCCTGTCCGCTGCAGGGAGGGAAATTCGGAGACGGGACCCCCTTGGTTGGCAGGGGTGGGGCGGGGAGGGCCTGTGCTTGGGACGTGGAAGTAGGCGGGACAAGTGACCTGAGCCAGGATAGGTCAGTGAGCAGGTCACTGTTGAACTTCCATCCCTCATCTGCAGAGGAAGAGAGGGACCCGAGAAAGCTTCCTTCAGACAGGACCAGGGACCTGAGGGGTCCGGGGAGGCTGCAGATTTGAGACAAAAAGAGAAGAGGATCCGCAGGTCCTTGTTACCTGGGCATGGTGGTGCCCCCGTGGAAGGCACTTGGGCAGCTCGGAGCTGAAGGAGCCCCGTCTTCTCCAAGAGCCAGAGGCCACCGTGAGGAGCAGCTGGTGAAGGCGCGCCAGGCAAAGGAACCTCGGCGGCGAGCTTCGGCTCCGGGAAGAGGCTCTGAGGCATGCTGGCGAGGTCAGGGCAGAATGCCCGGAGACAGGACCCGAGCGCCCAGGTCAGAGGGGGAGCGCCTCTCT